>NC_064628.1:894092275-894402162 GCF_023864275.1 Schistocerca cancellata
TCTCTTATATATATTTTAAACAACTTTCGGCATGACTTGCAGGCAACATTTTTAATAATTTAAATCTAGTAACATATCCTGCTTCTATGGTGTTTCAGCAAGCTCATCAGGAAGATTTTATGAGTGCCGATACTCACACGGCCTTAAATTTATGCTCGAAAAGAGGCTTTAATTACACTACAGTTAACACTGGAGGGTGCGTATATCTAACATCATCGTTCTTTTGGTAAGTAATTTCGGCTGTTATGTATTTTTCACCTTACTTGCTGTATGATTTGAGACACGACCTTTCATATATGTAAAATCGTGTAACATTTCGTTCTTCTGTGGTATTTCAGCAGGTGGAACGGGCCGACTTGGAGTGAGCGGACACTCACAGAGCCTCATATTTATGCTGGAAAGGAGGCATCACTTACGCAGTATATAACAGTGAAGCTTGTAGATCTTTATCCAAATATCTTTATGTGGTTAGCCCTTACTTCTTTGATATCTATTTTAAACAACTTTCTGCATGACTTGTAAGGCAACATTTTAAATAATTTAAATCTAGTAACATATCCTACTTCTATGGTGTTTCAGCAAGCTCATCAGGAAGATTTGATGTGAGCCGATACTCACACGGCCTCAAATTTATGCTTGAAAAGAGGCTTTAAATACACTACAGTTAACACTGGAGGGTGCGTATATCTAACATCATCGTTCTTTTGGTAAGTAATTTCGGCTGTTATGTATTTTTCACCTTACTTGCTGTATGACTTGAAACACGACTTTTCATATATGTAACATCGTGTAACATTTCGTTCGTCTGTGGTATTTCAGCAGGTGGACCGGGCCGACTTGGAGTGAGCAGACACTCACAGAGCCTCATATTTATGCTGGAAAGGAGGCATCACCTACGCAATATATAACAGTGAAGCTTGCAGATCTTTATCCAAATAACTTTATGGGGTAAGCCCTTACTTCTCTTATATATATTTTAAACAACTTTCCGCATGACTTGTAAGGCAAGATTTTAAATAAGTTAAATCTAGTAACATATCCTGCTTCTATGGTGTTTCAGCAAGCTCATCAGGAAGATTTGATGTGAGCCGATACTCACACCGCCTCAAATTTATGCTCGAAAAGAGGCATTATTTACACTACAGTTAACACTGGAGGGTGCGTATATCTAACATCATAGTTCTTTTGGTAAGTAATTTCGGCTGTTATGTATTTTTCACCTTACTTGCTGCATAACTTGAAACACGACCTTTCATATATGTTAAATCGTGTAACATTTCGTTCTTCTGTGGTATTTCAGCAGGTGGACCGGGCCGATTTGGAGTGAGCGGACACTCACAGAGCCTCATATTTATGCTGGAAAGGAGGCATCACCTACGCAATATATAACAGTGAAGCTTGCAGATCTTTATCCAAATAACTTTATGTGGTAAGCCCTTACTTCTCTTATATATATTTTAAACAACTTTCCGCATGACTTGTAAGGCGACCTTTTACATAAGTAAAATCTAGTAACATATCCTGCTTCTATGGTGTTTCAGCAAGCTCATCAGGAAGATTTGATGTGTGCCGATACTCACACGGCCTCAAATTTATGCTCGAAAAGAAGCATTAATTGCACTACAGTTAACACTGGAGGGTGCGTATATCTAACATCATCGTTCTTTTGGTAATGTATTTTTCACCTTACTTCCTGCATGACTTGAAACACGACCTTTCATATATGTAAAATCGTGTAACATTTCATTCTTCTGTGGTATTTCAGCAGGTGTACCGGGCCGATTTGGAGTGAGCGGACACTCACAGAGCCTCATATTTATGCTGGAAAGGAGGCATCACTTACGCAGTATATAACAGTGAAGCTTGCAGATCTTTATCCAACTATCTTTATGTGGTAAGCCCTTACTTCTCTGATATCTATTTTAAACAACTTTCTGCATGACTTGTAAGGCAACATTTTAAATAATTTAAATCTAGTAACATATCCTGCTTCTATGGTGTTTCAGCAAGCTCATCAGGAAGATTTGATGTGAGCCGATACTCACACGGCCTCAAATTTATGCTTGAAAAGAGGCTTTAAATACACTACAGTTAACACTGGAGGGTGCGTATATCTAACATCATCGTTCTTTTGGTAAGTAATTTCGGCTGTTATGTATTTTTCACCTTACTTGCTGTATGACTTGAAACACGACTTTTCATATATGTAACATCGTGTAACATTTCGTTCGTCTGTGGTATTTCAGCAGGTGGACCGGGCCGACTTGGAGTGAGCAGACACTCACAGAGCCTCATATTTATGCTGGAAAGGAGGCATCACCTACGCAATATATAACAGTGAAGCTTGCAGATCTTTATCCAAATAACTTTATGTGGTAAGCCCTTACTTCTCTTATATATATTTCAAACAACTTTCCGCATGACTTGTAAGGCAACATTTTAAATAAATTAAATCTAGTAACATATCCTGCTTCTATGGTTTTTCAGCAAGCTCATCAGGAAGATTTGATGTGAGCCGATACTCACACGGCCTCAAATTTATGCTCGAAAAGAGGCATTAATTACACTACAGTTAACACTGGAGGGTGCGTATATCTAACATCATAGTTCTTTTGGTAAGTAATTTCGGCTGTTATGTATTTTTCACCTTACTTGCTGCATAACTTGAAACACGACCTTTCATATATGTTAAATCGTGTAACATTTCGTTCTTCTGTGGTATTTCAGCAGGTGGACCGGGCCGATTTGGAGTGAGCGGACACTCACAGAGCCTCATATTTATGCTGGAAAGGAGGCATCACCTACGCAATATATAACAGTGAAGCTTGCAGATCTTTATCCAAATAACTTTATGTGGTAAGCCCTTACTTCTCTTATATATATTTTAAACAACTTTCCGCATGACTTGTAAGGCGACCTTTTACATAAGTAAAATCTAGTAACATATCCTGCTTCTATGGTGTTTCAGCAAGCTCATCAGGAAGATTTGATGTGAGCCGATACTCACACTGCCTCAAATTTATGCTCGAAAAGAGGCATTAATTACACTACAGTTAACACTGGAGGGTGCGTATATCTAACATCATCGTTCTTTTGGTAAGTAATTTCGGCTGTTATGTATTTTTCACCTTACTTGCTGTATGACTTGAAACACGACCTTTCATATATGTAAAATCGTGTAACATTTCATTCTTCTGTGGTATTTCAGCAGGTGTACCGGGCTGATTTGGAGTGAGCGGACACTCACAGAGCCTCATATTTATGCTGGAAAGGAGGAATCACCTACGCAATATGTAACAGTGAAACTTGCAGATCTTTATCCAAATAACTTTATGTGGTAAACCCTTACATCTCTTATATATATTTTAAACAACTTTCCGCATGACTTGTAAGGCGACCTTTTACATAAGTAAAATCTAGTAACATATCCTGCTTCTATTGTGTTCCAGCAAGCTCATCAGGAAGATTTGATGTGAGCCGATACTCACACGGCCTCAAATTTATGCTCGAAAAGAGGCATTAATTACACTACAGTTAACACTGGAGGGTGCGTATATCTAACATCTTCGTTCTTTTGGTAATGTATTTTTCACCTTACTTAATGCATGACTTGAAACACGACCTTTCATATATGTAAAATCGTGTAACATTTGATTCTTCTGTGGTATTTCAGCAGGTGTACCAGGCCGATTTGGAGTGAGCGGACACTCACAGAGCCCCATATTTATGCTGGAAAGGAGGCATCACTTATGCAGTATATAACAGTGAAGCTTGCAGATCTTTTTCCAAATAACTTTATGTGGTAAGCCCTTACTTCTCTGATATCTATTTTAAACAACTTTCTGCATGACTTGTAAGGCAACATTTTAAATAATTTAAATCTAGTAACATATACTGCTTCAATGGTGTTTCAGCAAGCTCATCAGGAAGATTTGATGTGAGCCGATACTCACACGGCCTCAAATTTATGCTCGAAAAGAGGCATTAATTACACTACAGTTAACACTGGAGGGTGCGTATATCTAACATCATCGTTCTTTTGGTAAGTAATTTCGGCTGTTATGTATTTTTCACCTTACTTGCTGTATGACTTGAAACACGACCTTTCATATATGTAAAATCGTGTAACATCTCATTCTTCTGTGGTATTTCAGCAGGTGGACCGGGCCGATTTGGAGTGAGCGGACACTCACAGAGCCTCATATTTATGCTGGAAAGGAGGCATCACCTACGCAATATATAACAGTGAAGCTTGCAGATCTTTATCCAAATAACTTTATGTGGTAAGCCCTTACATCTCTTATATATATTTTAAACAACTTTCCGCATGACTTGTAAGGCGACCTTTTACATAAGTAAAATCTAGTAACATATCCTGCTTCTATGGTGTTTCAGCAAGCTCATCAGGAAGATTTGATGTGTGCCGATACTCACACGGCCTCAAATTTATGCTCGAAAAGAGGCATTAATTACACTACAGTTAACACTGGAGGGTGCGTATATCTAACATCATCGTTCTTTTGGTAATGTATTTTTCACCTTACTTCCTGCATGACTTGAAACACGACCTTCCACATATGTAAAATCGTGTAACATTTCATTCTTCTGTGGTATTTCAGCAGGTGTACCGGGCCGATTTGGAGTGAGCGGACACTCACAGAGCCTCATATTTATGCTGGAAAGGAGGCATCACTTACGCAGTATATAACAGTGAAGCTTGCAGATCTTTATCCAAATATCTTTATGTGGTAAGCCCTTACTTCTCTGATATCTATTTTAAACAACTTTCTGCATGACTTGTAAGGCAACATTTTAAATAATTTAAATCTAGTAACATATCCTGCTTCTATGGTGTTTCAGCAAGCTCATCAGGAAGATTTGATGTGAGCCGATACTCACACGGCCTCAAATTTATGCTTGAAAAGAGGCTTTAAATACACTACAGTTAACACTGGAGGGTGCGTATATCTAACATCATCGTTCTTTTGGTAAGTAATTTCGGCTGTTATGTATTTTTCACCTTTCTTGCTGTATGACTTGAAACACGACTTTTCATATATGTAAAAACGTGTAACATTTCGTTCGTCTGTGGTATTTCAGCAGGTGGACCGGGCCGACTTGGAGTGAGCAGACACTCACAGAGCCTCATATTTATGCTGGAAAGGAGGCATCACCTACGCAATATATAACAGTGAAGCTTGCAGATCATTATCCAAATAACTTTATGTGGTAAGCCCTTACTTCTCTTATATATATTTTAAACAACTTTCCGCATGACTTGTAAGGCAACATTTTAAATAAGTTAAATCCAGTAACATATCCTGCTTCTATGGTGTTTCAGCAAGCTCATCAGGAAGATTTGATGTGAGCCGATACTCACACGGCCTCAAATTTATGCTCGAAAAGAGGCATTAATTACACTACAGTTAACACCGGAGGGTGCGTATATCTAACATCATAGTTCTTTTGGTAAGTAATTTCGGCTGTTATGTATTTTTCACCTTACTTGCTGCATAACTTGAAACACGACCTTTCATATATGTTAAATTGTGTAACATTTCGTTCTTCTGTGGTATTTCAGCAGGTGGACCGGGCCGATTTGGAGTGAGCGGACACTCACAGAGCCTCATATTTATGCTGGAAAGGAGGCATCACCTACGCAATATATAACAGTGAAGCTTGCAGATCTTTACCCAAATAACTTTATGTGGTAAGCCCTTACTTCTCTTATATATATTTTAAACAACTTTCCGCATGACTTGTAAGGCGACCTTTTACATAAGTAAAATCTAGTAATATATCCTGCTTCTATGGTGTTCCAGCAAGCTCGTCATGAAGATATGATGTGAGCCGATACTCACACGGCCTCAAATTTATGCTCGAAAAGAGGCATTAATTACACTACAGTTAACACTGGAGGGTGCGTATATCTAACATCATCGTTCTTTTGGTAAGTAATTTCGGCTGTTATGTATTTTTCACCTTACTTGCTGTATGACTTGAAACACGACCTTTCATATATGTAAAATCGTGTAACATTTCATTCTTCTGTGGTATTTCAGCAGGTCGACCGGGCCGATTTGGAGTGAGCGGACACTCACAGAGCCTCATATTTATGCTGGAAAGGAGGAATCACCTACGCAATATGTAACAGTGAAACTTGCAGATCTTTATCCAAATAACTTTATGTGGTAAACCCTTACCTCCCTTATATATATTTTAAACAACTTTCCGCATGACTTGTAAGGCGACCTTTTACATAAGTAAAATCTAGTAACATATCCTGCTTCTATTGTGTTCCAGCAAGCTCATCAGGAAGATTTGATGTGAGCCGATACTCACACGGCCTCAAATTTATGCTCGAAAAGAGGCATTAATTACACTACAGTTAACACTGGAGGGTGCGTATATCTAACATCATCGTTCTTTTGGTAAGTAATTTCGGCTGTTATGTATTTTTCACCTTACTTGCTGTATGACTTGAAACACGACCTTTCATATATGTAAAATCGTGTAACATCTCATTCTTCTGTGGTATTTCAGCAGGTGGACCGTGCCGATTTGGAGTGAACGGACACTCACAGGGCCTCATATTTATGCTGGAAAGGAGGCATCACCTACGCAATATATAACATTGAAGCTTGCAGATCTTTATCCAAATAACTTTATGTGGTAAGCCCTTACTTCTCTTATATATATTTTAAACAACTTTCCGCATGACTTGTTAGGCAAGATTTTAAATAAGTTAAATCTAGTAACATATCCTGCTTCTATGGTGTTTCAGCAAGCTCATCAGGAAGATTTGATGTGAGCCGATACTCACACGGCCTCAAATTTATGCTCGAAAAGAGGCATTAATTACACTACAGTTAACACTGGAGGGTGCGTATATCTAACATCATAGTTCTTTTGGTAAGTAATTTCGGCTGTTATGTATTTTTCACCTTACTTGCTGCATAACTTGAAACACGACCTTTCATATATGTTAAATCGTGTAACATTTCGTTCTTCTGTGGTATTTCAGCAGGTGGACCGGGCCGATTTGGAGTGAGCGGACACTCACAGAGCCTCATATTTATGCTGGAAAGGAGGCATCACCTACGCAATATATAACAGTGAAGCTTGCAGATCTTTACCCAAATAACTTTATGTGGTAAGCCCTTACTTCTCTTATATATATTTTAAACAACTTTCCGCATGACTTGTAAGGCGACCTTTTACATATGTAAAATCTAGTAACATATCCTGCTTGTATGGTGTTTCAGCAAGCTCATCAGGAAGATTTGATGTGAGCCGATACTCACACTGCCTCAAATTTATGCTCGAAAAGAGGCATTAATTACACTACAGTTAACACTGGAGGGTGCGTATATCTAACATCATCGTTCTTTTGGTAAGTAATTTCGGCTGTTATGTATTTTTCACCTTACTTGCTGTATGACTTGAAACACGACCTTTCATATATGTAAAATCGTGTAACATTTCATTCTTCTGTGGTATTTCAGCAGGTCGACCGGGCCGATTTGGAGTGAGCGGACACTCACAGAGCCTCATATTTATGCTGGAAAGGAGGAATCACCTACGCAATATGTAATAGTGAAACTTGAAGATCTTTATCCAAATAACTTTATGTGGTAAACCCTTACCTCTCTTATATATATTTTAAACAACTTTCCGCATGACTTGTAAGGCGACCTTTTACATAAGTAAAATCTAGTAACATATCCTGCTTCTATTGTGTTCCAGCAAGCTCATCAGGAAGATTTGATGTGAGCCGATACTCACACGGCCTCAAATTTATGCTCGAAAAGAGGCATTAATTACACTACAGTTAACACTGGAGGGTGCGTATATCTAACATCATCGTTCTTTTGGTAATGTATTTTTCACCTTACTTCCTGCATGACTTGAAACACGACCTTTCATATATGTAAAATCGTGTAACATTTGATTCTTCTGTGGTATTTCAGCAGGTGTACCGGGCCGATTTGGAGTGAGCGGACACTCACAGAGCCCCATATTTATGCTGGAAAGGAGGCATCACTTATGCAGTATATAACAGTGAAGCTTGCAGATCTTTTTCCAAATAACTTTATGTGGTAAGCTCTTACTTCTCTTATATATATTTTAAACAACTTTCCGCATGACTTGTAAGGCGACCTTTTACATAAGTAAAATCTAGTAACATATCCTGCTTCTATTGTGTTCCAGCAAGCTCATCAGGAAGATTTGATGTGAGCCGATACTCACACGGCCTCAAATTTATGCTCGAAAAGAGGCATTAATTACACTACAGTTAACACTTGAGGGTGCGTACATCTAACATCATCGTTCTTTTGGTAAGTAATTTCGGCTGTTATGTATTTTTCACCTTACTTGCTGTATGACTTGAAACACGACCTTTCATATATGTAAAATCGTGTAACATTTGATTCTTCTGTGGTATTTCAGCAGGTGTACCGGGCCGATTTGGAGTGAGCGGACACTCACAGAGCCCCATATTTATGCTGGAAAGGAGGCATCACTTATGCAGTATATAACAGTGAAGCTTGCAGATCTTTTTCCAAATAACTTTATGTGGTAAGCCCTTACTTCTCTGATATCTATTTTAAACAACTTTCTGCATGACTTGTAAGGCAACATTTTAGATAATTTAAATCTAGTAACATATACTGCTTCAATGGTGTTTCAGCAAGCTCATCAGGAAGATTTGATGTGAGCCGATACTCACACGGCCTCAAATTTATGCTCGAAAAGAGGCATTAATTACACTACAGTTAACACTGGAGGGTGCGTATATCTAACATCATCGTTCTTTTGGTAAGTAATTTCGGCTGTTATGTATTTTTCACCTTACATGCTGTATGACTTGAAACACGACCTTTCATATATGTAAAATCGTGTAACATCTCATTCTTCTGTGGTATTTCAGCAGGTGGACTGGGCCGATTTGGAGTGAGCGGACACTCACAGGGCCTCATATTTATGCTGGAAAGGAGGCATCACCTACGCAATATATAACAGTGAAGCTTGCAGATCTTTATCCAAATAACTTTATGTGGTAAGCCCTTACTTCTCTTATATATATTTTAAACAACTTTTCGCATGACTTGTAAAGAGACCTTTTACATAAGTAAAATCTAGTAACATATCCTGCTTCTATGGTGTTTCAGCAAGCTCATCAGGAAGATTTGATGTGAGCCGATACTCACACGGCCTCAAATTTATGCTCGAAAAGAGGCATTAATTACACTACAGTTAACACTGGAGGGTTCGTATATCTAACATCATCGTCCTTTTGGTAAGTAATTTCGGCTGTTATGTATTTTTCACCTTACTTGCTGCATGACTTGAAACAAGATCTTTCATATATGTAAAATCGTGTAACATTTCATTCTTCTGTGGTATTTCAGCAGGTGTACCGGGCCGATTTGGAGTGAGCGGACACTCACAGGGCCTCATATTTATGCTGGAAAGGAGGCATCACCTACGCAATATATAACAGTGAAGCTTGCAGATCTTTATCCAAATAACTTTATGTGGTAAGCCCTTACTTCTCTTATATATATTTTAAACAACTTTCCGCATGACTTGTTAGGCAAGATTTTAAATAGGTTAAATCTAGTAACATATCCTGCTTCTATGGTGTTTCAGCAAGCTCATCAGGAAGATTTGATGTGAGCCGATACTCACACGGCCTCAAATTTATGCTCAAAAAGAGGCATTAATTACACTACAGTTAACACTGGAGGGTTCGTATATCTAACATCATCGTTCTTTTGGTAAGTAATTTCGTCTGTTATGTATTTTTCACCTTACTTGCTGCATAACTTGAAACACGACCTTTCATATATGTTAAATCGTTTAACATTTCGTTCTTCTGTGGTATTTCAGCAGGTGTACCGGGCCGATTTGGAGTGAGCGGACACTCACAGAGCCTCATATTTATGCTGGAAAGGAGAAATCAGCTACGCAATATATAACAGTGCAGCTTGCAGATCATTATCCAAATAACTTTATATGGTAAGCCCTTACTTCTCTGATATCTATTTTAAACAACTTTCTGCATGACTTGTAAGGCAACATTTTAAATAATTTAAATCTAGTAACATATACTGCTTCAATGGTGTTTCAGCAAGCTCATCAGGAAGATTTGATGTGAGCCGATACTCACACGGCCTCAAATTTATGCTCGAAAAGAGGCATTAATTACACTACAGTTAACACTGGAGGGTGCGTATATCTAACATCATCGTTCTTTTGTAAGTAATTTCGGCTGTTATGTATTTTTCACCTTACTTGCTGTATGACTTGAAACACGACCTTTCATATATGTAAAATCGTGTAACATCTCATTCTTCTGTGGTATTTCAGCAGGTGGACTGGGCCGATTTGGAGTGAGCGGACACTCACAGGGCCTCATATTTATGCTGGAAAGGAGGCATCACCTACGCAATATATAACAGTGAAGCTTGCAGATCTTTATCCAAATAACTTTATGTGGTAAGCCCTTACTTCTCTTATATATGTTTTAAACAACTTTCCGCATGACTTGTTAGGCAAGATTTTAAATAAGTTAAATCTAGTAACATATCCTGCTTCTATGGTGTTTCAGCAAGCTCATCAGGAAGATTTGATGTGAGCCGATACTCACACGGCCTCAAATTTATGCTCAAAAAGAGGCATTAATTACACTACAGTTAACACTGGAGGGTTTGTATATCTAACATCATCGTTCTTTTGGTAAGTAATTTCGTCTGTTATGTATTTTTCACCTTACTTGCTGCATAACTTGAAACACGACCTTTCATATATGTTAAATCGTTTAACATTTCATTCTTCTGTGGTATTTCAGCAGGTGTACCGGGCCGATTTGGAGTGAGCGGACACTCACAGAGCCTCATATTTATGCTGGAAAGGAGAAATCAGCTACGCAATATATAACAGTGCAGCTTGCAGATCTTTATCCAAATAACTTTATGTCGTAAGCCCCTACTTCTCTTATATATATTTTAAACAACTTTTCGCATGACTTGTAAGGAGACCTTTTACATAAGTAAAATCTAGTAACATATCCTGCTTCTATGGTGTTTCAGCAAGCTCATCAGGAAGATTTGATGTGAGCCGATACTCACACGGCCTCAAATTTATGCTCGAAAAGAGGCATTAATTACACTACAGTTAACACTGGAGGGTTCGTATATCAAACATCATCGTCCTTTTGGTAAGTAATTTCGGCTGTTATGTATTTTTCACCTTACTTGCTGCATGACTTGAAACAAGATCTTTCATATATGTAAAATCGTGTAACATTTCATTCTTCTGTGGTATTTCAGCAGGTGTACCGGGCCGATTTGGAGTGAGCGGACACTCACAGAGCCCCATATTTATGCTGGAAAGGAGGCATCACTTATGCAGTATATAACAGTGAAGCTTGCAGATCTTTTTCCAAATAACTTTATGTGGTAAGCCCTTACTTCTCTGATATCTATTTTAAACAACTTTCTGCATGACTTGTAAGGCAACATTTTAAATAATTTAAATCTAGTAACATATACTGCTTCAATGGTGTTTCAGCAAGCTCATCAGGAAGATTTGATGTGAGCCGATACTCACACGGCCTCAAATTTATGCTCGAAAAGAGGCATTAATTACACTACAGTTAACACTGGAGGGTGCGTATATCTAACATCATCGTTCTTTTGGTAAGTAATTTCGGCTGTTGTGTATTTTTCACCTTACTTGCTGTATGACTTGAAACACGACCTTTCATATATGTAAAATCGTGTAACATCTCATTCTTCTGTGGTATTTCAGCAGGTGGACCGGGCCGATTTGGAGTGAGCGGACACTCACAGGGCCTCATATTTATGCTGGAAAGGAGGCATCACCTACGCAATATATAACAGTGAAGCTTGCAGATCTTTATCCAAATAACTTTATGTGGTAAGCCCTTACTTCTCTTATATATATTTTAAACAACTTTCCGCATGACTTGTTATGCAAGATTTTAAATAAGTTAAATCTAGTAACATATCCTGCTTCTATGGTGTTTCAGCAAGCTCATCAGGAAGATTTGATGTGAGCCGATACTCACACGGCCTCAAATTTATGCTCGAAAAGAGGCATTAATTACACTACAGTTAACACTGGAGGGTGCGTATATCTAACATCATAGTTCTTTTGGTAAGTAATTTCGGCTGTTATGTATTTTTCACCTTACTTGCTGCATAACTTGAAACACGACCTTTCATATATGTTAAATCGTGTAACATTTCGTTCTTCTGTGGTATTTCAGCAGGTGGACCGGGCCGATTTGGAGTGAGCGGACACTCACAGAGCCTCATATTTATGCTGGAAAGGAGGCATCACCTACGCAATATATAACAGTGAAGCTTGCAGATCTTTACCCAAATAACTTTATGTGGTAAGCCCTTACTTCTCTTATATATATTTTAAACAACTTTCCGCATGACTTGTAAGGCGACCTTTTACATAAGTAAAATCTAGTAACATATCCTGCTTGTATGGTGTTTCAGCAAGCTCATCAGGAAGATTTGATGTGAGCCGATACTCACACTGCCTCAAATTTATGCTCGAAAAGAGGCATTAATTACACTACAGTTAACACTGGAGGGTGCGTATATCTAACATCATCGTTCTTTTGGTAAGTAATTTCGGCTGTTATGTATTTTTCACCTTACTTGCTGTATGACTTGAAACACGACCTTTCATATATGTAAAATCGTGTAACATTTCATTCTTCTGTGGTATTTCAGCAGGTGTACCGGGCCGATTTGGAGTGAGCGGACACTCACAGAGCCTCATATTTATGCTGGAAAGGAGGAATCACCTACGCAATATGTAATAGTGAAACTTGAAGATCTTTATCCAAATAACTTTATGTGGTAAACCCTTACCTCTCTTATATATATTTTAAACAACTTTCCGCATGACTTGTAAGGCGACCTTTTACATAAGTAAAATCTAGTAACATATCCTGCTTCTATTGTGTTCCAGCAAGCTCATCAGGAAGATTTGATGTGAGCCGATACTCACACGGCCTCAAATTTATGCTCGAAAAGAGGCATTAATTACACTACAGTTAACACTGGAGGGTGCGTATATCTAACATCATCGTTCTTTTGGTAATGTATTTTTCACCTTACTTCCTGCATGACTTGAAACACGACCTTTCACATATGTAAAATCGTGTAACATTTGATTCTTCTGTAGTATTTCAGCAGGTGTACCGGGCCGATTTGGAGTGAGCGGACACTCACAGAGCCCCATATTTATGCTGGAAAGGAGGCATCACTTATGCAGTATATAACAGTGAAGCTTGCAGATCTTTTTCCAAATAACTTTATGTGGTAAGCCCTTACTTCTCTGATATCTATTTTAAACAACTTTCTGCATGACTTGTAAGGCAACATTTTAAATAATTTAAATCTAGTAACATATACTGCTTCAATTGTGTTTCAGCAAGCTCATCAGGAAGATTTGATGTGAGCCGATACTCACACGGCCTCAAATTTATGCTCGAAAAGAGGCATTAATTACACTACAGTTAACACTGGAGGGTGCGTATATCTAACATCATCGTTCTTTTGGTAAGTAATTTCGGCTGTTATGTATTTTTCACCTTACTTGCTGTATGACTTGAAACACGACCTTTCATATATGTAAAATCGTGTAACATCTCATTCTTCTGTGGTATTTCAGCAGGTGGACTGGGCCGATTTGGAGTGAGCGGACACTCACAGGGCCTCATATTTATGCTGGAAAGGAGGTATCACCTACGCAATATATAACAGTGAAGCTTGCAGATCTTTATCCAAATAACTTTATGTGGTAAGCCCTTACTTCTCTTATATATATTTTAAACAACTTTCCGCATGACTTGTTAGGCAAGATTTTAAATAAGTTAAATCTAGTAACATATCCTGCTTCTATGGTGTTTCAGCAAGCTCATCAGGAAGATTTGATGTGAGCCGATACTCACACGGCCTCAAATTTATGCTCAAATAGAGGCATTAATTACACTACAGTTAACACTGGAGGGTTCGTATATCTAACATCATCGTTCTTTTGGTAAGTAATTTCGTCTGTTATGTATTTTTCACCTTACTTGCTGCATAACTTGAAACACGACCTTTCATATATGTTAAATCGTTTAACATTTCATTCTTCTGTGGTATTTCAGCAGGTGTACCGGGCCGATTTGGAGTGAGCGGACACTCACAGAGCCTCATATTTATGCTGGAAAGGAGAAATCAGCTACGCAATATATAACAGTGCAGCTTGCAGATCTTTATCCAAATAACTTTATGTCGTAAGCCCCTACTTCTCTTATATATATTTTAAACAACTTTTCGCATGACTTGTAAGGAGACCTTTTACATAAGTAAAATCTAGTAACATATCCTGCTTCTATGGTGTTTCAGCAAGCTCATCAGGAAGATTTGATGTGAGCCGATACTCACACGGCCTCAAATTTATGCTCGAAAAGAGGCATTAATTACACTACAGTTAACACTGGAGGGTTCGTATATCTAACATCATCGTCCTTTTGGTAAGTAATTTCGGCTGTTATGTATTTTTCACCTTACTTGCTGCATGACTTGAAACATAATCTTTCATATATGTAAAATCGTGTAACATTTCATTCTTCTGTGGTATTTCAGCAGGTGTACCGGGCCGATTTGGAGTGAGTGGACACTCACAGAGCCTCATATTTATGCTGGAAAGGAGGCATCATTTACGCAGTATATAACAATGAAGCTTGCAGATCTTTATCCAAATAACTTTATGTGGTAAGCCCTCACTTCTCTTATATATATTTTAAACAACTTTCTGCATGACTTGTAAGGCAACATTTTAAATAATTTAAATCTAGTAACATATCCTGCTTCTATGGTGTTTCAGCAAGCTCATCAGGAAGATTTTATGAGTGCCGATACTCACACGGCCTTAAATTTATGCTCGAAAAGAGGCTTTAATTACACTACAGTTAACACTGGAGGGTGCGTATATCTAACATCATCGTTCTTTTGGTAAGTAATTTCGGCTGTTATGTATTTTTCACCTTACTTGCTGTATGACTTGAAACACGACCTTTCATATATGTAAAATCGTGTAACATCTCATTCTTCTGTGGTATTTCAGCAGGTGGACTGGGCCGATTTGGAGTGAGCGGACACTCACAGGGCCTCATATTTATGCTGGAAAGGAGGCATCACCTACGCAATATATAACAGTGAAGCTTGCAGATCTTTATCCAAATAACTTTATGTGGTAAGCCCTTACTTCTCTTATATATATTTTAAACAACTTTCCGCATGACTTGTTAGGTAAGATTTTAAATAAGTTAAATCTAGTAACATATCCTGCTTCTATGGTGTTTCAGCAAGCTCATCAGGAAGATTTGATGTGAGCCGATACTCACACGGGCTCAAATTTATGCTCAAAAAGAGGCATTAATTACACTACAGTTAACACTGGAGGGTTCGTATATCTAACATCATCGTTCTTTTGGTAAGTAATTTCGTCTGTTATGTATTTTTCACCTTACTTGCTGCATAACTTGAAACACGACCTTTCATATATGTTAAATCGTTTAACATTTCGTTCTTCTGTGGTATTTCAGCAGGTGTACCGGGCCGATTTGGAGTGAGCGGACACTCACAGGGCCTCATATTTATGCTGGAAAGGAGGCATCACCTACGCAATATATAACAGTGAAGCTTGCAGATCTTTTTCCAAATAACTTTATGTGGTAAGCCCTTACTTCTCTGATATCTATTTTAAACAACTTTCTGCATGACTTGTAAGGCAACATTTTAAATAATTTAAATCTAGTAACATATACTGCTTCAATGGTGTTTCAGCAAGCTCATCAGGAAGATTTGATGTGAGCCGATACTCACACGGCCTCAAATTTATGCTCGAAAAGAGGCATTAATTACACTACAGTTAACACTGGAGGGTGCGTATATCTAACATCATCGTTCTTTTGGTAAGTAATTTCGGCTGTTATGTATTTTTCACCTTACTTGCTGTATGACTTGAAACACGACCTTTCATATATGTAAAATCGTGTAACATTTCATTCTTCTGTGGTATTTCAGCAGGTCGACCGGGCCGATTTGGAGTGAGCGGACACTCACAGAGCCTCATATTTATGCTGGAAAGGAGGAATCACCTACGCAATATGTAACAGTGAAACTTGCAGATCTTTATCCAAATAACTTTATGTGGTAAACCCTTACCTCTCTTATATATATTTTAAACAACTTTCCGCATGACTTGTAAGGCGACCTTTTACATAAGTAAAATCTAGTAACATATCCTGCTTCTATTGTGTTCCAGCAAGCTCATCAGGAAGATTTGATGTGAGCCGATACTCACACGGCCTCAAATTTATGCTCGAAAAGAGGCATTAATTACACTACAGTTAACACTGGAGGGTGCGTATATCTAACATCATCGTTCTTTTGGTAATGTATTTTTCACCTTACTTCCTGCATGACTTGAAACACGACCTTTCATATATGTAAAATCGTGTAACATTTGATTCTTCTGTGGTATTTCAGCAGGTGTACCGGGCCGATTTGGAGTGAGCGGACACTCACAGAGCCCCATATTTATGCTGGAAAGGAGGCATCACTTATGCAGTATATAACAGTGAAGCTTGCAGATCTTTTTCCAAATAACTTTATGTGGTAAGCCCTTACTTCTCTGATATCTATTTTAAACAACTTTCTGCATGACTTGTAAGGCAACATTTTAAATAATTTAAATCTAGTAACATATACTGCTTCAATGGTGTTTCAGCAAGCTCATCAGGAAGATTTGATGTGAGCCGATACTCACACGGCCTCAAATTTATGCTCGAAAAGAGGCATTAATTACACTACAGTTAACACTGGAGGGTGCGTATATCTAACATCATCGTTCTTTTGGTAAGTAATTTCGGCTGTTATGTATTTTTCACCTTACTTGCTGTATGACTTGAAACACGACCTTTCATATATGTAAAATCGTGTAACATCTCATTCTTCTGTGGTATTTCAGCAGGTGGACCGTGCCGATTTGGAGTGAGCGGACACTCACAGGGCCTCATATTTATGCTGGAAAGGAGGCCTCACCTACGCAATATATAACATTGAAGCTTGCAGATCTTTATCCAAATAACTTTATGTGGTAAGCCCTTACTTCTCTTATATATATTTTAAACAACTTTCCGCATGACTTGTTAGGCAAGATTTTAAATAAGTTAAATCTAGTAACATATCCTGCTTCTATGGTGTTTCAGCAAGCTCATCAGGAAGATTTGATGTGAGCCGATACTCACACGGCCTCAAATTTATGCTCGAAAAGAGGCATTAATTACACTACAGTTAACACTGGAGGGTGCGTATATCTAACATCATAGTTCTTTTGGTAAGTAATTTCGGCTGTTATGTATTTTTCACCTTACTTGCTGCATAACTTGAAACACGACCTTTCATATATGTTAAATCGTGTAACATTTCGTTCTTCTGTGGTATTTCAGCAGGTGGACCGGGCCGATTTGGAGTGAGCGGACACTCACAGAGCCTCATATTTATGCTGGAAAGGAGGCATCACCTACGCAATATATAACAGTGAAGCTTGCAGATCTTTACCCAAATAACTTTATGTGGTAAGCCCTTACTTCTCTTATATATATTTTAAACAACTTTCCGCATGACTTGTAAGGCGACCTTTTACATAAGTAAAATCTAGTAACATATCCTGCTTGTATGGTGTTTCAGCAAGCTCATCAGGAAGATTTGATGTGAGCCGATACTCACACTGCCTCAAATTTATGCTCGAAAAGAGGCATTAATTACACTACAGTTAACACTGGAGGGTGCGTATATCTAACATCATCGTTCTTTTGGTAAGTAATTTCGGCTGTTATGTATTTTTCACCTTACTTGCTGTATGACTTGAAACACGACCTTTCATATATGTAAAATCGTGTAACATTTCATTCTTCTGTGGTATTTCAGCAGGTCGACCGGGCCGATTTGGAGTGAGCGGACACTCACAGAGCCTCATATTTATGCTGGAAAGGAGGAATCACCTACGCAATATGTAATAGTGAAACTTGCAGATCTTTATCCAAATAACTTTATGTGGTAAACCCTTACCTCTCTTATATATATTTTAAACAACTTTCCGCATGACTTGTAAGGCGACCTTTTACATAAGTAAAATCTAGTAACATATCCTGCTTCTATTGTGTTCCAGCAAGCTCATCAGGAAGATTTGATGTGAGCCGATACTCACACGGCCTCAAATTTATGCTCGAAAAGAGGCATTAATTACACTACAGTTAACACTGGAGGGTACGTATATCTAACATCATCGTTCTTTTGGTAATGTATTTTTCACCTTACTTCCTGCATGACTTGAAACACGACCTTTCATATATGTAAAATCGTGTAACATTTGATTCTTCTGTGGTATTTCAGCAGGTGTACCGGGCCGATTTGGAGTGAGCGGACACTCACAGAGCCCCATATTTATGCTGGAAAGGAGGCATCACTTATGCAGTATATAACAGTGAAGCTTGCAGATCTTTTTCCAAATAACTTTATGTGGTAAACTCTTACTTCTCTTATATATATTTTAAACAACTTTCCGCATGACTTGTAAGGCGACCTTTTACATAAGTAAAATCTAGTAACATATCCTGCTTCTATTGTGTTCCAGCAAGCTCATCAGGAAGATTTGATGTGAGCCGATACTCACACGGCCTCAAATTTATGCTCGAAAGGAGGCATTAATTACACTACAGTTAACACTTGAGGGTGCGTACATCTAACATCATCGTTCTTTTGGTAAGTAATTTCGGCTGTTATGTATTTTTCACCTTACTTGCTGTATGACTTGAAACACGACCTTTCATATATGTAAAATCGTGTAACATTTGATTCTTCTGTGGTATTTCAGCAGGTGTACCGGGCCGATTTGGAGTGAGCGGACACTCACAGAGCCCCATATTTATGCTGGAAAGGAGGCATCACTTATGCAGTATATAACAGTGAAGCTTGCAGATCTTTTTCCAAATAACTTTATGTGGTAAGCCCTTACTTCTCTGATATCTATTTTAAACAACTTTCTGCATGACTTGTAAGGCAACATTTTAGATAATTTAAATCTAGTAACATATACTGCTTCAATGGTGTTTCAGCAAGCTCATCAGGAAGATTTGATGTGAGCCGATACTCACACGGCCTCAAATTTATGCTCGAAAAGAGGCATTAATTACACTACAGTTAACACTGGAGGGTGCGTATATCTAACATCATCGTTCTTTTGGTAAGTAATTTCGGCTGTTATGTATTTTTCACCTTACATGCTGTATGACTTGAAATACGACCTTTCATATATGTAAAATCGTGTAACATCTCATTCTTCTGTGGTATTTCAGCAGGTGGACTGGGCCGATTTGGAGTGAGCGGACACTCACAGGGCCTCATATTTATGCTGGAAAGGAGGCATCACCTACGCAATATATAACAGTGAAGCTTGCAGATCTTTCTCCAAATAACTTTATGTGGTAAGCCCTTACTTCTCTTATATATATTTTAAACAACTTTCCGCATGACTTGTTAGGCAAGATTTTAAATAAGTTAAATCTAGTAACATATCCTGCTTCTATGGTGTTTCAGCAAGCTCATCAGGAAGATTTGATGTGAGCCGATACTCACACGGCCTCAAATTTATGCTCAAAAAGAGGCATTAATTACACTACAGTTAACACTGGAGGGTTCGTATATCTAACATCATCGTTCTTTTGGTAAGTAATTTCGTCTGTTATGTATTTTTCACCTTACTTGCTGCATAACTTGAAACACGACCTTTCATATATGTTAAATCGTTTAACATTTCATTCTTCTGTGGTATTTCAGCAGGTGGACCGGGCCGATTTGGAGTGAGCGGACACTCACAGAGCCTCATATTTATGCTGGAAAGGAGAAATCAGCTACGCAATATACAACAGTGCAGCTTGCAGATCTTTATCCAAATAACTTTATGTCGTAAGCCCCTACTTCTCTTATATATATTTTAAACAACTTTTCGCATGACTTGTAAAGAGACCTTTTACATAAGTAAAATCTAGTAACATATCCTGCTTCTATGGTGTTTCAGCAAGCTCATCAGGAAGATTTGATGTGAGCCGATACTCACACGGCCTCAAATTTATGCTCGAAAAGAGGCATTAATTACACTACAGTTAACACTGGAGGGTTCGTATATCTAACATCATCGTCCTTTTGGTAAGTAATTTCGGCTGTTATGTATTTTTCACCTTACTTGCTGCATGACTTGAAACAAGATCTTTCATATATGTAAAATCGTGTAACATTTCATTCTTCTGTGGTATTTCAGCAGGTGTACCGGGCCGATTTGGACTGAGTGGACACTCACAGAGCCTCATATTTATGCTGGAAAGGAGGCATCATTTACGCAGTATATAACAATGAAGCTTGCAGATATTTATCCAAATAACTTTATGAGGTAAGCCCTCACTTCTCTTATATATATTTTAAACAACTTTCTGCATGACTTGTAAGGCAACATTTTAAATAATTTAAATCTAGTAACATATCCTGCTTCTATGGTGTTTCAGCAAGCTCATCAGGAAGATTTTATGAGTGCCGATACTCACACGGCCTTAAATTTATGCTCGAAAAGAGGCTTTAATTACACTACAGTTAACACTGGAGGGTGCGTATATCTAACATCATCGTTCTTTTGGTAAGTAATTTCGGCTGTTATGTATTTTTCACCTTACTTGCTGTATGACTTGAAACACGACCTTTCATATATGTAAAATCGTGTAACATCTCATTCTTCTGTGGTATTTCAGCAGGTGGACTGGGCCGATTTGGAGTGAGCGGACACTCACAGGGCCTCATATTTATGCTGGAAAGGAGGCATCACCTACGCAATATATAACAGTGAAGCTTGCAGATCTTTATCCAAATAACTTTATGTGGTAAGCCCTTACTTCTCTTATATATATTTTAAACAACTTTCCGCATGACTTGTTAGGCAAGATTTTAAATAAGTTAAATCTAGTAACATATCCTGCTTCTATGGTGTTTCAGCAAGCTCATCAGGAAGATTTGATGTGAGCCGATACTCACACGGCCTCAAATTTATGCTCAAAAAGAGGCATTAATTACACTACAGTTAACACTGGAGGGTTCGTATATCTAACATCATCGTTCTTTTGGTAAGTAATTTCGTCTGTTATGTATTTTTCACCTTACTTGCTGCATAACTTGAAACACGACCTTTCATATATGTTAAATCGTTTAACATTTCGTTCTTCTGTGGTATTTCAGCAGGTGTACCGGGCCGATTTGGAGTGAGCGGACACTCACAGAGCCTCATATTTATGCTGGAAAGGAGAAATCAGCTACGCAATATATAACAGTGCAGCTTGCAGATCATTATCCAAATAACTTTATGTGGTAAGCCCTTACTTCTCTGATATCTATTTTAAACAACTTTCTGCATGACTTGTAAGGCAACATTTTTAATAATTTAAATCTAGTAACATATACTGCTTCAATGGTGTTTCAGCAAGCTCATCAGGAAGATTTGATGTGAGCCGATACTCACACGGCCTCAAATTTATGCTCGAAAAGAGGCATTAATTACACTACAGTTAACACTGGAGGGTGCGTATATCTAACATCATCGTTCTTTTGGTAAGTAATTTCGGCTGTTATGTATTTTTCACCTTACTTGCTGTGTGACTTGAAACACGACCTTTCATATATGTAAAATCGTGTAACATCTCATTCTTCTGTGGTATTTCAGCAGGTGGACTGGGCCGATTTGGAGTGAGCGGACACTCACAGGGCCTCATATTTATGCTGGAAAGGAGGCATCACCTACGCAATATATAACAGTGAAGCTTGCAGATCTTTATCCAAATAACTTTATGTGGTAAGCCCTTACTTCTCTTATATATATTTTAAACAACTTTCCGCATGACTTGTTAGGCAAGATTTTAAATAAGTTAAATCTAGTAACATATCCTGCTTCTATGGTGTTTCAGCAAGCTCATCAGGAAGATTTGATGTGAGCCGATACTCACACGGCCTCAAATTTATGCTCAAAAAGAGGCATTAATTACACTACAGTTAACACTGGAGGGTTTGTATATCTAACATCATCGTTCTTTTGGTAAGTAATTTCGTCTGTTATGTATTTTTCACCTTACTTGCTGCATAACTTGAAACACGACCTTTCATATATGTTAAATCGTTTAACATTTCATTCTTCTGTGGTATTTCAGCAGGTGTACCGGGCCGATTTGGAGTGAGCGGACACTCACAGAGCCTCATATTTATGCTGGAAAGGAGAAATCAGCTACGCAATATATAACAGTGCAGCTTGCAGATCTTTATCCAAATAACTTTATGTCGTAAGCCCCTACTTCTCTTATATATATTTTAAACAACTTTTCGCATGACTTGTAAGGAGACCTTTTACATAAGTAAAATCTAGTAACATATCCTGCTTCTATGGTGTTTCAGCAAGCTCATCAGGAAGATTTGATGTGAGCCGATACTCACACGGCCTCAAATTTATGCTCGAAAAGAGGCATTAATTACACTACAGTTAACACTGGAGGGTTCGTATATCAAACATCATCGTCCTTTTGGTAAGTAATTTCGGCTGTTATGTATTTTTCACCTTACTTGCTGCATGACTTGAAACAAGATCTTTCATATATGTAAAATCGTGTAACATTTCATTCTTCTGTGGTATTTCAGCAGGTGTACCGGGCCGATTTGGAGTGAGCGGACACTCACAGAGCCCCATATTTATGCTGGAAAGGAGGCATCACTTATGCAGTATATAACAGTGAAGCTTGCAGATCTTTTTCCAAATAACTTTATGTGGTAAGCCCTTACTTCTCTGATATCTATTTTAAACAACTTTCTGCATGACTTGTAAGGCAACATTTTAAATAATTTAAATCTAGTAACATATACTGCTTCAATGGTGTTTCAGCAAGCTCATCAGGAAGATTTGATGTGAGCCGATACTCACACGGCCTCAAATTTATGCTCGAAAAGAGGCATTAATTACACTACAGTTAACACTGGAGGGTGCGTATATCTAACATCATAGTTCTTTTGGTAAGTAATTTCGGCTGTTATGTATTTTTCACCTTACTTGCTGTATGACTTGAAACACGACCTTTCATATATGTAAAATCGTGTAACATCTCATTCTTCTGTGGTATTTCAGCAGGTGGACCGGGCCGATTTGGAGTGAGCGGACACTCACAGGGCCTCATATTTATGCTGGAAAGGAGGCATCACCTACGCAATATATAACAGTGAAGCTTGCAGATCTTTATCCAAATAACTTTATGTGGTAAGCCCTTACTTCTCTTATATATATTTTAAACAACTTTCCGCATGACTTGTTAGGCAAGATTTTAAATAAGTTAAATCTAGTAACATATCCTGCTTCTATGGTGTTTCAGCAAGCTCATCAGGAAGATTTGATGTGAGCCGATACTCACACGGCCTCAAATTTATGCTCGAAAAGAGGCATTAATTACACTACAGTTAACACTGGAGGGTGCGTATATCTAACATCATAGTTCTTTTGGTAAGTAATTTCGGCTGTTATGTATTTTTCACCTTACTTGCTGCATAACTTGAAACACGACCTTTCATATATGTTAAATCGTGTAACATTTCGTTCTTCTGTGGTATTTCAGCAGGTGGACCGGGCCGATTTGGAGTGAGCGGACACTCACAGAGCCTCATATTTATGCTGGAAAGGAGGCATCACCTACGCAATATATAACAGTGAAGCTTGCAGATCTTTACCCAAATAACTTTATGTGGTAAGCCCTTACTTCTCTTATATATATTTTAAACAACTTTCCGCATGACTTGTAAGGCGACCTTTTACATAAGTAAAATCTAGTAACATATCCTGCTTGTATGGTGTTTCAGCAAGCTCATCAGGAAGATTTGATGTGAGCCGATACTCACACTGCCTCAAATTTATGCTCGAAAAGAGGCATTAATTACACTACAGTTAACACTGGAGGGTGCGTATATCTAACATCATCGTTCTTTTGGTAAGTAATTTCGGCTGTTATGTATTTTTCACCTTACTTGCTGTATGACTTGAAACACGACCTTTCATATATGTAAAATCGTGTAACATTTCATTCTTCTGTGGTATTTCAGCAGGTGTACCGGGCCGATTTGGAGTGAGCGGACACTCACAGAGCCTCATATTTATGCTGGAAAGGAGGAATCACCTACGCAATATGTAATAGTGAAACTTGAAGATCTTTATCCAAATAACTTTATGTGGTAAACCCTTACCTCTCTTATATATATTTTAAACAACTTTCCGCATGACTTGTAAGGCGACCTTTTACATAAGTAAAATCTAGTAACATATCCTGCTTCTATTGTGTTCCAGCAAGCTCATCAGGAAGATTTGATGTGAGCCGATACTCACACGGCCTCAAATTTATGCTCGAAAAGAGGCATTAATTACACTACAGTTAACACTGGAGGGTGCGTATATCTAACATCATCGTTCTTTTGGTAATGTATTTTTCACCTTACTTCCTGCATGACTTGAAACACGACCTTTCATATATGTAAAATCGTGTAACATTTGATTCTTCTGTAGTATTTCAGCAGGTGTACCGGGCCGATTTGGAGTGAGCGGACACTCACAGAGCCCCATATTTATGCTGGAAAGGAGGCATCACTTATGCAGTATATAACAGTGAAGCTTGCAGATCTTTTTCCAAATAACTTTATGTGGTAAGCCCTTACTTCTCTGATATCTATTTTAAACAACTTTCTGCATGACTTGTAAGGCAACATTTTAAATAATTTAAATCTAGTAACATATACTGCTTCAATGGTGTTTCAGCAAGCTCATCAGGAAGATTTGATGTGAGCCGATACTCACACGGCCTCAAATTTATGCTCGAAAAGAGGCATTAATTACACTACAGTTAACACTGGAGGGTGCGTATATCTAACATCATCGTTCTTTTGGTAAGTAATTTCGGCTGTTATGTATTTTTCACCTTACTTGCTGTATGACTTGAAACACGACCTTTCATATATGTAAAAGCGTGTAACATCTCATTCTTCTGTGGTATTTCAGCAGGTGGACTGGGCCGATTTGGAGTGAGCGGACACTCACAGGGCCTCATATTTATGCTGGAAAGGAGGTATCACCTACGCAATATATAACAGTGAAGCTTGCAGATCTTTATCCAAATAACTTTATGTGGTAAGCCCTTACTTCTCTTATATATATTTTAAACAACTTTCCGCATGACTTGTTAGGCAAGATTTTAAATAAGTTAAATCTAGTAACATATCCTGCTTCTATGGTGTTTCAGCAAGCTCATCAGGAAGATTTGATGTGAGCCGATACTCACACGGCCTCAAATTTATGCTCAAAAAGAGGCATTAATTACACTACAGTTAACACTGGAGGGTTCGTATATCTAACATCATCGTTCTTTTGGTAAGTAATTTCGTCTGTTATGTATTTTTCACCTTACTTGCTGCATAACTTGAAACACGACCTTTCATATATGTTAAATCGTTTAACATTTCATTCTTCTGTGGTATTTCAGCAGGTGTACCGGGCCGATTTGGAGTGAGCGGACACTCACAGAGCCTCATATTTATGCTGGAAAGGAGAAATCAGCTACGCAATATATAACAGTGCAGCTTGCAGATCTTTATCCAAATAACTTTATGTCGTAAGCCCCTACTTCTCTTATATATATTTTAAACAACTTTTCGCATGACTTGTAAGGAGACCTTTTACATAAGTAAAATCTAGTAACATATCCTGCTTCTATGGTGTTTCAGCAAGCTCATCAGGAAGATTTGATGTGAGCCGATACTCACACGGCCTCAAATTTATGCTCGAAAAGAGGCATTAATTACACTACAGTTAACACTGGAGGGTTCGTATATCTAACATCATCGTCCTTTTGGTAAGTAATTTCGGCTGTTATGTATTTTTCACCTTACTTGCTGCATGACTTGAAACATAATCTTTCATATATGTAAAATCGTGTAACATTTCATTCTTCTGTGGTATTTCAGCAGGTGTACCGGGCCGATTTGGAGTGAGTGGACACTCACAGAGCCTCATATTTATGCTGGAAAGGAGGCATCATTTACGCAGTATATAACAATGAAGCTTGCAGATCTTTATCCAAATAACTTTATGTGGTAAGCCCTCACTTCTCTTATATATATTTTAAACAACTTTCTGCATGACTTGTAAGGCAACATTTTAAATAATTTAAATCTAGTAACATATCCTGCTTCTATGGTGTTTCAGCAAGCTCATCAGGAAGATTTTATGAGTGCCGATACTCACACGGCCTTAAATTTATGCTCGAAAAGAGGCTTTAATTACACTACAGTTAACACTGGAGGGTGCGTATATCTAACATCATCGTTCTTTTGGTAAGTAATTTCGGCTGTTATGTATTTTTCACCTTACTTGCTGTATGACTTGAAACACGACCTTTCATATATGTAAAATCGTGTAACATCTCATTCTTCTGTGGTATTTCAGCAGGTGGACTGGGCCGATTTGGAGTGAGCGGACACTCACAGGGCCTCATATTTATGCTGGAAAGGAGGCATCACCTACGCAATATATAACAGTGAAGCTTGCAGATCTTTATCCAAATAACTTTATGTGGTAAGCCCTTACTTCTCTTATATATATTTTAAACAACTTTCCGCATGACTTGTTAGGCAAGATTTTAAATAAGTTAAATCTAGTAACATATCCTGCTTCTATGGTGTTTCAGCAAGCTCATCAGGAAGATTTGATGTGAGCCGATACTCACACGGGCTCAAATTTATGCTCAAAAAGAGGCATTAATTACACTACAGTTAACACTGGAGGGTTCGTATATCTAACATCATCGTTCTTTTGGTAAGTAATTTCGTCTGTTATGTATTTTTCACCTTACTTGCTGCATAACTTGAAACACGACCTTTCATATATGTTAAATCGTTTAACATTTCGTTCTTCTGTGGTATTTCAGCAGGTGTACCGGGCCGATTTGGAGTGAGCGGACACTCACAGGGCCTCATATTTATGCTGGAAAGGAGGCATCACCTACGCAATATATAACAGTGAAGCTTGCAGATCTTTTTCCAAATAACTTTATGTGGTAAGCCCTTACTTCTCTGATATCTATTTTAAACAACTTTCTGCATGACTTGTAAGGCAACATTTTAAATAATTTAAATCTAGTAACATATACTGCTTCAATGGTGTTTCAGCAAGCTCATCAGGAAGATTTGATGTGAGCCGATACTCACACGGCCTCAAATTTATGCTCGAAAAGAGGCATTAATTACACTACAGTTAACACTGGAGGGTGCGTATATCTAACATCATCGTTCTTTTGGTAAGTAATTTCGGCTGTTATGTATTTTTCACCTTACTTGCTGTATGACTTGAAACACGACCTTTCATATATGTAAAATCGTGTAACATCTCATTCTTCTGTGGTATTTCAGCAGGTGGACTGGGCCGATTTGGAGTGAGCGGACACTCACAGGGCCTCATATTTATGCTGGAAAGGAGGCATCACCTACGCAATATATAACAGTGAAGCTTGCAGATCTTTATCCAAATAACTTTATGTGGTAAGCCCTTACTTCTCTTATATATATTTTAAACAACTTTCCGCATGACTTGTTAGGCAAGATTTTAAATAAGTTAAATCTAGTAACATTTCCTGCTTCTATGGTGTTTCAGCAAGCTCATCAGGAAGATTTGATGTGAGCCGATACTCACACGGCCTCAAATTTATGCTCAAAAAGAGGCATTAATTACACTACAGTTAACACTGGAGGGTTCGTATATCTAACATCATCGTTCTTTTGGTAAGTAATTTCGTCTGTTATGTATTTTTCACCTTACTTGCTGCATAACTTGAAACACGACCTTTCATATATGTTAAATCGTTTAACATTTCGTTCTTCTGTGGTATTTCAGCAGGTGTACCGGGCTGATTTGGAGTGAGCGGACACTGACAGAGCCTCATATTTATGCTGGAAAGGAGAAATCAGCTACGCAATATATAACAGTGCAGCTTGCAGATCTTTATCCAAATAACTTTATGTCGTAAGCCCCTACTTCTCTTATATATATTTTAAACAACTTTTCGCATGACTTGTAAGGAGACCTTTTACATAAGTAAAATCTAGTAACATATCCTGCTTCTATGGTGTTTCAGCAAGCTCATCAGGAAGATTTGATGTGAGCCGATACTCACACGGCCTCAAATTTATGCTCGAAAAGAGGCATTAATTACACTACAGTTAACACTGGAGGGTTCGTATATCTAACATCATCGTCCTTTTGGTAAGTAATTTCGGCTGTTATGTATTTTTCACCTTACTTGCTGCATGACTTGAAACAAGATCTTTCATATATGTAAAATCGTGTAACATCTCATTCTTCTGTGGTATTTCAGCAGGTGTACCGGGCCGATTTGGAGTGAGTGGACACTCACAGAGCCTCATATTTATGCTGGAAAGGAGGCATCATTTACGCAGTATATAACAGTGAAGCTTGCAGATCTTTATCCAAATAACTTTATGTGGTAAGCCCTCACTTCTCCTATATATATTTTAAACAACTTTCTGCATGACTTGTAAGGCAACATTTTAAATAATGTAAATCTAGTAACATATCCTGCTTCTATGGTGTTTCAGCAAGCTCATCAGGAAGATTTGATGTGAGCCGATACTCACACGGCCTCAAATTTATGCTTGAAAAGAGGCTTTAAATACACTACAGTTAACACTGGAGGGTGCGTATATCTAACATCATCGTTCTTTTGGTAAGTAATTTCGGCTGTTATGTATTTTTCACCTTACTTGCTGTATGACTTGAAACACGACTTTTCATATATGTAACATCGTGTAACATTTCGTTCGTCTGTGTTATTTCAGCAGGTGGACCGGGCCGACTTGGAGTGAGCAGACACTCACAGAGCCTCATGTTTATGCTGGAAAGGAGGCATCACCTACGCAATATATAACAGTGAAGCTTGCAGATCTTTATCCAAATAACTTTATGTGGTAAGCCCTTACTTCTCTTATATATATTTTAAAAAACTTTCCGCATGACTTGTAAGGCGACCTTTTACATAAGTAAAATCTAGTAACATATCCTGCTTCTATGGTGTTTCAGCAAGCTCATCAGGAAGATTTGATGTGTGCCGATACTCACACGGCCTCAAATTTATGCTCGAAAAGAGGCATTAATTACACTACAGTTAACACTGGAGGGTGCGTATATCTAACATCATCGTTCTTTTGGTAATGTATTTTTCACCTTACTTCCTGCATGACTTGAAACACGACCTTTCATATATGTAAAATCGTGTAACATTTGATTCTTCTGTGGTATTTCAGCAGGTGTACCGGGCCGATTTGGAGTGAGCGGACACTCACAGAGCCCCATATTTATGCTGGAAAGGAGGCATCACTTATGCAGTATATAACAGTGAAGCTTGCAGATCTTTTTCCAAATAACTTTATGTGGTAAGCCCTTACTTCTCTGATATCTATTTTAAACAACTTTCTGCATGACTTGTAAGGCAACATTTTAAATAATTTAAATCTAGTAACATATACTGCTTCAATGGTGTTTCAGCAAGCTCATCAGGAAGATTTGATGTGAGCCGATACTCACACGGCCTCAAATTTATGCTCGAAAAGAGGCATTAATTACACTACAGTTAACACTGGAGGGTGCGTATATCTAACATCATAGTTCTTTTGGTAAGTAATTTCGGCTGTTATGTATTTTTCACCTTACTTGCTGTATGACTTGAAACACGACCTTTCATATATGTAAAATCGTGTAACATCTCATTCTTCTGTGGTATTTCAGCAGGTGGACCGGGCCGATTTGGAGTGAGCGGACACTCACAGGGCCTCATATTTATGCTGGAAAGGAGGCATCACCTACGCAATATATAACAGTGAAGCTTGCAGATCTTTATCCAAATAACTTTATGTGGTAAGCCCTTCCTTCTCTTATATATATTTTAAACAACTTTCCGCATGACTTGTTAGGCAAGATTTTAAATAAGTTAAATCTAGTAACATATCCTGCTTCTATGGTGTTTCAGCAAGCTCATCAGGAAGATTTGATGTGAGCCGATACTCACACGGCCTCAAATTTATGCTCGAAAAGAGGCATTAATTACACTACAGTTAACACTGGAGGGTGCGTATATCTAACATCATAGTTCTTTTGGTAAGTAATTTCGGCTGTTATGTATTTTTCACCTTACTTGCTGCATAACTTGAAACACGACCTTTCATATATGTTAAATCGTGTAACATTTCGTTCTTCTGTGGTATTTCAGCAGGTGGACCGGGCCGATTTGGAGTGAGCGGACACTCACAGAGCCTCATATTTATGCTGGAAAGGAGGCATCACCTACGCAATATATAACAGTGAAGCTTGCAGATCTTTACCCAAAGAACTTTATGTGGTAAGCCCTTACTTCTCTTATATATATTTTACACAACTTTCCGCATGACTTGTAAGGCGACCTTTTACATAAGTAAAATCTAGTAACATATCCTGCTTGTATGGTGTTTCAGCAAGCTCATCAGGAAGATTTGATGTGAGCCGATACTCACACTGCCTCAAATTTATGCTCGAAAAGAGGCATTAATTACACTACAGTTAACACTGGAGGGTGCGTATATCTAACATCATCGTTCTTTTGGTAAGTAATTTCGGCTGTTATGTATTTTTCACCTTACTTGCTGTATGACTTGAAACACGACCTTTCATATATGTAAAATCGTGTAACATTTCATTCTTCTGTGGTATTTCAGCAGGTGTACCGGGCCGATTTGGAGTGAGCGGACACTCACAGAGCCTCATATTTATGCTGGAAAGGAGGAATCACCTACGCAATATGTAATAGTGAAACTTGCAGATCTTTATCCAAATAACTTTATGTGGTAAACCCTTACCTCTCTTATATATATTTTAAACAACTTTCCGCATGACTTGTAAGGCGACCTTTTACATAAGTAAAATCTAGTAACATATCCTGCTTCTATTGTGTTCCAGCAAGCTCATCAGGAAGATTTGATGTGAGCCGATACTCACACGGCCTCAAATTTATGCTCAAAAAGAGGCATTAATTACACTACAGTTAACACTGGAGGGTGCGTATATCTAACATCATCGTTCTTTTGGTAATGTATTTTTCACCTTACTTCCTGCATGACTTGAAACACGACCTTTCATATATGTAAAATCGTGTAACATTTGATTCTTCTGTGGTATTACAGCAGGTGTACCGGGCCGATTTGGAGTGAGCGGACACTCACAGAGCCCCATATTTATGCTGGAAAGGAGGCATCACTTATGCAGTATATAACAGTGAAGCTTGCAGATCTTTTTCCAAATAACTTTATGTGGTAAGCCCTTACTTCTCTGATATCTATTTTAAACAACTTTCTGCATGACTTGTAAGGCAACATTTTAAATAATTTAAATCTAGTAACATATACTGCTTCAATGGTGTTTCAGCAAGCTCATCAGGAAGATTTGATGTGAGCCGATACTCACACGGCCTCAAATTTATGCTCGAAAAGAGGCATTAATTACACTACAGTTAACACTGGAGGGTGCGTATATCTAACATCATCGTTCTTTTGGTAAGTAATTTCGGCTGTTATGTATTTTTCACCTTACTTGCTGTATGACTTGAAACACGACCTTTCATATATGTAAAATCGTGTAACATCTCATTCTTCTGTGGTATTTCAGCAGGTGGACTGGGCCGATTTGGAGTGAGCGGACACTCACAGGGCCTCATATTTATGCTGGAAAGGAGGCATCACCTACGCAATATATAACAGTGAAGCTTGCAGATCTTTATTCAAATAACTTTATGTGGTAAGCCCTTACTTCTCTTATATATATTTTAAACAACTTTCCGCATGACTTGTTAGGCAAGATTTTAAATAAGTTAAATCTAGTAACATATCCTGCTTCTATGGTGTTTCAGCAAGCTCATCAGGAAGATTTGATGTGAGCCGATACTCACACGGCCTCAAATTTATGCTCAAAAAGAGGCATTAATTACACTACAGTTAACACTGGAGGGTTCGTATATCTAACATCATCGTTCTTTTGGTAAGTAATTTCGTCTGTTATGTATTTTTCACCTTACTTGCTGCATAACTTGAAACACGACCTTTCATATATGTTAAATCGTTTAACATTTCGTTCTTCTGTGGTATTTCAGCAGGTGTACCGGGCCGATTTGGAGTGAGCGGACACTCACAGAGCCTCATATTTATGCTGGAAAGGAGAAATCAGCTACGCAATATATAACAGTGCAGCTTGCAGATCTTTATCCAAATAACTTTATGTCGTAAGCCCCTACTTCTCTTATATATATTTTAAACAACTTTTCGCATGACTTGTAAGGAGACCTTTTACATAAGTAAAATCTAGTAACATATCCTGCTTCTATGGTGTTTCAGCAAGCTCATCAGGAAGATTTGATGTGAGCCGATACTCACACGGCCTCAAATTTATGCTCGAAAAGAGGCATTAATTACACTACAGTTAACACTGGAGGGTTCGTATATCTAACATCATCGTCCTTTTGGTAAGTAATTTCGGCTGTTATGTATTTTTCACCTTACTTGCTGCATGACTTGAAACAAGATCTTTCATATATGTAAAATCGTGTAACATTTCATTCTTCTGTGGTATTTCAGCAGGTGTACCGGGCCGATTTGGAGTGAGTGGACACTCACAGAGCCTCATATTTATGCTGGAAAGGAGGCATCATTTACGCAGTATATAACAATGAAGCTTGCAGATCTTTATCCAAATAACTTTATGTGGTAAGCCCTCACTTCTCTTATATATATTTTAAACAACTTTCTGCATGACTTGTAAGGCAACATTTTAAATAATTTAAATCTAGTAACATATCCTGCTTCTATGGTGTTTCAGCAAGCTCATCAGGAAGATTTTATGAGTGCCGATACTCACACGGCCTTAAATTTATGCTCGAAAAGAGGCTTTAATTACACTACAGTTAACACTGGAGGGTGCGTAAATCTAACATCATCGTTCTTTTGGTAAGTAATTTCGGCTGTTATGTATTTTTCACCTTACTTGCTGTATGACTTGAAACACAACCTTTCATATATGTAAAATCGTGTAACATTTCGTTCTTCTGTGGTATTTCAGCAGGTGGAACGGGCCGACTTGGAGTGAGCAGACACTCACAGAGCCTCATATTTATGCTGGAAAGGAGGCATCACCTACGCAATATATAACAGTGAAGCTTGCAGATCTTTATCCAAATAACTTTATGTGGTAAGCCCTTACTTCTCTTATATATATTTTAAAAAACTTTCCGCATGACTTGTAAGGCGACCTTTTACATAAGTAAAATCTAGTAACATATCCTGCTTCTATGGTGTTTCAGCAAGCTCATCAGGAAGATTTGATGTGAGCCGATACTCACACGGCCTCAAATTTATGCTCGAAAAGAGGCATTAATTACACTACAGTTAACACTGGAGGGTTCGTATATCTAACATCATCGTCCTTTTGGTAAGTAATTTCGGCTGTTATGTATTTTTCACCTTACTTGCTGCATGACTTGAAACAAGATCTTTCGTATATGTAAAATCGTGTAACATTTCATTCTTCTGTGGTATTTCAGCAGGTGTACCGGGCCGATTTGGAGTGAGTGGACACTCACAGAGCCTCATATTTATGCTGGAAAGGAGGCATCATTTACGCAGTATATAACAGTGAAGCTTCCAGATCTTTATCCAAATAACTTTATGTGGTAAGCCCTTACTTCTCTTATATATATATTAAAAAACTTTCCGCATGACTTGTAAGGCGACCTTTTACATAAGTAAAATCTAGTAACATATCCTGCTTCTATGGTGTTTCAGCAAGCTCATCAGGAAGATTTGATGTGAGCCGATACTCACACGGCCTCAAATTTATGCTCGAAAAGAGGCATTAATTACACTACAGTTAACACTGGAGGGTTCGTATATCTAACATCATCGTCCTTTTGGTAAGTAATTTCGGCTGTTATGTATTTTTCACCTTACTTGCTGCATGACTTGAAACAAGATCTTTCATATATGTAAAATCGTGTTACATTTCATTCTTCTGTGGTATTTGAGCAGGTGTACCGGGCCGATTTGGAGTGAGCGGACACTCAAAGAGCCTCATATTTATGCTGGAAAGGAGGCATCACTTACGCAGTATATAACAGTGAAGCTTGCAGATCTTTATCCAAATAACTTTATGTGGTAACCACTTACTTCTCTGATATCTATTTTAAAGAACTTTCTGCATGACTTGTAAGGCAACATTTTAAATAATTTAAATCTAGTAACATATCCTGCTTCTATGGTGTTTCAGCAAGCTCATCAGGAAGATTTGATGTGAGCCGATACTCACAAGGCCTCAAATTTATGATTGAAAAGAGGCTTTAATTACACTACAGTTAACACTGGAGGGTGCGTATATCTAACATCATCGTTCTTTTGGTAAGTAATTTCGGCTGTTATGTATTTTTCACCTTACTTGCTGTATGACTTGAAACACGACTTTTCATATATGTAAAATCGTGTAACATTTCGTTCGTCTGTGGTATTTCAGCAGGTGGACCGGGCCGACTTGGAGTGAGCAGACACTCACAGAGCCTCATATTTATGCTGGAAAGGAGGCATCACCTACGTAATATATAACAGTGAAGCTTGCAGATCTTTATCCAAATAACTTTATGTGGTAAGCCCTTACTTCTCTTATATATATTTTAAACAACTTTCCGCATGACTTGTAAGGCAACATTTTAAATAAGTTAAATCTAGTAACATATCCTGCTTCTATGGTGTTTCAGCAAGCTCATCAGGAAGATTTGATGTGAGCCGATACTCACACGGCCTCAAATTTATGCTCGAAAAGAGGCATTAATTACACTACAGTTAACACTGGAGGGTGCGTATATCTAACATCATCGTTCTTTTGGTAAGTTATTTCGGCTGTTATATATTTTTCACCTTACTTGCTGCATAACTTGAAACACGACCTTTCATATATGTAAAATCGTGTAACATTTCATTCTTCTGTGGTATTTCAGCAGGTGGACCGCGCCGATTTGGAGTGAGAGGACACTCACAGAGCCTCATATTTATGCTGGAAAGGAGGTTTCACCTACGCAATATATAACAGTGAAGCTTGCATATCTTTATCCAAATAACTTTATGTGGTAAGCACTTAATTCTCTTATATATATTTTAAACAACTTTCCGCATGACTTGTAAGGCAACCTTTTACATAAGTAAAATCTAGTAACATATCCTGCTTCTATGGTGTTTCAGCAAGCTCATCAGGAAGATTTGATGTGAGCCGATACTCACACGGCCTCAAGTTTATGCTCGAAATGAGGCATTATTTACACTACAGTTAAAACTGGAGGGTGCGTATATCTAACATCATCGTTCTTTTGGTAAGTAATTTTGTCTGTTATGTATTTTTCACCATACTTGCTGCATAGCTTGAAACGCGACCTTTCATATATGTTAAATCGTGTAACATTTCGTTCTTCTGTGGTATTTCAGCAGGTGTACCAGGCCGATTTCGAGTGAGTGGACAATCAAAGAGCATCATATTTATGCTGGAATGGAGGTATCACTTACGCAATATATAACAGTGAAGCTTGCAGATCTTTCTCCAAATAACTTTATGTGGTAAGCCCTTACTTCTCTTATATATGTTTTAAACAACTTTTCGCATGACTTGTTAGGCGACCTTTTACATAAATAAATCTAGTAACATATCCTGCTTCTATGGTGTTTCAGCAAGCTCATCAGGAAGATTTGATGTGAGCCGATACTCACACGGCCTCAAATTTATGCTCGAAAAGAGGCATTAATTACACTACAGTTAACACTGGAGGGTGCGTATATCTAACATCATCGTTCTTTTGGTAAGTAATTTCGTCTGTTATGTATTTTTCACCTTACTTGCTGCATAACTTGAAACACGACCTTTCATATATGTTAAATCGTGTAACATTTCGTTCTTCTGTGGTATTTCAGCAGGTGGACCGGGCCGATTTGCAGTGAGCGGACACTCACAGAGCCTCATATTTATGCTGGAAAGGAGGCATCACCTACGCAATATATAACAGTGAAGCTTGTAGATCTTTATCCAAATAACTTTATGTGGTAAGCCCTTACTTCTCTTATATATATTTTAAACAACTTTCCGCATGACTTGTAAGGCGACCTTTTACATAGGTAAAATCTAGTAACATATCCTGCTTCTATGGTGTTTCAGCAAGCTCATCAGGAAGATTTGATGTGAGCCGATACTCACACGGCCTCAAATTTATGCTCGAAAAGAGGCATTAATTACACTACAGTTAACACTGGAGGGTGTGTATATCTAACATCATCGTCCTTTTGGTAAGTAATTTCGGCTGTTATGTTTTTTTCACCTTACTTGCTGTATGACTTGAAACACGACCTTTCATATATGTAAAATCGTGTAACATTTCATTCTTCTGTGGTATTTCAGCAGGTCGACCGGGCCGATTTGGAGTGAGCGGACACTCACAGAGCCTCATATTTATGCTGGAAAGGAGGCATCACCTACGCAATATATAACAGTGAAGCTTGTAGATCTTTATCCAAATAACTTTATGTGGTAAGCCCTTACTTCTCTTATATATATTTTAAAAAACTTTCCGCATGACTTGTAAGGCGACCTTTTACATAAGTAAAATCTAGTAACATATCCTGCTTCTATGGTGTTTCAGCAAGCTCATCAGGAAGATTTGAAGTGAGCCGATACTCACACTGCCTCAAATTTATGCTCGAAAAGAGGCATTAATTACACTACAGTTAACACTGGAGGGTGCGTATATCAAACATCATCGTTCTTTTGGTAATGTATTTTTCACCTTACTTCCTGCATGACTTGAAACACGACCTTTCACATGTGTAAAATCGTGTAACATTTCATTCTTCTGTGGTATTTCAGCAGGTGTACCGGGCCGATTTGGAGTGAGCGGACACTCACATAGCCTCATAATTATGCTGGAAAGGAGGCATCACTTACGCAGTATATAACAGTGAAGCTTGCAGATCTTTATCCAAATAACTTTATGTGGTAAGCCCTTACTTCTGTTATATATATTTTAAACAACTTTCCGCATGACTTGTAAGGCAGCATTTTAAATAAGTTAAATCTATCAACGTATCCTGCTTCTATGGTGTTTCAGCAAGCTCATCAGGAAGATTTGATGTGAGCCAATACTCACACGGCCTCAATTTTATGCTGGAAAAGAGGCATTAATTACACTACAGTTAACACTGGAGGGTGCGTATATCTAACATCATCGTTCTTTTGGTAAGTAATTTCGGCTGTTATGTATTTTTCACCTTACTTGCTGTATGACTTGAAACACGACCTTTCATATATGTAAAATCGTGTAACATTTCGTTCTTCTGTGGTATTTCAGCAGGTGGACCGGGCCGACTTGGAGTGAGCAGACACTCACAGAGCCTCATATTTATGCTGGAAAGGAGGCATCACCTACGCAATATATAACAGTGAAGCTTGCAGATCTTTATCCAAATAACTTTATGTGGTAAGCCCTTACTTCTCTTATATATATTTTAAACAACTTTCCGCATGACTTGTAAGGCAACATTTTAAATAAGTTAAATCTATCAACGTATCCTGCTTCTATGGTGTTTCAGCAAGCTCATCAGGAAGATTTGATGTGAGCCGATACTCACACGGCCTCAATTTTATGCTCGAAAAGAGGCATTAATTACACTACAGTTAACACTGGAGGGTGCGTATATCTAACATCATCATTCTTTTGGTAAGTAATTTCGGCTGTTATGTATATTTCACCTTACTTGCTGCATAACTTGAAACACGACCTTTCATATATGTAAAATCGTGTAACAATTCATTCTTCTGTGGTATTTCAGCAGGTGGACCGGGCCGATTAGGACTGAGAGGACACTCACAGAGCCTCATATTTATGCTGGAAAGGAGGCATCACCTACGCAATATATAATAGTGAAGCTTGCAGATCTTTATCCAAATAACTTTATGTGGTAAGCCGTTACATCTCTTATATATATTTCAAACAACTTTCCGATTGACTTGTAAAGCCACCTTTTACTTAAGTGAAATCTAGTAACATATCCTGCTTCTATGGTGTTTCAGCAAGCTCATCAGGAAGATTTGATGTGAGCCGATACTCACACGGCCTCAAATTTATGCTCGAAAAGAGGCATTAATTACACTACAATTAACACTGGAGGGTGCGTATATCTAACATCATCGTTCTTTTGGTAAGTAATTTCGTCTGTTATGTATTTTTCACCTTACTTGCTGCATAACTTGAAACACGACCTTTCATATATGTTAAATCGTGTAACATTTCGTTCTTCTGTGGTATTTCAGCAGGTTGACCGGGCCGATTTGGAGTGAGCGGACACTCACAGAGCCTCATATTTATGCTGGAAAGGAGGCATCACCTACGCAATATATAACAGTGAAGCTTGCAGATCTTTATCCAAATAACTTTATGTGGTAAGCCCTTATTTCTCTTATATATATTTTAAACAACTTTCCGCATGACTTGTAAGGCGACCTTTTACATAACAAAAATCTAGTAACATATCCTGCTTCTATGGTGTATCAGCAAGCTCATCAGGAAGATTTGATATGAGCCGATACTCACACGGCCTCAAATTTATGCTCGAAAAGTGGCATTAAATACACTACAGTTAACACTAGAGGGTGCGTGTATCTAACATCATCGTTCTTTTGGTAAGTAATTTCGTCTGTTATGTATTCTTCACCTTACTTGCTGCATAACTTGAAACACGACCTTTCATATATGTTAAATCGTGTAACATTTCTTTCTTCTGTTGTATTTCAGCAGGTGAACCGGGCCGATTTGGAGTGAGCGGACACTCACAGAGCCTCATATTTATGCTGGAAAGGAGGCATCACCTACGCAATATTTAACAGTGAAGCTTGCAGATCTTTATCCAAATAATTTTATATGGTAAGCCCTTAATTCTCTTATATATTTTTTAAACAACTTTCCGCATGACTTGTAAGGCGACATTTACATAAGTAAAATCTAGTAACATATCCTGCTTCTATGGTGTTTCAGCAATCTCATCGGGAAGATTTGATGTGAGCCGATATTCACTCGGCCTCAAATTTATGCTCAAAAAGAGGCATTAATTACACTACAGTTAACACTGCAGGGTGTGTATATCTAACATCATCGTTCTTTTGGTAAGTAATTTCGTCTGTTATGTATTTTTCACCTTACTTGCTGTATGACTTGAAACACGACCTTTCATATATGTAAAATCGTGTAACATTTCGTTCTTCTGTGGTATTTCAGCAGGTGGAACGGGCCGACTTGGAGTGAGCAGACACTCACAGAGCCTCATATTTATGCTGGAAAGGAGGCATCACCTACGCAATATATAACAGTGAAGCTTGCAGATCTTTATCCAAATAACTTTATGTGGTAAGCCCTTACTTCTCTTATATATATTTTAAAAAACTTTCCGCATGACTTGTAAGGCGACCTTTTACATAAGTAAAATCTAGTAACATATCCTGCTTCTATGGTGTTTCAGCAAGCTCATCAGGAAGATTTGATGTGAGCCGATACTCACACGGCCTCAAATTTATGCTCGAAAAGAGGCATTAATTACACTACAGTTAACACTGGAGGGTTCGTATATCTAACATCATCGTCCTTTTGGTAAGTAATTTCGGCTGTTATGTATTTTTCACCTTACTTGCTGCATGACTTGAAACAAGATCTTTCATAAATGTAAAATCGTGTAACATTTCATTCTTCTGTGGTATTTCAGCAGGTGTACCGGGCCGATTTGGAGTGAGTGGACACTCACAGAGCCTCATATTTATGCTGGAAAGGAGGCATCATTTACGCAGTATATAACAGTGAAGCTTGCAGATCTTTATCCAAATAACTTTATGTGGTAAGCCCTTACTTCTCTTATATATGTTTTAAAAAACTTTCCGCATGACTTGTAAGGCGACCTTTTACATAAGTAAAATCTAGTAACATATCCTGCTTCTATGGTGTTTCAGCAAGCTCATCAGGAAGATTTGATGTGAGCCGATACTCACACGGCCTCAAATTTATGCTCGAAAAGAGGCATTAATTACACTACAGTTAACACTGGAGGGTTCGTATATCTAACATCATCGTCCTTTTGGTAAGTAATTTCGGCTGTTATGTATTTTTCACCTTACTTGCTGCATGACTTGAAACAAGATCTTTCATATATGTAAAATCGTGTTACATTTCATTCTTCTGTGGTATTTGAGCAGGTGTACCGGGCCGATTTGGAGTGAGCGGACACTCACAGAGCCTCATATTTATGCTGGAAAGGAGGCATCACTTACGCAGTATATAACAGTGAAGCTTGCAGATCTTTATCCAAATAACTTTATGTGGTAACCACTTACTTCTCTGATATCTATTTTAAAGAACTTTCTGCATGACTTGTAAGGCAACATTTTAAATAATTTAAATCTAGTAACATATCCTGCTTCTATGGTGTTTCAGCAAGCTCATCAGGAAGATTTGATGTGAGCCGATACTCACAAGGCCTCAAATTTATGATTGAAAAGAGGCTTTAATTACACTACAGTTAACACTGGAGGGTGCGTATATCTAACATCATCGTTCTTTTGTTAAGTAATTTCGGCTGTTATGTATTTTTCACCTTACTTGCTGTATGACTTGAAATACGACTTTTCATATATGTAAAATCGTGTAACATTTCGTTCGTCTGTGGTATTTCAGCAGGTGGACCGGGCCGACTTGGAGTGAGCAGACACTCACAGAGCCTCATATTTATGCTGGAAAGGAGGCATCACCTACGTAATATATAACAGTGAAGCTTGCAGATCTTTATCCAAATAACTTTATGTGGTAAGCCCTTACTTCTCTTATATATATTTTAAACAACTTTCCGCATGACTTGTAAGGCAACATTTTAAATAAGTTAAATCTAGTAACATATCCTGCTTCTATGGTGTTTCAGCAAGCTCATCAGGAAGATTTGATGTGAGCCGATACTCACACGGCCTCAAATTTATGCTCGAAAAGAGGCATTAATTACACTACAGTTAACACTGGTGGGTGCGTATATCTAACATCATCGTTCTTTTGGTAAGTAATTTCGGCTGTTATATATTTTTCACCTTACTTGCTGCATAACTTGAAACACGACCTTTCATATATGTAAAATCGTGTAACATTTCATTCTTCTGTGGTATTTCAGCAGGTGGACCGGGCCGATTTGGAGTGAGAGGACACTCACAGAGCCTCATATTTATGCTGGAAAGGAGGTTTCACCTACGCAATATATAACAGTGAAGCTTGCATATCTTTATCCAAATAACTTTATGTGGTAAGCACTTAATTCTCTTATATATATTTTAAACAACTTTCCGCATGACTTGTAAGGCAACCTTTTACATAAGTAAAATCTAGTAACATATCCTGCTTCTATGGTGTTTCAGCAAGCTCATCAGGCAGATTTGATGTGAGCCGATACTCACACGGCCTCAAGTTTATGCTCGAAATGAGGCATTATTTACACTACAGTTAAAACTGGAGGGTGCGTATATCTAACATCATCGTTCTTTTGGTAAGTAATTTTGTCTGTTATGTATTTTTCACCATATTTGCTGCATAGCTTGAAACGCGACCTTTCATATATGTTAAATCGTGTAACATTTCGTTCTTCTGTGGTATTTCAGCAGGTGTACCAGGCCGATTTCGAGTGAGTGGACAATCAAAGAGCATCATATTTATGCTGGAATGGAGGTATCACTTACGCAATATATAACAGTGAAGCTTGCAGATCTTTCTCCAAATAACTTTATGTGGTAAGCCCTTACTTCTCTTATATATGTTTTAAACAACTTTTCGCATGACTTGTTAGGCGACCTTTTACATAAATAAATCTAGTAACATATCCTGCTTCTATGGTGTTTCAGCAAGCTCATCAGGAAGATTTGATGTGAGCCGATACTCACACGGCCTCAAATTTATGCTCGAAAAGAGGCATTAATTACACTACAGTTAACACTGGAGGGTGCGTATATCTAACATCATCGTTCTTTTGGTAAGTAATTTCGTCTGTTATGTATTTTTCACCTTACTTGCTGCATAACTTGAAACACGACCTTTCATATATGTTAAATCGTGTAACATTTCGTTCTTCTGTGGTATTTCAGCAGGTGGACCGGGCCGATTTGCAGTGAGCGGACACTCACAGAGCCTCATATTTATGCTGGAAAGGAGGCATCACCTACGCAATATATAACAGTGAAGCTTGCAGATCTTTATCCAAATAACTTTATGTGGTAAGCCGTTACATCTCTTATATATATTTCAAACAACTTTCCGATTGACTTGTAAAGCGACCTTTTACTTAAGTGAAATCTAGTAACATATCCTGCTTCTATGGTGTTTCAGCAAGCTCATCAGGAAGATTTGATGTGAGCCGATACTCACACGGCCTCAAATTTATGCTCGAAAAGAGGCATTAATTACACTACAATTAACACTGGAGGGTGCGTATATCTAACATCATCGTTCTTTTGGTAAGTAATTTCGTCTGTTATGTATTTTTCACCTTACTTGCTGCATAACTTGAAACACGACCTTTCATATATGTTAAATCGTGTAACATTTCGTTCTTCTGTGGTATTTCAGCAGGTTGACCGGGCCGATTTGGAGTGAGCGGACACTCACAGAGCCTCATATTTATGCTGGAAAGGAGGCATCACCTACGCAATATATAACAGTGAAGCTTGCAGATCTTTATCCAAATAACTTTATGTGGTAAGCCCTTATTTCTCTTATATATATTTTAAACAACTTTCCGCATGACTTGTAAGGCGACCTTTTACATAACAAAAATCTAGTAACATATCCTGCTTCTATGGTGTATCAGCAAGCTCATCAGGAAGATTTGATATGAGCCGATACTCACACGGCCTCAAATTTATGCTCGAAAAGTGGCATTAAATACACTACAGTTAACACTAGAGGGTGCGTGTATCTAACATCATCGTTCTTTTGGTAAGTAATTTCGTCTGTTATGTATTCTTCACCTTACTTGCTGCATAACTTGAAACACGACCTTTCATATATGTTAAATCGTGTAACATTTCTTTCTTCTGTTGTATTTCAGCAGGTGAACCGGGCCGATTTGGAGTGAGCGGACACTCACAGAGCCTCATATTTATGCTGGAAAGGAGGCATCACCTACGCAATATTTAACAGTGAAGCTTGCAGATCTTTATCCAAATAATTTTATATGGTAAGCCCTTAATTCTCTTATATATTTTTTAAACAACTTTCCGCATGACTTGTAAGGCGACATTTACATAAGTAAAATCTAGTAACATATCCTGCTTCTATGGTGTTTCAGCAATCTCATCGGGAAGATTTGATGTGAGCCGATATTCACTCGGCCTCAAATTTATGCTCAAAAAGAGGCATTAATTACACTACAGTTAACACTGCAGGGTGTGTATATCTAACATCATCGTTCTTTTGGTAAGTAATTTCGTCTGTTATGTATTTTTCACCTTACTTGCTGTATGACTTGAAACACGACCTTTCATATATGTAAAATCGTGTAACATTTCGTTCTTCTGTGGTATTTCAGCAGGTGGAACGGGCCGACTTGGAGTGAGCAGACACTCACAGAGCCTCATATTTATGCTGGAAAGGAGGCATCACCTACGCAATATATAACAGTGAAGCTTGCAGATCTTTATCCAAATAACTTTATGTGGTAAGCCCTTACTTCTCTTATATATATTTTAAAAAACTTTCCGCATGACTTGTAAGGCGACCTTTTACATAAGTAAAATCTAGTAACATATCCTGCTTCTATGGTGTTTCAGCAAGCTCATCAGGAAGATTTGATGTGAGCCGATACTCACACGGCCTCAAATTTATGCTCGAAAAGAGGCATTAATTACACTACAGTTAACACTGGAGGGTTCGTATATCTAACATCATCGTCCTTTTGGTAAGTAATTTCGGCTGTTATGTATTTTTCACCTTACTTGCTGCATGACTTGAAACAAGATCTTTCATAAATGTAAAATCGTGTAACATTTCATTCTTCTGTGGTATTTCAGCAGGTGTACCGGGCCGATTTGGAGTGAGTGGACACTCACAGAGCCTCATATTTATGCTGGAAAGGAGGCATCATTTACGCAGTATATAACAGTGAAGCTTGCAGATCTTTATCCAAATAACTTTATGTGGTAAGCCCTTACTTCTCTTATATATGTTTTAAAAAACTTTCCGCATGACTTGTAAGGCGACCTTTTACATAAGTAAAATCTAGTAACATATCCTGCTTCTATGGTGTTTCAGCAAGCTCATCAGGAAGATTTGATGTGAGCCGATACTCACACGGCCTCAAATTTATGCTCGAAAAGTGGCATTAAATACACTACAGTTAACACTAGAGGGTGCGTGTATCTAACATCATCGTTCTTTTGGTAAGTAATTTCGTCTGTTATGTATTCTTCACCTTACTTGCTGCATAACTTGAAACACGACCTTTCATATATGTTAAATCGTGTAACATTTCTTTCTTCTGTTGTATTTCAGCAGGTGAACCGGGCCGATTTGGAGTGAGCGGACACTCACAGAGCCTCATATTTATGCTGGAAAGGAGGCATCACTTACGCAGTATATAACAGTGAAGCTTGCAGATCTTTATCCAAATAACTTTATGTGGTAACCACTTACTTCTCTGATATCTATTTTAAAGAACTTTCTGCATGACTTGTAAGGCAACATTTTAAATAATTTAAATCTAGTAACATATCCTGCTTCTATGGTGTTTCAGCAAGCTCATCAGGAAGATTTGATGTGAGCCGATACTCACAAGGCCTCAAATTTATGATTGAAAAGAGGCTTTAATTACACTACAGTTAACACTGGAGGGTGCGTATATCTAACATCATCGTTCTTTTGTTAAGTAATTTCGGCTGTTATGTATTTTTCACCTTACTTGCTGTATGACTTGAAATACGACTTTTCATATATGTAAAATCGTGTAACATTTCGTTCGTCTGTGGTATTTCAGCAGGTGGACCGGGCCGACTTGGAGTGAGCAGACACTCACAGAGCCTCATATTTATGCTGGAAAGGAGGCATCACCTACGTAATATATAACAGTGAAGCTTGCAGATCTTTATCCAAATAACTTTATGTGGTAAGCCCTTACTTCTCTTATATATATTTTAAACAACTTTCCGCATGACTTGTAAGGCAACATTTTAAATAAGTTAAATCTAGTAACATATCCTGCTTCTATGGTGTTTCAGCAAGCTCATCAGGAAGATTTGATGTGAGCCGATACTCACACGGCCTCAAATTTATGCTCGAAAAGAGGCATTAATTACACTACAGTTAACACTGGTGGGTGCGTATATCTAACATCATCGTTCTTTTGGTAAGTAATTTCGGCTGTTATATATTTTTCACCTTACTTGCTGCATAACTTGAAACACGACCTTTCATATATGTAAAATCGTGTAACATTTCATTCTTCTGTGGTATTTCAGCAGGTGGACCGGGCCGATTTGGAGTGAGAGGACACTCACAGAGCCTCATATTTATGCTGGAAAGGAGGTTTCACCTACGCAATATATAACAGTGAAGCTTGCATATCTTTATCCAAATAACTTTATGTGGTAAGCACTTAATTCTCTTATATATATTTTAAACAACTTTCCGCATGACTTGTAAGGCAACCTTTTACATAAGTAAAATCTAGTAACATATCCTGCTTCTATGGTGTTTCAGCAAGCTCATCAGGCAGATTTGATGTGAGCCGATACTCACACGGCCTCAAGTTTATGCTCGAAATGAGGCATTATTTACACTACAGTTAAAACTGGAGGGTGCGTATATCTAACATCATCGTTCTTTTGGTAAGTAATTTTGTCTGTTATGTATTTTTCACCATACTTGCTGCATAGCTTGAAACGCGACCTTTCATATATGTTAAATCGTGTAACATTTCGTTCTTCTGTGGTATTTCAGCAGGTGTACCAGGCCGATTTCGAGTGAGTGGACAATCAAAGAGCATCATATTTATGCTGGAATGGAGGTATCACTTACGCAATATATAACAGTGAAGCTTGCAGGTCTTTCTCCAAATAACTTTATGTGGTAAGCCCTTACTTCTCTTATATATGTTTTAAACAACTTTTCGCATGACTTGTTAGGCGACCTTTTACATAAATAAATCTAGTAACATATCCTGCTTCTATGGTGTTTCAGCAAGCTCATCAGGAAGATTTGATGTGAGCCGATACTCACACGGCCTCAAATTTATGCTCGAAAAGAGGCATTAATTACACTACAGTTAACACTGGAGGGTGCGTATATCTAACATCATCGTTCTTTTGGTAAGTAATTTCGTCTGTTATGTATTTTTCACCTTACTTGCTGCATAACTTGAAACACGACCTTTCATATATGTTAAATCGTGTAACATTTCGTTCTTCTGTGGTATTTCAGCAGGTGGACCGGGCCGATTTGCAGTGAGCGGACACTCACAGAGCCTCATATTTATGCTGGAAAGGAGGCATCACCTACGCAATATATAACAGTGAAGCTCTTAGATCTTTATCCAAATAACTTTATGTGGTAAGCCCTTACTTCTCTTATATATATTTTAAACAACTTTCCGCATGACTTGTAAGGCGACCTTTTACATAAGTAAAATCTAGTAACATATCCTGCTTCTATGGTGTTTCAGCAAGCTCATCAGGAAGATTTGATGTGAGCCGATACTCACACGGCCTCAAATTTATGCTCGAAAAGAGGCATTAATTACACTACAGTTAACACTGGAGGGTGTGTATATCTAACATCATCGTCCTTTTGGTAAGTAATTTCGGCTGTTATGTTTTTTTCACCTTACTTGCTGTATGACTTGAAACACGACCTTTCATATATGTAAAATCGTGTAACATTTCATTCTTCTGTGGTATTTCAGCAGGTCGACCGGGCCGATTTGGAGTGAGCGGACACTCACAGAGCCTCATATTTATGCTGGAAAGGAGGCATCACCTACGCAATATATAACAGTGAAGCTTGTAGATCTTTATCCAAATAACTTTATGTGGTAAGCCCTTACTTCTCTTATATATATTTTAAAAAACTTTCCGCATGACTTGTAAGGCGACCTTTTACATAAGTAAAATCTAGTAACATATCCTGCTTCTATGGTGTTTCAGCAAGCTCATCAGGAAGATTTGAAGTGAGCCGATACTCACACTGCCTCAAATTTATGCTCGAAAAGAGGCATTAATTACACTACAGTTAACACTGGAGGGTGCGTATATCAAACATCATCGTTCTTTTGGTAATGTATTTTTCACCTTACTTCCTGCATGACTTGAAACACGACCTTTCACATGTGTAAAATCGTGTAACATTTCATTCTTCTGTGGTATTTCAGCAGGTGTACCGGGCCGATTTGGAGTGAGCGGACACTCACATAGCCTCATAATTATGCTGGAAAGGAGGCATCACTTACGCAGTATATAACAGTGAAGCTTGCAGATCTTTATCCAAATAACTTTATGTGGTAAGCCCTTACTTCTGTTATATATATTTTAAACAACTTTCCGCATGACTTGTAAGGCAGCATTTTAAATAAGTTAAATCTATCAACGTATCCTGCTTCTATGGTGTTTCAGCAAGCTCATCAGGATGATTTGATGTGAGCCGATACTCACACGGCCTCAATTTTATGCTGGAAAAGAGGCATTAATTACACTACAGTTAACACTGGAGGGTGCGTATATCTAACATCATCGTTCTTTTGGTAAGTAATTTCGGCTGTTATGTATTTTTCACCTTACTTGCTGTATGACTTGAAACACGACCTTTCATATATGTAAAATCGTGTAACATTTCGTTCTTCTGTGGTATTTCAGCAGGTGGACCGGGCCGACTTGGAGTGAGCAGACACTCACAGAGCCTCATATTTATGCTGGAAAAGAGGCATCACCTACGCAATATATAACAGTGAAGCTTGCAGATCTTTATCCAAATAACTTTATGTGGTAAGCCCTTACTTCTCTTATATATATTTTAAACAACTTTCCGCATGACTTGTAAGGCAACATTTTAAATAAGTTAAGTCTATCAACGTATCCTGCTTCTATGGTGTTTCAGCAAGCTCATCAGGAAGATTTGATGTGAGCCGATACTCACACGGCCTCAATTTTATGCTCGAAAAGAGGCATTAATTACACTACAGTTAACACTGGAGGGTGCGTATATCCAACATCATCATTCTTTTGGTAAGTAATTTCGGCTGTTATGTATATTTCACCTTACTTGCTGCATAACTTGAAACACGACCTTTCATATATGTAAAATCGTGTAACAATTCATTCTTCTGTGGTATTTCAGCAGGTGGACCGGGCCGATTAGGACTGAGAGGACACTCACAGAGCCTCATATTTATGCTGGAAAGCAGGCATCACCTACGCAATATATAACAGTGAAGCTTGCAGATCTTTATCCAAATAACTTTATGTGGTAAGCCGTTACATCTCTTATATATATTTCAAACAACTTTCCGATGACTTGTAAAGCGACCTTTTACTTAAGTGAAATCTAGTAACATATCCTGCTTCTATGGTGTTTCAGCAAGCTCATCAGGAAGATTTGATGTGAGCCGATACTCACACGGCCTCAAACTTATGCTCAAAAAGAGGCATTAATTACACTACAATTAACACTGGAGGGTGCGTGTATCTAACATCATCGTTCTTTTGGTAAGTAATTTCGTCTGTTATGTATTTTTCACCTTACTTGCTGCATAACTTGAAACACGACCTTTCATATATGTTAAATCGTGTAACATTTCGTTCTTCTGTGGTATTTCAGCAGGTTGACCGGGCCTATTTGGAGTGAGCGGACACTCACAGAGCCTCATATTTATGCTGGAAAGGAGGCATCACCTACGCAATATATAACAGTGAAGCTTGCAGATCTTTATCCAAATAACTTTATGTGGTAAGCCCTTATTTCTCTTATATATATTTTAAACAACTTTCCGCATGACTTGTAAGGCGACCTTTTACATAACAAAAATCTAGTAACATATCCTGCTTCTATGGTGTATCAGCAAGCTCATCAGGAAGATTTGATATGAGCCGATACTCACACGGCCTCAAATTTATGCTCGAAAAGTGCCAATAAATACACTACAGTTAACACTAGAGGGTGCGTGTATCTAACATCATCGTTCTTTTGGTAAGTAATTTCATCTGTTATGTATTCTTCACCTTACTTGCTGCATAACTTGAAACACGACCTTTCATATATGTTAAATCGTGTAACATTTCTTTCTTCTGTTGTATTTCAGCAGGTGAACCGGGCCGATTTGGAGTGAGCGGACACTCACAGAGCCTCATATTTATGCTGGAAAGGAGGCATCACCTACGCAATATTTAACAGTGAAGCTTGCAGATCTTTATCCAAATAATTTTATATGGTAAGCCCTTAATTCTCTTATATATTTTTTAAACAACTTTCCGCATGACTTGTAAGGCGACATTTACATAAGTAAAATCTAGTAACATATCCTGCTTCTATGGTGTTTCAGCAAGCTCATCAGGAAGATTTGATGTGAGCCGATACTCACACGGCCTCAAATTTATGCTCGAAAAGAGGCATTAATTGCACTACAGTTAACACTGGAGGGTGCGTATATCTAACATCATCGTTCTTTTGGTAAGTAATTTCGTCTGTTATGTATTTTTCACCTTACTTGCTGCATAACTTAAAACACGACCTTTCATATATGTTAAATTGTGTAACATTTCGTTCTTCTGTGGTATTTCAGCAGGTGGACCGGGCCGATTTGGAGTGAGCGGACACTCACAGAGCCTCATATTTATGCTGGAAAGGAGGCATCACCTACGCAATATTTAACAGTGAAGCTTGCAGATCTTTATCCAAATAACTTTATGTGGTAAGCCCTTACTTCTCTTATATATATTTTAAACAACTTTCCGCATGACTTGTAAGGCAACCTTTTACATAAGTAAAATCTAGTAACATATCCTGCTTCTATGGTGTTTCAGCAAGCTCATCAGGAAGATTTGATGTGAGCCGATACTCACACGGTCTCAAACTTATGCTCAAAAAGAGGCATTAATTACTCTACAGTTAACACTGGAGGGTGCGTATATCTAACATCATCGTTCTTTTGGTAAGTAATTTCGTCTGTTACGTATTTTTCACGTTACTTGCTGTATGACTTGAAACACGACCTTTCATGTATGTAATATCGTGTAACATTTCATTCTTCTGTGGTATTTCAGCAGGTGGACCGGGCCGATTTGGAGTGAGCGGACACTCACAGAGCCTCATATTTATGCTGGAAAGGAGGCATCACCTACGCAATATATAACAGTGAAGCTTGCAGATCTTTATCCAAATAACTTTATGTGGTATGCCCTTACTTCTCTTATATATATTTTAAACAACTTTCAGCATGACTTGTAAAATGACCTTTTACATAAGTAAAATCTAGTAACATATCCTGCTTCTATGGTGTTTCAGCAAGCTCATCAGGAAGATTTGATGTGAGCCGATACTCACACGGCCTCAAATTTATGCTCAAAAAGAGGCATTAATTGCACTACAGTTAACACTGGAGGGTGCGTATATCTAACATCATCGTTCTTTTGGTAAGTAATTTCGTCTGTTATGTATTTTTCACCTTACTTGCTGCATTACTTAAAACACGACCTTTCATATATGTTAAATCGTGTAACATTTCGTTCTTCTGTGGTATTTCAGCAGGTGGACCGGGCCGATTTGGAGTCAGCGGACACTCACAGAGCCTCATATTTATGCTGGAAAGGAGGCATCACCTACGCAATATTTAACAGTGAAACTTGCAGATCTTTATCCAAATAACTTTATGTGGAAAGCCCTTACTTCTCTTATATATATTTTAAACAACTTTCCGCATGACTTGTAAGGCAACCTTTTACATAAGTAAAATCTAGTAACATATCCTTCTTCTATGGTGTTTCAGCAAGCTCATCAGGAAGATTTGATGTGAGCCGATACTCACACGGTCTCAAATTTATGCTCGAAAAGAGGCATTAATTACACCACAGTTAACACTGGAGGGTGCGTATATCTAACTTCATCATTCTTTTGGTAAGTAATTTCGTCTGTTATGTATTTTTCACGTTACTTGCTGTATGACTTGAAACACGACCTTTCATGTATGTAAAATCGTGTAACATTTCAATCTTCTGTGGTATTTCAGCAGGTGGACCGGGCCGATTTGGAGTGAGCGGACAGTCACAGAGCCTCATATTTATGCTGGAAAGGAGGCATCACCTACGCAATATATAACAGTGAAGCTTGCAGATCTTTATCCAAATAACTTAATGTGGTAAGCCCTTACTTCTCTTACATATATTTTAAACAACTTTCCGCATGACATGTAAAATGACCTTTTACATAAGTAAAATCTAGTAACATAACCTGCTTCTATGGTGTTTCAGCAAGCTCATCAGGAAGATTTGATGTGAGCCGATACTCACACGGCCTCAAATTTATGCTCGAAAAGAGGCATTAATTGCACTACAGTTAACACTGGAGGGTGCGTATATCTAACATCATCGTTCTTTTGGTAAGTAATTTCGTCTGTTATGTATTTTTCACCTTACTTGCTGCATAACTTAAAACACGACCTTTCATATATGTTAAATTGTGTAACATTTCGTTCTTCTGTGGTATTTCAGCAGGTGGACCGGGCCGATTTGGAGTGAGCGGACACTCACAGAGCCGCATATTTTTGCTGGAAAGGAGGCATCACCTACGCAATATTTAACAGTGAAGCTTGCAGATCTTTATCCAAATAACTTTATGTGGTAAGCCCTTACTTCTCTTATATATATTTTACACAACTTTCAGCATGACTTGTAAACAACCTTTTACATAAGTAAAATCTAGTAACATATCCTGCTTCTATGGTGTTTCAGCAAGCTCATCAGGAAGATTTGATGTGAGCCGATACTCACACGGTCTCAAACTTATGCTCAAAAAGAGGCATTAATTACACTAAAGATAACACTGGAGGGTGCGTATATCTAACATCATCGTTCTTTTGGTAAGTAATTTCGTCTGTTACGTATTTTTCACGTTACTTGCTGTATGACTTGAAACACGACCTTTCATGTATGTAAAATCGTGTAACATTTCATTCTTCTGTGGTATTTCAGCAGGTGGACCGGGCCCATTTGGAGTGAGCGGACACTCACAGAGCCTCATATTTATGCTGGAAAGGAGGCATCACCTACGCAATATATAACAGTGAAGCTTGCAGATCTTTATCCAAATAACTTTATGTGGTATGCCCTTACCTCTATTATATATATTTTAAACAACTTTCAGCATGACTTGTAAAATGACCTTTTACGTAAGTAAAATCTAGTAACATATCCTGCTTCTATGGTGTTTCAGCAAGCTCATCAGGAAGATTTGATGTGAGCCGATACTCACACGGCCTCAAATTTATGCTCGAAAAGAGGCATTAATTGCACTACAGTTAACACTGGAGGGTGCGTATATCTAACATCATCGTTCTTTTGGTAAGTAATTTTGTCTGTTATGTATTTTTCACCTTACTTGCTGCATAACTTAAAACACGACCTTTCATATATGTTAAATCGTGTAACATTTCGTTCTTCTGTGGTATTTCAGCAGGTGGACCGGGCCGATTTGGAGTCAGCGGACACTCACAGAGCCTCATATTTATGCTGGAAAGGAGGCATCACCTACGCAATATTTAACAGTGAAACTTGTAGATCTTTATCCAAATAACTTTATGAGGTAAGCCCTTACTTCTCTTATATATATTTTAAACAACTTTCCGCATGACTTGTAAGGCAACCTTTTACATAAGTAAAATCTAGTAACATATCCTTCTTCTATGGTGTTTCAGCAAGCTCATCAGGAAGATTTGATGTGAGCCGATACTCACACGGTCTCAAATTTATGCTCGAAAAGAGGCATTAATTACACCACAGTTAACACTGGAGGGTGCGTATATCTAACATCATCATTCTTTTGGTAAGTAATTTCGTCTGTTATGTATTTTTCACGTTACTTGCTGTATGACTTGAAACACGACCTTTCATGTATGTAAAATCGTGTAACATTTCATTCTTCTGTGGTATTTCAGCAGGTGGACCGGGCCGATTTGGAGTGAGCGGACAGTCACAGAGCCTCATATTTATGCTGGAAAGGAGGCATCACTTACGCAATATATAACAGTGAAGCTTGCAGATCTTTATCCAAATAACTTTATGTGGTAAGCCCTTACTTCTCTTATATATATTTTAAACAACTTTCCGCATGACTTGTAAGGCGACCTTTTACATAAGTAAAATCTAGTAACATATCCTGCTTCTATGGTGTATCAGCAAGCTCATCAGGAAGATTTGATGTGAGCCGATACTCACACGGCCTCAAATTTATGCTCGAGAAGAGGCATTAATTACACTACAGTTAACACTGGAGGGTGCGTATATCTAACATCATCGTTCTTTTGGTAAGTAATTTCGTCTGTTATGTATTTTCCACCTTACTTGCTGCATAACTTGAAACATGACCTTTCATATATGTTAAATCGTGTAACATCTCGTTCTTCTGTGGTATTTCAGCAGGTGGACCACGCCGATTTGGAGTGAGTGGACACTCACAGAGCCTCATATATATGCTGGAAAGGAGGCATCACCTACGCAACATATAACAGTGAAGCTTGCAGATCTTTATCCAAATAACATTATGAGGTAAGCCCCTAGTTCTCTTATATATATTTTAAACAACTTTCCGCATGACTTGTAAGGCGACCTTTTACATAAGTAAAATCTAGTAACATATCCTGCTTCTATGGTGTATCAGCAAGCTCATCAGGAAGATTTGATGTGAGCCGATACTCACACGGCCTCAAATTTATGCTCGAAAAGAGGCGTTAATTACACTACAGTTAACACTGGAGGTTGCGTATATCTAACATCATCGTTCTTTTGGTAAGTAATTTCGGCTGTTATGTATTTTTCACCTTACTTGCTGTATGACTTGAAACACGACCTTTCATATATGTAGAATCGTGAAACATTTCATTCTTCTGTGGTATTTCAGCAGGTGGACCGGGCCGATTTGGAGTGAGCGGACAGTCACAGAGCCTCATATTTATGCTGGAAAGGAGGCATCACCTACGCAATATATAACAGTGAAGCTTGCAGATCTTTATCCAAATAACTTTATGTGGTAAGCCCTTACTTCTCTTATATATATTTTAAACAACTTTCCGCATGACTTGTAAGGCGACCTTTTACATAAGTAAAATCTAGTAACATATCCTGCATCTATGGTGTTTCAGCAAGCTCATCAGGAAGATTTGATGTGAGCCGATACTCACACGGCCTCAAATTTATGCTCGAAAAGAGGCATTAATTGCACTACAGTTAACACTGGAGGGTGCGTGTATCTAACATCATCGTTCTTTTGGTAAGTAATTTTGTCTGTTATGTATTTTTCACCTTACTTGCTGCATAACTTAAAACACGACCTTTCATATATGTTAAATCGTGTAACATTTCGTTCTTCTGTGGTATTTCAGCAGGTGTACCGGGCCGATTTGGAGTGAGCGGACACTCACAGAGCCTCATATTTATGCTGGAAAGGAGGCATCACCTACGCAATATTTAACAGTGAAGCTTGCAGATCTTTATCCAAATAACTTTATGTGGTAAGCCCTTACTTCTCTTATATATATTTTAAACAACTTTCCGCATGACTTGAAAAATGACCTTTTACATAAGTAAAATCTAGTAACATTTCCTGCTTCTATGGTGTTTCAGCAAGCTCATCAGGAAGATTTGATGTGAGCCGATACTCACACGGCCTCAAATTTATGCTCGAAAAGAGGCATTAATTGCACTACAGTTAACACTGGAGGGTGCGTATATCTAACATGATCGTTCTTTTGGTAAGTAATTTCGGCTGTTATGTATTTTTCACCTTACTTGCTGCATAACTTAAAACACGACCTTTCATATATGTTAAATCGTTTAACATTTCGTTCTTCTGTGGTATTTCAGCAGGTGTACCGGGCCGATTTGGAGTGAGCGGACACTCACAGAGCCTCATATTTATAATGGAATGGAGGCATCACCTTCCGCAATATATAAGAGTGAAGCTTGCAGATCTTTATCCAAATAACTTTATGTGGTAAGCCCTTACTTCTCTTATATATATTTTAAACAACTTTCCGCATGACTTGTAAGGCGACCTTTTACATAAGTTAAATCTAGTAACATATCCTTCTTGTTAGGTGTTTCAGCAAGCTCATCAGGAAGATTAGATGTGAGCCGATACTCACACGGCCTCAAATTTATGCTCGAAAAGAGGCATTAATTACACTACAGTTAACACTGGAGGGTGCGTGTATCTAACATCATCGTTCTTTTGGTAAGTAATTTCGTCTGTTATGTATTTTTCACCTTACTTGCTGCATAACTTGAAACACGACCTTTCATATATGTTAAATCGTTTAACATTACGTTCTTCTGTGGTATTTCAGCAGGTGTACCGGGCTGATTTGGAGTGAGCGGACACTCACAGTGCCTCATATTTATGCTGGAATGGAGGCATCACCTTCCGCAATATATAACAGTGAAGCTTGCAGATCTTTATCCAAATAACTTTATGTGGTAAGCCCTTACTTCTCTTATATATATCTTAAACAACTTTCCGCATGACTTGTAAGGCGACCTTTTACATAAGTAAAATCTAGTAACATATCCTGCTTCTATGGTGTTTCAGCAATCTCATCAGGAAGATTTGATGTGAGCGAATACTCACACGGCCTCAAATTTATGCTCAAAAAGAGGCATTAATTACACTACAGTTAACACTGGAGGGTGCGTATATCTAACATCATCGTTCTTTTGGTAAGTAATTTCGTCTGTTATGTATTTTTCACCTTACTTGCTGCATAACTTGACACGACCTTTCATATATGTTAAATCGTTTAACATTTCGTTCTTCTGTGGTATTTCAGCAGGTGTACCGGGCCGATTTGGAGTGAGCAGACACTCACAGTGCCTCATATTTATGCTGGAATGGAGGCATCACTTTCCGCAATATATAACAGTGAAGCTTGCAGATCTTTATCCAACTAACTTTATGTGGTAAGCCCGTACTTCTCTTATATATATTTTAAACAACTTTCCGCATGACTTGTAAGGCGACCTTGTACATAAGTTAAATCTAGTAACATATCCTTCTTCTATGGTGTTTCAGCAATCTCATCAGGAAGATTTGATGTGAGCCGATACTCACACGGCCTAAAATTTATGCTCAAAAAGAGGCATTAATTACACTACAGTTAACACTGGAGGGTGCGTGTATCTAACATCATCGTTCTTTTGGTAAGTAATTTCGTCTGTTATGTATTTTTCACATTACTTGCTGCATAACTTGAAACACGACCTTTCATATATGTTAAATCGTTTAACATTTCGTTCTTCTGTGGTATTTCAGCAGGTGGACCGGGCCGATTTGGAGTGAGCGGACACTCACAGAGCCTCATATTTATGCTGGAAAGGAGGCATCACCTACGCAATATTTAACAGTGAAGCTTGCAGATCTTTATCCAAATAACTTTATGTGGTAAGCCCTTACTTCTCTTACATATACTTTAAACAACTTTCCGCATGACTTGTAAGGCAACCTTTTACATAAGTAAAATCTAGTAACATATCCTGCTTCTATGGTGTTTCAGCAAGCTCATCAGGAAGATTTGATGTGAGCCGATACTCACACGGCCTCAAATTTATGCTCGAAAAGAGGCATTAATTACACTACAGTTAACACTGGAGGGTGCGTATATCTAACATCATCGTTCTTTTGGTAAGTAATTTCGTCTGTTATGTATTTTTCACGTTACTTGCTGTATGACTTGAAACACGACCTTTCATGTATGTAAAATCGTGTAACATTTCATTCTTCTGTGGTATTTCAGCAGGTGGACCGGGCCGATTTGGAGTGAGCGGACACTCACAGAGCCTCATATTTATGCTGGAAAGGAGGCATCACCTACGCAATATATAACAGTGAAGCTTGCAGATCTTTATCCAAATAAATTTATGTGGTAAGCCCTTACTTCTCTTATTTATATTTTAAACAACTTTCCGCATGACTTGAAAAATGACCTTTTACATAAGTAAAATCTAGTAACATATCCTGCTTCTATGGTGTTTCAGCAAGCTCATCAGGAAGATTTGATGTGAGCCGATACTCACACGGCCTCAAATTTATGCTCGAAAAGAGGCATTAATTGCACTACAGTTAACACTGGAGGGTGCGTATATCTAACATCATCGTTCTTTTGGTAAGTAATTTCATCTGTTATGTATTTTTCACCTTACTTGCTGCATAACTTAAAACACGACCTTTCATATATGTTAAATCGTTTAACATTTCGTTCTTCTGTGGTATTTCAGCAGGTGTACCGGGCTGATTTGGAGTGAGCGGACACTCACAGTGCCTCATATTTATGCTGGAATGGAGGCATCACCTTCCGCAATATATAACAGTGAAGCTTGCAGATCTTTATCCAAATAACTTGATGTGGTAAGCCCTTACTTCTCTTATATATATTTTAAACAACTTTCCGCATGACTTGTAAGGCGACCTTTTACATAAGTAAAATCTAGTAACATATCCTGCTTCTATGGTGTTTCAGCAAGCTCATCAGGAAGATTTGATGTGAGCGAATACTCACACGGCCTCAAATTTATGCTCAAAAAGAGGCATTAATTACACTACAGTTAACACTGGAGGGTGCGTATATCTAACATCATCGTTCTTTTGGTAAGTAATTTCGTCTGTTATGTATTTTTCACCTTACTTGCTGCATAACTTGACACGACCTTTCATATATGTTAAATCGTTTAACATTTCGTTCTTCTGTGGTATTTCAGCAGGAGTACCGGGCCGATTTGGAGTGAGCGGACACTCACAGTGTCTCATATTTATGCTGGAATGGAGGCATCACTTTCCGCAATATATAACAGTGAAGCTTGCAGATCTTTATCCAAATAACTTTATGTGGTAATCCCTTACTTCTCTTATATATATTTTAAACAACTTTCCGCACGACTTGTAAGGCGACCTTTTACATAAGTTAAATCTAGTAACATATCCTTCTTCTATGGTGTTTCAGCAATCTCATCAGGAAGATTTGATGTGAGCCGATACTCACACGGCCTAAAATTTATGCTCAAAAAGAGGCATTAATTACACTACAGTTAACACTGGAGGGTGCGTGGATCTAACATCATCGTTCTTTTGGTAAGTAATTTCGTCTGTTATGTATTTTTCACATTACTTGCTGCATAACTTGAAACACGACCTTTCATATATGTTAAATCGTTTAACATTTCGTTCTTCTGTGGTATTTCAGCAGGTGTACCGGGCCGATTTGGAGTGAGCGGACACTCACAAAGCCTCATTTTTATGCTGGAATGGAGGCATCACCTTCCGAAATATATAACAGTGAAGCTTGCAGATCTTTATCCAAATAACTTTATGTGGTAAGCCCTTACTTCTCTTATATATATTTTTAACAACTTTCCGCATGACTTATAAGGCGACCTTTTACATAAGTTAAATCTAGTAACATATCCTTCTTCTATGGTGTTTCAGCAAGCTCATCAGGAAGATTTGATGTGAGCCGATACTCACACGGCCTCACATTTATCCTCAAAAAGAGGCATTAATTACACTACAGTTAACACTGGAGGGTGCGTATATCTAACATCATCGTTCTTTTGGTAAGTAATTTCGTCTGTTATGTATTTTTCACCTTACTTGCTGCATAACTTGAAACACGACCTTTCATATATGTTAAATCGTTTAACATTTCGTTCTTCTGTGGTATTTCAGCAGGTGTACCGGGCTGATTTGGAGTGAGCGGACACTCACAGTGCCTCATATTTATGCTGGAATGGAGGCATAACCTTCCGCAATATATAACAGTGAAGCTTGCAGATCTTTATCCAAATAACTTGATGTGGTAAGCCCTTACTTCTCTTATATATATTTTAAACAACTTTCCGCATGACTTGTAAGGCGACCTTTTACATAAGTAAAATCTAGTAACATATCCTGCTTCTATGGTGTTTCAGCAAGCTCATCAGGAAGATTTGATGTGAGCGAATACTCACACGGCCTCAAATTTATGCTCAAAAAGAGGCATTAATTACACTACAGTTAACACTGGAGGGTGCGTATATCTAACATCATCGTTCTTTTGGTAAGTAATTTCGTCTGTTATGTATTTTTCACCTTACTTTCTGCATAACTTGACACGACCTTTCATATATGTTAAATCGTTTAACATTTCGTTCTTCTGTGGTATTTCAGCAGGTGTACTGGGCCGATTTGGAGTGAGCGGACACTCATAGTGCCTCATATTTATGCTGGAATGGAGGCATCACTTTCCGCAATATATAACAGTGAAGCTTGCAGATCTTTATCCAAATAACTTTATGTGGTAAGCCCTTACTTCTCTTATATATATTTTAAACAACTTTCCGCATGACTTGTAAGGCGACCTTTTACATAAGTTAAATCTAGTAACATATCCTTCTTCTATGGTGTTTCAGCAATCTCATCAGGAAGATTTGATGTGAGCCGATACTCACACGGCCTAAAATTTATGCTCAAAAAGAGGCATTAATTACACTACAGTTAACACTGGAGGGTGCGTGGATCTAACATCATCGTTCTTTTGGTAAGTAATTTCGTCTGTTATGTATTTTTCACATTACTTGCTGCATAACTTGAAACACGACCTTTCATATATGTTAAATCGTTTAACATTTCGTTCTTCTGTGGTATTTCAGCAGGTGTACCGGGCCGATTTGGAGTGAGCGGACACTCACAGAGCCTCATATTTATGCTGGAATGGAGGCATCACCTTCAGAAATATATAACAGTGAAGCTTGCAGATCTTTATCCAAATAACTTTATGTGGTAAGCCCTTACTTCTCTTATATATATTTTAAACAACTTTCCGCATGACTTGTAAGGCGACCTTTTACATAAGTAAAATCTAGTAACATATCCTGCTTCTATGGTGTATCAGCAAGCTCATCAGGAAGATTTAATGTGAGCCAATACTCACACGGCCTCAAATTTATGCTCAAAAAGAGGCATTAATTACACTACAGTTAACACTGGAGGGTGCGTGGATCTAACATCATCGTTCTTTTGGTAAGTAATTTCGTCTGTTATGTATTTTTCACATTACTTGCTGCATAACTTGAAACACGACCTTTCATATATGTTAAATCGTTTAACATTTCGTTCTTCTGTGGTATTTCAGCAGGTGTACCGGGCCGATTTGGAGTGAGCGGACACTCACAGAGCCTCATATTTATGCTGGAATGGAGGCATCACCTTCAGAAATATATAACAGTGAAGCTTGCAGATCTTTATCCAAATAACTTTATGTGGTAAGCCCTTACTTCTCTTATATATATTTTAAACAACTTTCCGCATGACTTATAAGGCGACCTTTTACATAAGTTAAATCTAGTAACATATCCTTCTTCTATGGTGTTTCAGCAAGCTCATCAGGAAGATTTGATGTGAGCCGATACTCACACGGCCTCACATTTATCCTCAAAAAGAGGCATTAATTACACTACAGTTAACACTGGAGGGTGCGTATATCTAACATCATCGTTCTTTTGGTAAGTAATTTCATCTGTTATGTATTTTTCACCTTAATTGCTGCATAACTTGAAACACGACCTTTCATATATGTTAAATCGTTTAACATTTCGTTCTTCTGTGGTATTTCAGCAGGTGAACCGGGCCGATTTGGAGTGAGCGGACACTCACAGAGCCTCATTTTTATGCTGGAATGGAGGCATCACCTTCCGCAATATATAACAGTGAAGCTTGCAGATCTTTATCCAAATAACTTTATGTGGTAAGCCCTTACTTCTCTTATATATATTTTAAACAACTTTCCGCATGACTTGTAAGGCGACCTTTTACATTAGTAAAATCTAGTAACATATCCTGCTTCTATGGTGTATCAGCAAGCTCATCAGGAAGATTTAATGTGAGCCAATACTCACACGGCCTCAAATTTATGCTCAAAAAGAGGCATTAATTACACTACAGTTAACACTGGAGGGTGCGTATATCTAACATCATCGTTCTTTTGGTAAGTAATTTCGTCTGTTATGTATTTTTCACCTTACTTGCTGCATAACTTGAAACACGACCCTTCATATATGTTAAATCGTTTAACATTTCGTTCTTCTGTGGTATTTCAGCAGGTGTACCGGGCCGACATGGAGTGAGCGGACACTCACAGAGCCACATATTTATGCTGGAATGGAGGCATCACCTTCCGCAATATATAACAGTGAAGCTTGCAGATCTTTATCCAAATAACTTTATGTGGTAAGCCCTTACTTCTCTTATATATATTTTAAACAACTTTCCGCATGACTTGTAAGGCGACCTTTTACATTAGTAAAATCTAGTAACATATCCTGCTTCTATGGTGTATCAGCAAGCTCATCAGGAAGATTTAATGTGAGCCAATACTCACACGGCCTCAAATTTATGCTCAAAAAGAGGCATTAATTACACTACAGTTAACACTGGAGGGTGCGTATATCTAACATCATCGTTCTTTTGGTAAGTAATTTCGTCTGTTATGTATTTTTCACCTTACTTGCTGCATAACTTGAAACACGACCCTTCATATATGTTAAATCGTTTAACATTTCGTTCTTCTGTGGTATTTCATCAGGTGTACCGGGCCGACATGGAGTGAGCGGACACTCACAGAGCCTCATATTTATGCTGGAATGGAGGCATCACCTTCCGCAATATATAGCAGTGAAGCTTGCAGATCTTTATCCAAATAACTTTATGTGGTAAGCCCTTACTTCTCTTATATATATTTTAAACAACTTTCCGCATGACTTGTAAGGCGACCTTTTACATAAGTTAAATCTGGTAACATATCCTTCTTCTATGGTGTTTCAGCAAGCTCATCAGGAAGATTTGATGTGAGCCGATACTCACACGGCCTCAAATTTATGCTCGAAAAGAGGCATTAATTACACTACAGTTAACACTGGAGGTTGCGTGTATCTAACATCATCGTTCTTTTGGTAAGTAATTTTGTCTGTTAAGTATTTTTCACCTTACTTGCTGCATAACTTGAAACACGACCCTTCATATATGTTAAATCGTTTAACATTTCGTTCTTCTGTGGTATTTCAGCAGGTGTACCGGGCCGACTTGGAGTGAGCGGACACTCACAGAGCCTCATATTTATGCTGGAATGGAGGCATCACCTTCCGCAATATATAACAGTGAAGCTTGCAGATCTTTATCCAAATAACTTTATGTGGTAAGCCCTTACTTCTCTTATATATATTTTAAACAACTTTCCGCATGACTTATAAGGCGACCTTTTACATAAGTAAAATCTAGTAACATATCCTGCTTCTATGGTGTTTCAGCAAGCTCATCAGGAAGATTTGATGTGAGCCGATACTCACACGGCCTCAAATTTATGCTCAAAAAGAGGCATTAATTACACTACAGTTAACACTGGAGGGTGCGTGTATCTAACATCATCGTTCTTTTGGTAAGTAATTTCGTCTGTTATGTATTTTTCACCTTACTTGCTGCATAACTTGAAACACGACCTTTCATATATCTTAAATCGTTTAACGTTTCGTTCTTCTGTGGTATTTCAGCAGGTGTACCGGGCCGATTTGGAGTGAGCGGACACTCACAGAGCCTCATATTTATGCTGGAATGGAGGCATCACCTTCCGCAATATATAACAGTGAAGCTTGCAGACATTTATCCAAATAACTTTATGTGGTAAGCCCTTACTTCTCTTATATATATTTTAAACAACTTTCCGCATGACTTGTAAGGTGACCTTTTACATAAGTTAAATCTAGTAACATATCCTTCTTCTATGGTGTGTCAGCAAGCTCATCAGGAAGATTTGATGTGAGCCGATACTCACACGGCCTCAAATTTATGCTCAAAAAGAGGCATTAATTACACTACAGTTAACACTGGATGGTGCGTGTATCTAACATAATCGTTCTTTTGGTAAGTAATTTCGTCTGTTATGTATTTTTCACCTTACTTGCTGCATAACTTGAAACACGACCCTTCATATATGTTAAATCGTTTAACATTTCGTTCTTCTGTGGTATTTCAGCAGGTGTACCGGGCCGACTTGGAGTGAGCGGACACTCACAGAGCCTCATATTTATGCTGGAATGGAGGCATCACCTTCCGCAATATATAACAGTGAAGCTTGCAGATCTTTATCCAAATAACTTTATGTGGTAAGCCCTTACTTCTCTTATATATATTTTAAACAACTTTCCGCATGACTTATAAGGCGACCTTTTACATAAGTAAAATCTAGTAACATATCCTGCTTCTATGGTGTTTCAGCAAGCTCATCAGGAAGATTTGATGTGAGCCGATACTCACACGGCCTCAAATTTATGCTCAAAAAGAGGCATTAATTACACTACAGTTAACACTGGAGGGTGCGTGTATCTAACATCATCGTTCTTTTGGTAAGTAATTTCGTCTGTTATGTATTTTTCACCTTACTTGCTGCATAACTTGAAACACGACCTTTCATATATCTTAAATCGTTTAACGTTTCGTTCTTCTGTGGTATTTCAGCAGGTGTACCGGGCCGATTTGGAGTGAGCGGACACTCACAGAGCCTCATATTTATGCTGGAATGGAGGCATCACCTTCCGCAATATATAACAGTGAAGCTTGCAGACATTTATCCAAATAACTTTATGTGGTAAGCCCTTACTTCTCTTATATATATTTTAAACAACTTTCCGCATGACTTGTAAGGTGACCTTTTACATAAGTTAAATCTAGTAACATATCCTTCTTCTATGGTGTGTCAGCAAGCTCATCAGGAAGATTTGATGTGAGCCGATACTCACACGGCCTCAAATTTATGCTCAAAAAGAGGCATTAATTACACTACAGTTAACACTGGATGGTGCGTGTATCTAACATAATCGTTCTTTTGGTAAGTAATTTCGTCTGTTATGTATTTTTCACCTTACTTGCTGCATAACTTGAAACAAGACCTTTCATATATGTTAAATCGTGTAACATTTCGTTCTTCTGTGGTATTTCAGCAGGTGGACCGGGCCGATTTGGAGTGAGCGGACACTCACAGAGCCTCATATTTATGCTGGAAAGGAGGCATCACCTACGCAATATATAACAGTGAAGCTTGCAGATCTATATCCAAATAACTTTATGTGGTAAGCCCCTACTTTTTTATATATATTTTAAACAACTTTCCGCATGACTTGTAAGGCGACCTTTTACATAAATAAATCTAGTAACATATCCTGCTGCTCTGGTGTTTCAGCAAGCTCATCAGGAAGATTTGATGTGAGTCGATACTCACACGGCCCCAAATTTATGCTCGAAAAGAGGCATTAAATACACTAGAGTTAACACTAGAGGGTGCGTGTATCTAACATCATCGTTCTTTTGGTAAGTAATTTCGTCTGTTATGTATTTTTCACCTTATTTGCTGCATTACTTGAAACACGACCTTTCATATATGTTAAATCGTGTAACATTTCGTTCTTCTGTGGTATTTCAGCAGGTGGACCGGGCCGATTTGGAGTGAGCGGACACTCACAGAGCCTCATATTTATGCTGAAAGGAGGCATCACCTACGCAATATATAACAGTGAAGCTTGCAGATCTTTATCCAAATAACTTTATGTGGTAAGCCCTTACTTCTCTTATATATATTTTAAACAACTTTCCGCATGACTTGTAAGGCGACCTTTTACATAAGTAAAATCTAGTAACATATCCTGCTTCTATGGTGTTTCAGCAAGCTCATCAGGAAGATTTGATGTGAGCCGATACTCACACGGCCTCAAATTTATGCTCGAAAAGTGGCATTAATTACACTACAGTTAACACTGGAGGGTGCGTATATCTAACATCATCGTTCTTTTGGTAAGTAATTTCGTCTGTTATGTATTTTTCACCTTACTTGCTGCATAACTTGAAACACGACCTTTCATATATGTTAAATCGTGTAACATTTTGCTCTTCTGTGGTATTTCAGCAGGTGTACCGGGCCGATTTGGAGTGAGCGGACACTCACAGAGCCTCATATTTATGCTGGAATGGGGGCATCACCTACGCAATATTTATCAGTGAAGCTTGCAGAGCTTTATCCAAATAACTTTATGTGGTAAGACCTTACTTCTCTTATATATATTTTAAACAACTTTCTGCATCACTTGTAAGGCGACCTTATACATAAGTTAAATCTAGTAACATATCCTACTTCTATGGTGTTTCATCAAGAACATCAGGAAGATTTGATGTGAGCCGATACTCACACGGCCTCAAATTTATGCTCGAAGAGAGGCATTAATTACACTACAGTTAACACTGGAGGGTGCGTATATCTAACATGATCGTTCTTTTGGTAAGTAATTTCGGCTGTTATGTATTTTTCACCTTACTTGCTGCATAACTTGAAACACGACCTTTCATATATGTTAAATCGTGTAACATTTCGTTCTTCTGTGGTATTTCAGCAGGTGGACCGGGCCGATTTGGAATGAGCGGACACTCACAGAGCCTCATATTTATGCTGGAAAGGAGGCATCACCTACGCAATATATAACAGTGAAGCTTGCAGATCTTTATCCAAATAACTTTATGTGGTAAGCCCTTACTTCTCTTATATATATTTTAAAGAACTTTCCGCATGACTTGTAAGGCGACCTTTTACATAAATAAATCTAGTAACATATCCTGCTTCTATGGTGTTTCAGCAAGCTCATCAGGAAGATTTGATGTGAGCCGATACTCACACGGCCTCAAATTTATGCTCAAAAAGAGGCATTAATTACACTACAGTTAACACTGGAGGGTGCGTATATCTAACATCATCGTTCTTTTGGTAAGTAATTTCGTCTGTTATGTATTTTTCACCTTACTTGCTGCATAACTTGAAACACGACCTTTCATATATGTTAAATCGTGTAACATTTCGTTCTTCTGTGGTATTTCAGCAGGTGGACCGGGCCGATTTGGAGTGAGCGGACACTCACAGAGCCTCATATTTATGCTGGAAAGGAGGCATCACCTACGCAATATATAACAGTGAAGCTTGCAGATCTTTATCCAAATCACTTTATGTAGTAAGCCCTTACATCTCTTATATATATTTTAAACAACTTTCCGCATGACTTGTAAGGCGACCTTTTACATAAGTAAAATCTAGTAACATATCCTGCTTCTATGGTGTTTCAGCAAGCTCATCAGGAAGATTTGATGTGAGCCGATACTCACACGGCCTCAAATTTATGCTCGAAAAGAGGCATTAATTACACTACAGTTAACACTGGAGGGTGCGTATATCTAACATCATCGTTATTTTGGTAAGAAATTTCGTCTGTTATGTATTTTTCACCTTACTTGCTGCATAACTTGAAACACGACCTTTCATATATGTTAAATCGTGTAACATTTCGTTCTCCTGTGGTATTTCAGCAAGTGTAACGGGCCGATTTGGAGTGAGCGGACACTCACAGAGCCTCATATTTATGCTGGAATGGAGGCATCACCTACGCAATATATAACAGTGATGCTTGCAGATCTTTATCCAAACAACTTTATGTGGTAAGCCCTTACTTCTCTTATATATATTTTTAACAACTTTCCGCATGACTTGTAAGGCGACCTTTTACATAAGTAAAATCTAGTAACATATCCTGCTTCTATGGTGTTTCAGCAAGCTCATCAGGAAGATTTGATGTGAGCCGATACTCACACGGCCTGAATTTATGCTCGAAAAGAGGCATTAATTACACTACAGTTAACACTGGAGGGTGCGTATATCTAACATCATCGTTCTTTTGGTAAGTAATTTCGGCTGTTATGTATTTTTCACCTTACTTGCTGCATAACTTGAAACACAACCTTTCACATATGTTAAATCGTGTAACATTTCGTTCTTCTGTGGTATTTCAGCAGGTGTACCGGGCCGATTTGGAGTGAGCGGACACTCACAGAGCCTCATATTTATGCTGGAAAGGAGGCATCACCTACGCAATATATAACTGTGAAGCTTGCAGATCTTTATCCAAACAACTTTATGTGGTAAGCCCTTACTTCTCTTATATATATTTTAAACAACTTTCCGCGTGACTTGTAAGGCGACCTTTTACATAAGTTAAATCTAGTAACATATCCTGCTTCTATGGTGTTTCAGCAAGCTCATCAGGGAGATTTGATGTGAGCCGATACTCACACGGCCTCAAATTTATGCTCGAAAAGAGGCATTAATTACACTACAGTTAACACTGGAGGGTGTGTATATCTAACATCATCGTTCTTTTGGTAAGTAATTTCGTCTGTTATGTATTTTTCACCTTACTTGCTGCATAACTTGAAACACAACCTTTCATATATGTTAAATCGTTTAACATTTCGTTCATCTGTGGTATTTCAGCAGCTGTACCGGGCCGATTTGGAGTGAGCGGACACTCACAGAGCCTCATATTTATGCTGGAATGGAGGCATCACGTACGCAATATATAATAGTGAACCCTGCAGATCTTTATCCAAACATCTTTATGTGGTAAGCCCTTACTTCTCTTATATATATTTTAAACAACTTTCTGCATGACTTGTAAGGCGACCTTTTACATAAGTTAAATCTGGTAACATATCCTGCTTCTATGGTGTTTCAGCAAGCTCCTCAGGAAGATTTTATGTGAGCCGATACTCACCCGACCTCATATTTATGCTCGAAAAGAGGCATTAATTACACTACAGTTAACACTGGAGGGTGCGTATATCTAACATCATCATTCTTTTGGTAAGTAATTTCGTCTCTTACGTATTTTTCACCTTACTTGCTGCATAACTTGAAACACGTCCTTTCATATATGTTAAATCGTGTAACAATTCATTCTTCTGTGGTATTTCAGCAGGTGGACCGGGCCGATTTGGAGTGAGCGGACACTCACAGAGCCTCATATTTATGCTGGAAAGGAGGCATCACCTACACAATATATAACAGTGAAGCTTGCAGATATTTATCCAAACAACTTTATGTGGTAAGCCCTTACTTCTCTTATATATATTTTAAACAACTTTCCGCATGACCTGTAAGGCGACCCTTTACATAAGTTAAATCTAGTAACATATCCTGCTTCTATGGTGTTTCAGCAAGCTCATCAGGAAGATTTGATGTGAGCCCGTACTCACACGTCCTCAAATTTATGCTCGAAAAGAGGCATTAATTACACTACAGTTAACACTGGAGGGTGCGTGTATCTAACATCATCGTTCTTTCGGTAAGTAATTACGACTGTTATGTATTTTTCACCTTACTTGCTGCATAACTTGAAACACAACCTTCCATATATGTAAAATCGTGTAACATTTCATTCTTCTGTGATATTTCAGCAGGTGGACCGGGCCGATTTGGAGTGAGCGGACACTCACAGAGCCTCATATTTATGCTGGAAATGAGGCATCACCTACGCAATATTTAACTGTGAAGCTTGCAGATGTTTATCCAAATAACTTTATGTGGTAAGCCCTTACTTCTCTTATATATATTTTAAACAACTTTCCGCATGTCTTGTAAGGCGACCTTTTACATAAGTAAAATCTAGTAACATATCCTGCTTCTATGGTGTTTCAGCAAGCTCATCAGGAAGATTTGATGTGAGCCGATATTCACACGGCCTCAAATTTATGCTCGAAAAGAGGCATTAATTAAACTACAGTTAACACTGCAGGGTACGTATATCTAACATCATCGTTCTTTTGGTAAGTAATTTCGTCTGTTATGTATTTTTCACCTTACTTGCTGCATGACTTGAAACACGACCTTTCATATATGTTAAATCGTGTAACATTTCGTTCTTCTGTGGTATTTCAGCAGGTGGACCGGGCCGATTTGGAGTGAGCGGACACTCACAGAGCCTCATATTTATGCTGGAAACGAGGCATCACCTACGCAATATTTAACAGTGAAGCTTGCAGATCTTTATCCAAGTAAATTCATGTCGTAAGCCCTTACTTCTCTTATATATATTTGAAACAACTTTCCGCATGACTTATAAGGCGACCTTTTACATAAGTAAAATCTAGTGACATATCCTGCATCTATTGTGTTTCAGCAAGCTCATTAGGAGGATTTGATGTGAGCCGATACTAACACTGCCTCAAATTTATGCTCGAAAAGAGGCATCAATTACACTGCAGTTAACACTGCAGGGTGCGTATATCTAACATCAACGTTCTTTTGGTAAGTAATTTCGGCTGTTATGTATTTTTCGCCTTACTTGCTGCATGACTTGAAACATGACCTTTCATATATGTAAAATCGTGTAACATTTCGTTCTTCTGTGGTATTTCAGCAGGTGGACCGGGCCGATTTGTAGTGAGCGGACACTCACAGAGCCTCATATTTATGCTGGAAACGAGGCATCACCTACGCAATATTTAACAGTGAAGCTTGCAGATCTTTATCCAAATAACTTTATGTGGTAAGCCCTTACTTCTCTTATATATATTTGAAACAACTTTCCGCATGACTTGTAAGGTGACCTTTTACGTAAGTAAAATCTAGTGACATATCCTGCTTCTATTGTGTTTCAGCAAGCTCATCAGGAAGATTTGATGTGAGCCGATACTCACAAGGCCTCAAATTTATGCTCGAAAAGAGGCATTAATTACACTACAGTTAACACAGGACGGTGCGTATATCTAACATCATCGTTTTTTTGGTAAGTAATTTCGGCTGTTATGTATTTTTCGCCTTACTTGCTGCATGACTTGAAACACGACCTTTCATATATGTAAAATCGTGTAACATTTCATTCTTCTGTGGAATTTCAGCAGGTGGACCGGGCCGTTTTGGAGTGAACGGACACTCACAGAGCCTCATATTTATGCTGGAAACGAGGCATCACCTACGCAATATTTAACAGTGAAGCTTGCAGATCTTTATCCAAGTAACTTTATGTGGTAAGCCCTTACTTCTCTTATATATATTTGAAACAACTTTCCACATGAGTTGTAAGGCGACCTTTTCCATAAGTAAAATCTAGTAACATAACCTGCTTCTATGGTGTTTCAGCAAGCTCATCAGGAAGATTTGATGTGAGCTGATATTCACATGGCCTCAAATATATGCTTGAAAAGAGGCATTAATTACACTACAGTTAACACTGCAGGGTACGTATATCTAACATCATCGTTCTTTTGGTAAGTAATTTCGTCTGTTATGTATTTTTCACCTTACTTGCTGCATGACTTGAAAGACGACCTTTCATATATGTTGAATAGTGTAACATTTCGTTCTTCTGTGGTATTTCAGCAAGTGGACCGGGCCGATTTGGAGTGAGCGGACACTCACAGAGCCTCATATTTATGCTGGAAACGAGGCATCACCTACGCAATATATAACAGTGAAGCTTGCAGATCTTTATCCAAATAACTTTATGTGGTAAGCCCTTACTTCTCTTATATACATTTGAAACAACTTTCCGCATGACTTGTAAGGCGACCTTTTACATAAGTAAAATCTAGTAACATATCCTGCTTCTATGGTGTTTCAGCAAGCTCATCAGGAAGATTTGATGTGAGCCGATATTCACACGGCCTCAAATTTATGCTCGAAAAGATGCATTAATTACACTATAGTTAAAACTGCAGGGTACGTATATCTAACATCATCGTTCTTTTTGGTAAGTAATTTCGTCTGTTATGTATTTTTCACCTTACTTGCTGCATGACTTGAAACACGACCTTTCATATATGTTAAATAATGTAACATTTCGTTCTTCTGTGGTATTTCAGCAGGTGGACCGGGCCGATTTGGAGTGAGCGGACACTCACAGAGCCTCATATTTATGCTGGAAACGAGGCATCACCTACGCAATATTTAACAGTGAAGCTTGCAGATCTTTATCCAAATAACTTTATGTGGTAAGCCCTTATTCTCTTATATATATTTGAAACAACTTTCCGCATGACTTGTAAGGCGACCTTTTACATAAGTAAAATGTAGTGACACATCCTGCTTCTATTGTGTTTCAGCAAGCTCATCAGGAAGATTTGATGTTTGCCGATACTCACACGGCCTCAAATATATGCTCGAAAAGAGGCATTAATTACACTACAGTTAACGCAGTACGGTGCGTATATCTAACATCATCGTTCTTTTGGTAAGTAATTTCGGCTGTTATGTATTTTTCGCCTTACTTGCTGCATGATTTGAAGCACGACCTTTCATATATGTAAAATCGTGTAACATTTCATTCTTCTGTGGTATTTCAGCAGGTGGACCTGCCCGATTTGGAGTGAGCGGACACTCACAGAGCCTCATATTTATGCTGGAAACGAGGCATTACCTACGCAATATTTAACAGTGAAGCTTGCAGATCTTTATCCAAATAACTTTATGTGGTAAGCCCTTACTTCTCATATATGCATTTGAAACAACTTTCCGCATGACTTGTAAGGCGACCTTTTACATAAGTAAAATCTAGTGACATATGCTGCTTCAATTGTGTTTCAGCAAGCTCATCAGGAAGATTTGATGTGAGCCGATACTCACACGGCCTCAAATTTATGCTCGAAAAGAGGCATTAATTACACTACAGTTAACACTGCAGGGTACGTATATCTAACATCATCGTTCTTTTGGTAAGTAATTTCGTCTGTTATGTATTTTTCACCTTACTTGCTGCATGACTTGTAACACGACCTTTCATATATGTTAAATCGTGTTACACTTCGTTCTTCTGTGGTATTTCAGCAGGTGGACCGGGCCGATTTGGAGTGAGCGGACACTCACAGAGCCTCATATTTATGCTGGAAACGAGGCATCACCTACGCAATATTTAACAGTGAACCTTGCAGATCTTTATCCAAATAACTTTATGTGGTAAGCCCTTACTTCTCTTATATATAATTGAAACAACTTTCTGCATGACTTGTAAGGCAACCTTTTACATAAGTAAAATCTAGTGACATATCCTGCTTCTATTGTGTTTCAGCAAGTTCATCAGGAAGATTTGATTTGAGCCGATACTCACACGGCCTCAAATTTATGCTCGAAAAGAGGCATTAATTACACTACAATTACCACAGGACGGTGCGTATATCTAACATCATCGTTCTTTTGGTAAGTAATTTCGGCTGTTATGTATTTTTCGCCTTACTTGCTGCATGACTTGAAACACGACCTTTCATATATGTAAAATCGTGTAACATTTCGTTCTTCTGTGGTATTTCAGCAGGTGGACCGGGCCGATTTGGAGTGAGCGGACACTCACAGAGCCTCAAATTTATGCTGGAAACGAGGCATCACCTACGCAATATTTAACAGTGAAGCTTGCAGATCTTTATCCAAATAACTTTATGTGGTAAGCCCTTACTTCTCTTATATACATTTAAAACAACTTTCCGCATGACTTGTAAGGCGACCTTTTACATAAGTTAAATCTAGTAACATATCCTGCTTCTATGGTGTTTCAGCAAGCTCATCAGGAAGATTTGATGTGAGCCGATATTCACACGGCCTCAAATTTATGCTCAAAAAGAGGCATTAATTACACTACAGTTAACACTGCAGGGTACGTATATCTAACATCATCGTTCTTTTGGTAAGTAATTTTGGCTGTTATGTATTTTTCACCTTAATTGCTGCATGACTTGAAACACGAACTTTCATATATGTTAAATCGTCTAACATTTCATTCTTCTGTGGTATTTCAGCAGGTGGACCGGGCCGATTTGGAGTGAGCGGACACTCACAGAGCCTCATATTTATATTGGAAAGGAGGCATCACCTACGCAATATTTAACAGTGAAGCTTGCAGATCCTTATCCAAGTAACTTTATTTGGTAAGCCTTTACTTCTCTTATATATATTTGAAACAACTTTCCGCATGACTTGTAAGGCGACCTTTTTCATAAGTAAAATCTAGTAACATATCCTGCTTCTATGGTGTTTCAGAAAGCTCATCAGGTAGATTTGATGTGAGCCGATACTCACACGGCCTCAAATTTATGCTCAAAAAGAGGCATCAATTACACTACCGTTAACACTGGAGGGTGCGTATATCTAACATCATCGCTCTTTTGGTAAGTAATTATTTCTTTTTCGTATTTTTCGCCTTACTTGCTGCATGACTTGAAACACGACCTTTCATATATGTAAAATCGTGTAACAATTCATTCTTCTGTGGTATTTCAGCAGGTGGACGGGGCAGATTTGGAGTGAGCGGACACTCACAGAGCCTCATATTTATGCTGGAAAGGAGGCATCACCTACGCAATATTTAACAGTGAAGCTTGCAGATCTTTATCCAAATAACTTTATGTGGTAAGCCCTTACTTCTCTTATATATTTTTTAAACAACTTTCCGCATGACTTGTAAGGCGACATTTACATAAGTAAAATCTAGTAACATATCCTGCTGCTATGGTGTTTCAGCAAGCTTATCGGGAAGATTTGATGTGAGCCGATACTCACAAGGCCTCAAATTTATGCTCGAAAAGAGGCATTAATTACACTACAGTTAACACTGCAGGGTGCGTATATCTAACATGATCGTTCTTTTGGTAAGTAATTTTGGCTGTTATGTATTTTTCGCCTTACTTGCTGCATGATTTGAAACACGACCTTTTATATATGTAAAATCGTGTAACATTTCATTCTTCTGTGGTATTTCAGCAGGTGGACCGTTCCGATTTGGAGTGAGCGGACACTCACAGAGCCTCATATTTTTTCTGGAAAGGAGGCATTACCTATGCAATATTTAACAGTGAAGCTTGCAGATCTTTATCCAAATAACTTTATGTGGAAAGCCCTTACTTCTCTTATATATTTTTTAAAGAACTTTCCGCATGACTTGTAAGGCGACATTTACATAAGTAAAATCTAGTGACAAATCCTGCTTCTATGGTGTTTCAGCAAGCTCATCGGGAAGATTTGATGTGAGTCGATACTCACAAGGCCTCAAATTTATGCTCGAAAAGAGGCATTAATTACACTACAGTTAACACTGCAGGGTGCGTATATCTAACATGATCGTTCTTGTGGTAAGTAATTTTGGCTGTTATGTATTTTTCGCCTTACTTGCTGCATGATTTGAAACACGACCTTTCATATATGTAAAATCGTGTAACATTTCATTCTTCTGTGGTATTTCAGCAGGTGGACCATTCCGATTTGCAGTGAGCGGACACTGACAGAGCCTCATATTTTTGCTGGAAGGGAGGCATTACCTATGCAATATTTAACAGTGAAGCTTGCAGATCTTTATCCAAATAATTTTATGTGGTAAGCCCTTACTTCTCTTATATATTTTTTAAACAACTTTCCGCATGACTTGTAAGGCGACATTTACATAAGTAAAATCTAGTAACATATCCTGCTTCTATGGTGTTTCAGCAAGCTCATCGGGAAGATTTGATGTGAGCCGATACTCACAAGGCCTCAAATTTATGCTCGAAAAGAGGCATTAATTACACTACAGTTAACACTGCAGGGTGCGTATATCTAACATGATCGTTCTTTTGGTAAGTAATTTTGGCTGTTATGTATTTTTCGCCTTACTTGCTGCATGATTTGAAACACGACCTTTCATATATGTAAAATCGTGTAACATTTCATTCTTCTGTGGTATTTCAGCACGTGGACGGGGCAGATTTGGAGTGGGCGGACACTCACATAGCCTCATATTTTTGCTGGAAAGGAGGCATTACCTATGCAATATTTAACAGCGAAGCTTGCAGATCTTTATCCAAATAACTTTATGTGGTAAGCCCTTACTTCTCTTATATATTTTTTAAACAACTTTCCGCATGACTTGTAAGGCGACATTTACATAAGTAAATTCTAGTAACATATCCTGCTTCTATGGTGTTTCAGCAAGCTCATCGGGAAGATTTGATGTGAGCCGATACTCACAAGGCCTCAAATTTATGCTCGAAAAGAGGCATTAATTACAGTACAGCTAACACTTCAGGGTGCGTATATCTAACATGATCATTCTTTTGGTAAGTAATTTTGGCTGTTATGTATTTTTCGCCTTACTTGCTGCATAATTTGAAACACGACCTTTCATATATGTAAAATCGTGTAACATTTCATTCTTCTGTGGTATTTCAGCAGGTGGACCATTCCGATTTGGAGTGAGCGGACACTTACAGAGCCTCGTATTTATGCTGGAAAGGAGGCATCACCTACGCAATATTTAACAGTGAAGCTTGCAGATCTTTATCCAAATAACTTTATGTGGTAAGCCCTTAGTTCTCTTATATATTTTTTAAACAACTTTCCGCATGACTTGTAAGGCGACATTTACATAAGTAAAATCTAGTAACATATCCTGCTTCTGTGGTGTTTCAGAAAGCTCATCGGGAAGATTTGATGTGAGCCGATACTCACAAGGCCTCAAATTTATGCTCGAAAAGAGTCATTAATTACACTACAGTTAACACTGCAGGGTGCGTATATCTAACATCATCATTCTTTTGGTAAGTAATTTTGGCTGTTATGTATTTTTCGCCTTACTTGCTGCATGATTTGAAACACGACCTTTCATATATGTAAAATCGTGTAACATTTCATTCTTCTGTGGTATTTCAGCAGGTGGATGGGGCAGATTTGGAGTGAGCGGACACTCACAGAGCCTCATATTTATGCAGGAAAGGAGGCATCACCTACACAATATTAAACAGTGAAGCTTGCAGATCTTTATCCAAATAACCTTATGTGGTAAGCCCTTACTTCTCTTATATATTTTTTAAACAACTTTCCGCATGACTTGTATGGCGACCTTTTACATAAGTAAAATCTAGTAACTCATCCTGCTTCTATGGTGTTTCGGCAAGCTCATCGGGAAGATTTGATGTGAGCCGATACTCACAAGGCCACAAATTTATCCTCGAAAAGAGGCATTAATTACACTACAATTAACACTGCAGGGTGCGTATATCTAACATGATCGTTCTTGTGGTAAGTAATTTTGGCTGTTATGTATTTTTCGCCTTACTTGCTGCATGATTTGAAACACGACCTTTCATATACGTAAAATCGTGTAACATTTCATTCTTCTGTGTTATTTCAGCAGGTGGACCGTTCCGATTTGGAGTGAGCGGACACTCACAGAGCCTCATATTTATGCTGGAAAGGAGGCATCACCTACGCAATATTTAACAGTGAAGCTTGCAGATCTTTATCCAAATAACTTTCTGTAATAAGCCCTTACTTCTCTTATATATATTTTAAAAAACTTTCCGCATGACTTGTAAGGCGACATTTACATAAGTAAAATCTAGTGACAAATCCTGCTTCTATGGTGTTTCAGCAAGCTCATCGGGAAGATTTGATGAGAGTCGATACTCACAAGGCCTCAAATTTATGCTCGAAAAGAGGCATTAATTACACAACAGTTAACACTGCAGGGTGCGTATATCTAACATGATCGTTCTTTTGGTTGATAATTTTGGCTGTTATGTATTTTTCGCCTTACTTGCTGCATGATTTGAAACACGACCTTTCATATATGTAAAATCGTGTAACATTTCTTTCTTCTGTGGTATTTCAGTAGGTGGACGGGGCAGATTTGGAGTGAGCGGACACTCACAGGGCCTCATATTTATGCTCGAAAGGAGGCATCACCTACGCAATATTTAACAGTGAAGCTTGCAGATCTTTATCCAAATAACTTTATGTGGTATGCCCTTACTTCTCTTATATATTTTTTAAACAACTTTCCGCATGACTTGTAAGGCGACATTTACATAAGTAAAATCTAGTAACATATCCTGCTTCTATGGTGTTTCAGCAAGCTCATCGGGAAGATTTGATGTGAGCCGATACTCACAAGGCCTCATATTTATGCTCGAAAAGAGGCATTAATTACACTACAGTTAACACTGCAGGGTGCGTATATCTAACATGATCGTTCTTTTGGTAAGTAATTTTGGCTGTTATGTATTTTTCGCCTTACTTGCTGCATGACTTGAAACACGACCTTTCATATATGTAAAATCGTGTAACATTTCATTCTTCTGTGGTATTTCAGCAGATGGACCGTTCCGATTTGGAGTGAGCGGACACTCACAGCGCCTCATATTTATGCTGGAAAGGAGGCATCACCTACGCAATATTTAACAGTGAAGCTTGCAGATCTTTATCCAAATAACTTTATGTGGTAAGCCCTTACTTCTCTTATATATTTTTTAAACAACTTTCCTCATGACTTGTAAGGCGACATTTACATAAGTAAAATCTAGTAACATATCCTGCTTCTATGGTGTTTCAGCAAACTCATCGGGAAGATTTGATGTGAGCCGATACTCACAAGGCCTCAAATTTATGCTCGAAAGAGGCATTAATTACACTACAGTTAACACTGCAGGGTGCGTATATCTAACATGATCGTTCTTTTAGGAAGTAATTTTGGCTGTTATGTATTTTTCGCCTTACTTGCTGCATGATTTGAAACACGACCTTTCATATGTGTAAAATCGTGTAACATTTCATTCTTCTGTGGTATATCAGCAGGTGGACCGTTCCGATTTGGAGTGAGCGGACACTCACAGAGCCTCATATTTTTGCTGGAAAGGAGGCATTACCTATGCAATATTTAACAGTGAAGCTTGCAGATCTTTATCCAAATAACTTGATGTGGTAAGTCCTTACTTCTCTTATATATTTTTTAAACAACTTTCCGCATGACTTGTAAGGCGATATTTACATAAGTAAAATCTAGTAAGATATCCTGCTTCTATGGAGTTTCAGCAAGCTCATCGGGAAGATTTGATGTGAGCCGATACTCACAAGGCCTCATATTTATGCTCGAAAAGAGGCATTAATTACACTACAGTTAACACTGCAGGGTGCGTATATCTAACATGATCGTTCTTTTGGTAAGTAATTTTGGCTGTTATGTATTTTTCGCCTTACTTGCTGCATGATTTGAAACACGACCTTTCATATATGTAAAATCGTGTAACATTTCATTCTTCTGTGGAATTTCAGCAGATGGACCGTTCCGATTTGGAGTGAGCGGACACTGACAGAGCCTCATATTTATGCTGGGAAGGAGGCATCACCTACGCAATATTTAACAGTGAAGCTTGCAGATCTTTATCCAAATAACTTTATGTGGTAAGCCCTTACTTCTCTTATATATTTTTTAAACAACTTTCCGCATGACTTGTTAGGCGACATTTGCATAAGTAAAATCTAGTAACATATCCTGCTTCTATGGTGTTTCAGCAAGCTCATCGGGAAGATTTGATGTGAGTCGATACTCACAAGGCCTCAAATTTATGCTCGAAAAGAGGCATTACTTACACTACAGTTAACACTGCAGGGTGCGTATATCTAATATGATCGTTCTTTTGGTAAGTAATTTTGGCTGTTATGTATTTTTCGCCTTACTTGCTGCATGATTGAAACACGACCTTTCATATATGTAAAATCGTGTAACATTTCATTCTTCTGTGGTATATCAGCAGGTGGACTGTTCCGATTTGGAGTGAGCGGACACTCACAGAGCCTCATATTTTTGCTGGAAAGGAGGCATTACCTATGCAATGTTTAACAGTGAAGCTTGCAGATCTTTATCCAAATAACTTTATGTGGTAAGCCCTTACTTCTCTTATATATTTTTTAAACAACTTTCCGCATGACTTGTAAGGCGACATTTACATAAGTAAAATCTAGTAACATATCCTGCTTCTATGGTGTTTCAGCAAGCTCATCGGGAAGATTTGATGTGAGCCGATACTCACAAGGCCTCATATTTATGCTCGAAAAGAGGCATTAATTACACTACAGTTAACACTGCAGGGTGCGTATATCTAACATGATCGTTCTTTTGGTAAGTAATTTTGGCTGTTATGTATTTTTCGCCTTACTTGCTGCTTGATTTGAAACACAACCTTTCATATATGTAAAATCGTGTAACATTTCATTCTTCTGTGGTATTTCAGCAGGTGGACCGTTCCGATTTGGAGTGAGCGGACACTCACAGAGCCTCATATTTATGCTGGAAAGGAGGCATCACCTACGCAATATTTAACAGTGAAGCTTGCAGATCTTTATCCAATAATTTTATGTGGTGAGCCCTTACTTCTCTTATATATTTTTTAAACAACTTTCCGCATGACTTGTAAGGCGACATTTACATAAGTAAAATCTAGTAACATATCCTGCTTCTATGGTGTTTCAGCAAGCTCATCGGGAAGATTTGATGTGAGCCGATACTCACTCGGCCTGAAATTTATGCTCGAAAAGAGGCATTAATTACACTACAGTTAACACTGCAAGGTGCGTATATCTAACATGATCGTTCTTTTGGTAAGTAATTTTGGCAGTTATGTATTTTTCGCCTTACTTGCTGCATGATTTGAAACACGACCATTCATATATGTAAAATCGTGTAACATTTCATTCTTCTGTGGTATTTCAGCACGTGGACCGTTCCGATTTGGAGTGAGCGGACACTCACAGAGCCTCATATTTATGCTGGAAAGGAGGCATCACCTACGCAATATTTAACAGTGAAGCTTGCAGATCTTTATCGAAATAATTTTATGTGGTAAGTCCTTACTTCTCTTATATTTTTTTTAAACAACTTTCCGCATGACTTGTAAGGCGACATTTACATAATTAAAATCTAGTAACATATCCTGCTTCTATGGTGTTTCAGCAAGCTCATCGGGAAGATTTGATGTTAGCCGATGCTCACTCGGACTGAAATTTATGCTCGAAAAGAGGCATTAATTACACTACAGTTAACACTGGACGGTGCGTATATCTAACATCATCGTTCTTTTGGTAAGTAATTTCAGCTGCTATGTATTTATCACCTTACTTGCAGCAAGACTTGAAACACGACCTTTCATATATGTAAAATCGTGTAACATTTCATTCCTCTGTGGTATTTCAGCACATGGACCGTTATGATTTGGAGTGAGCGGACACTCACAGAGCCTCATTTTTATGCTGGAAAGGAGGCATCACCTAAGCAATATTTAACAGCGAAGCTTTCAGATCTTTATCCAAATAATTTTATGTGATAAGTCCTTACTTCTCTTATATATTTTTTAAACAACTTTCCGCATGACTTGTAAGGCGACATTTACATAAGTAAAATCTAGTAACATATCCTGCTTCTATGGTGTTTCAGCAAGCTCATCGGGAAGATTTGATGTGAGCCGATATTCACTCGGCCTCAAATTTATGCTCGAAAAGAGGCATTAATTACACTACAGTTAACACTGGAGGGTGCGTATATCTAACATGATTGTTCTTTTGGTAAGTAATTTTGGCTCTTATGTATTTTTCTCCTTACTTGCTGCATGATTTGAAACACGACCTTTCATATATGTAAAATCGTGTAACATTTCATTCTTCTGTGGTATTTCAGCACGTGGACCGTTCCAATTTGGAGTGAGCGGACACTCACAGAGCCTCATATTTATGCTGGAAAGGAGGCATCACCTACGCAATATTTAACAGTGAAGCTTGCAGATCTTTATCCCAATAATATTATGTGGTAAGCCTTAACTTCTCTTATATATTTTTTAAACAACTTTCCGCATGACTTGTAAGGCGACATTTACATAAGTAAAATCTAGTAACATATCCTGCTTCTATGGTGTTTCAGCAATCTCATCGGGAAGATTTGATGTGAGCCGATACTCAGTTGGCCTGAAATTTATGCTCGAAAAGAGGCATTAATTACACTACAGTTAACACTGCAAGGTGCGTATATTTAACATGATTGTTCTTTTGGTAAGTAATTTTGGCTGTTATGTATTTTTCGCCTTACTTGCTGCATGATTTCAAACACGACCTTTCATATATGTAAAATCGTGTAACATTTCATTCTTCTGTGGTATTCCAGCACATGGACCGTTATGATTTGGAGTGAGCGGACACTCACAGAGCCTCATATTTATGCTGGAAAGGAGGCATCACCTACGCAATATTTAACAGCGAAGCTTGCAGATCTTTATCCAAATAATTTTATGTGGTAAGTCCTTACTTCTCTTAATTATTTTTTAAACAACTTTCCGCATGACTTGTAAGGCGACATTTACATAAGTAAAATCTAGTAACATATCCTGCTTCTATGGTGTTTCAGCAAGATCATCGGGAAGATTTGATGTGAGCCGATATTCACTCGGCCTCAAATTTATGCTCGAAAAGAGGCATTAATTACACTACAATTAACACTGCAAGGTGCGTATATCTAACATGATTGTTGTTTTGGTAAGTAATTTTGGCTGTTATGTATTTTTCGCCTTACTTGCTGCATGATTTGAAACACGACCTTTCATATATGTAAAATCGTGTAACATTTCATTCTTCTGTGGTATTTCAGCACGTGTACCGTTCCGATTTGGAGTGAGCGGACACTCACAGAGCCTCATATTTATCCTGGAAAGGAGGCATCACCTACGCAATATTTAACAGCGAAGCTTGCAGATCTTTATCCAAATAATTTTATGTGGTAAGCCCTTACTTCTCTTATATATTTTTTAAACAACTTTCCGCATGACTTGTAAGGCGACCTTTTACATAAGTAAAATCTAGTAACATATCCTGCTTCTATGGTGCTTCAGCAATCTCATCGGGAAGATTTGATGTGAGCTGATACTCACTCGGCCTGAAATTTATGCTCGAAAAGAGGCATTAATTACACTACAGTTATCACTGCAAGGTGCGTATATCTAACATGATTGTTGTTTTGGTAAGTAATTTTGGCTGTTATGTATTTTTCGCCTTACTTGCTGCATGATTTGAAACACGACCTTTCATATATGTAAAATCGTGTAACATTTCATTCTTCTGTGGTATTTCAGCGCATGGACCGTTCCGATTTGGAGTGAGCGGACACTCACAGAGCCTCATATTTATGCTGGAAAGGATGCATCACCTACGCAATATTTAACAGCGAAGCTTGCAGATCTTTATCCAAATAATTTTATGTGGTAAGCCCTTACTTCTCTTATATATTTTTTAAACAACTTTCCGCATGACTTGTAAGGCGACATTTACATTAGTAAAATCTAGTAACATATCCTGCTTCTATGGTGTTTCAGCAATCTCATCGGGAAGATTTGATGTGAGCCGATACTCACTCGGCCTGAAATTTATGCTCGAAAAGAGGCATTAATTACACTACAGTTAACACAGCAAGGTGCGTATATCTAACATGATTGTTCTTTTGGTAAGTAATTTTGGCTGTTATGTATTTTTCGCCTTACTTGCTGCATGATTTGAAACACGACCTTTCATATACGTAAAATCGTGTAACATTTCATTTTTCTGTGGTATTTCAGCACGTGGACCGTTCCGATTTGGAGTGAGCGGACACTCACAGAGCCTCATATTTATGCTGGAAAGGAGGCATCACCTACGCAATATTTAACAGTGAAGCTTGCAGATCTTTATCCAAATAATTTTATGTGGTAAGCCCTTACTTCTCTTATATATTTTTTAAACAACTTTCCGCATGACTTGTAAGGCGACATTTACATAAGTAAAATCTAGTAACATATCCTGCTTCTATGGTGTTTCAGAAAGCTCATTGGGAAGATTTGATGTGAGCCGATACTCACTCGGCCTCAAATTTATGCTCGAAAAGAGGCATTAATTACACTACAGTTTACACTGGAGGGTGCGTATATCTAACATGATTGTTCTTTTGGTAAGTAATTTTGGCAGTTATGTATTTTTCGCCTTACTTGCTGCATGATTTGAAACACGACCTTTCATATATGTTAAATCGTGTAACATTTCATTCTTCTGTGGTATTTCAGCATGTGGACCGTTCCGATTTGGAGTGAGCGGACACTCACAGAGCCTCATATTTATGCTGGAAAGGATGCATCACCTACGCAATATGAAACAGTGAAGCTTGCAGATCTTTATCCAAATAATTTTATGTGGTAAGCCCTTACTTCTCTTATATATTTTTTAAACAACTTTCCGCATGACTTGTAAGGCGACCTTTTACATAAGTAAAATCTAGTAACATATCCTGCTTCTATGGTGTTTCAGAAAGCTCATCGGGAAGATTTGATGTGAGCCGATACTCACTCGGCCTGAAATTTATGCTCGAAAAGAGGCATTAATTACACTACAGTTAACACTGGACGGAGCGTATATCTAACATCATCGTTCTTTTGGTAAGTAAGTTCAGCTGTTATGTATTTATCACCTTACTTGCAGCATGACTTGAAACAAGACCTTTCATATATGTAAAATCGTGTAACATTTCATTCTTCTGTGGTATTTCAGCAGGTGGACCGTTCTGATTTGGAGTGAGCGGACACTCACAGAGCCTCATATTTATGCTGGAAAGGAGGCATCACCTACGCAATATTTAACAGTGAAGCTTGCAGATCTTTATCCAAATAATTTTATGTGTTAAGTCCTTTTTTCTCTTATATATTTTTTAAACAACTTTCCGCATGACTTGTAAGGCGACATTTACATAAGTAAAATCTAGTAACATATCCTGCTTCTATGGTGTTTCAGCAAGCTCATCGGGAAGATTTGATGTGAGCCGATACTCACAAGGCCTCAAATTTATGCTCGAAAAGAGGCATTAATTACACTACAGTTAACACTGGACGGTGCGTATATCTAACATCATCGTTCTTTTGGTAAGTAATTTCAGCTGTTATGTATTTATCACCTTACTTGCAGCATGACTTGAAGCACGATTATTCATATATGTAAAATCATGTAACATTTCATTCTTCTGTGGTATTTCAGCAGGTGGACCGGGCCGATTTGGAGTGAGCGGACACTCACAGAGCCTCATATTTATGCTGGAAAGGAGGCATCACCTACGCAATATTTAACAGTGAAGCTTGCAGATCTTTATCCAAATAATTTTATGTGGTAAGCCCATACTTCTCTTATATATTTTTTAAACAACTTTGCGCATGACTTGTAAGGCGACCTTTTACATAAGTAAAATCTAGTAACATATCCTTCTTCTATGGTGTTTCAGCAAGCTCATCGGGAAGATTTGATGTGAGCCGATACTCACTCGGCTTGAAATTTATGCTCGAAAAGAGGCATTAATTACACTACAGATAACACTGCAAGGTGCGTATATCTAACACCATCGTTCTTTTGGTAAGTAATTTCAGCTGTTATGTATTTATCACCTTACTTGCAGCATGACTTGAAACACGACCTTTCATATATGTAAAATCGTGTAACATTTCATTCTTCTGTGGTATTTCAGCAGGTGGACCATTCCGATTAGGAGTGAGCGGACACTCACAGAGCCGCTTATTTATGCTGGGAAGGAGGCATCACCTACGCAATATTAAACAGTGATTCTTGCAGATCTTTATCCAAATAATTTTATGTGGTAAGTCCTTACTTCTCTTATATATTTTTTAAACAACTTTCCACATGACTTGTAAGGCGACATTTACATAAGTAAAATCTAGTAACATATCCTGCTTCTATGGTGTTTCAGCAAGCTCATCGGGAAGATTTGATGTGAGTTGATACTCACTCGGCCTCAAATTTATGCTCGAAAAGAGGCATTAATTACACTACAGTTAACACTGGATGGTGCGTATATCTAACATCATCGTTCTTTTGGTAAGTAATTTCAGCTGTTATGTATTTATCACCTTACTTGCAGCATGACTTGAAACACGACCTTTCGTATATGTAAAATCGTGTAACATTTCATTCTTCTGTGGTATTTCAGCAGGTGGACCGTTCCGATTTGGAGTGAGCGGACACTCACAGAGCCTCATATTTATGCTGGAAAGGAGGCATCACCTACGCAATATTAAACAGTGAAGCTTTCAGATCTTTATCCAAATAATTTTATGTGGTAAGTCCTTACTTCTCTTATATATTTTTTAAACAACTTTCCGCATGACTTGTAAGGCGACATTTACATAAGTAAAATCTAGTAACATATCCTGCTTCTATGGTGTTTCAGCAAGCTCATCGGGAAGATTTGATGTGAGCCGATACTCACTCGGCCTGAAATTTATGCTCGAAAAGAGGCATTAATTACACTACAGTTAACACTGGACGGTGCGTATATCTAACATCATCGTTCTTTTGGTAAGTAATTTCAGCTGTTATGTATTTATCACCTTACTTGCAGCATGACTTGAAGCACGACCTTTCATATATGTAAAATCGTGTAACATTTCATTCTTCTGTGGTATTTCAGCAGGTGGACCGTTCCAATTTGGAGTGAGCGGACACTCACAGAGCCTCATATTTATGCTGGAAAGGAGGCATCACCTACGCAATATTAAACAGTGAAGCTTGCTGATCTCTCTCCATATAATTTTATGTGGTAAGTCCTTACTTCTTTATATATTTTTTAAACAACTTTCCGCATGACTTGTAAGGCGACATTTACATAAGTAAAATCTAGTAACATATCCTGCTTCTATGGTGTTTCAGCAAGCTCATCGGGAAGATTTGATGTGAGCCGATACTCACTCGGCCTGAAATTTATGCTCGAAAAGAGGCATTAATTACACTACAGTTAACACTGCAAGGTACGTATATCTAACATGATCGTTCTTTTGGTAAGTAATTTTGGCAGTTATGTATTTTTCGCCTTACTTGCTGCATGATTTGAAACACGACCTTTCATATATGTAAAATCGTGTAACATTTCATTCTTCTGTGGTATTTCAGCACGTGGACCGTTCCGATTTTGGAGTGAGCGGACACTCACAGAGCCTCATATTTATGCTGGAAAGGAGGCATCACCTACGCAATATTTAACAGTGAAGCTTGCAGATCTTTATCCAAATAATTTTATGTGGTAAGTCCTTACTTCTCTTATATATTTTTTAAACAACTTTCCGCATGACTTGTAAGGCGACATTTACATAAGTAAAATCTAGTAACATATCCTGTTTCTTTGGTGTTTCAGCAAGCTCATCGGGAAGATTTGATGTGAGCCGATACTCACTCGGCCTGAAATTTATGCTCGAAAAGAGGCATTAATTACACTACAGTTAACACTGCAAGGTGCGTATATCTAACATGATTTTTCTTTTGGTAAGTAATTTTGGCTGTTATGTATTTTTCGCCTTACTTGCTGCATGATTTGAAACACGACCTTTCATATATGTAAAATCGTGTAACATTTCATTCTTCTGTGGTATTTCAGCACGTGGACCGTACCGATTTGGAGTGAGCGGACACTCACAGAGCCTCATATTTATGCTGGAAAGGAGGCATCACCTACGCAATATTTAACAGTGAAGCTTGCAGATCTTTATCCAAATAATTTTATGTGGTAAGTCCTTACTTCTCTTATATATTTTTTAAACAACTTTCCGCATGACTTGTAAGGCGACATTTACATAAGTAAAATCTAGTAACATATCCTGCTTCTATGGTGTTTCAGCAAGCTCATCGGGAAGATTTGATGTGAGCCGATACTCACTCGGCCTGAAATTTATGCTCGAAAAGAGGCATTAATTACACTACAGTTAACACTGGACGGTGCGTATATCTAACATCATCGTTCTTTTGGTAAGTAATTTCAGCTGTTATGTATTTATCACCTTACTTGCAGCATGACTTGAAGCACGACCTTTCATATATGTAAAATCGTGTAACATTTCATTCTTCTGTGGTATTTCAGCAGGTGGACCGTTCCAATTTGGAGTGAGCGGACACTCACAGAGCCTCATATTTATGCTGGAAAGGAGGCATCACCTACGCAATATTTAACAGTGAAGCTTGCAGATCTTTATCCAAATAATTTTATGTGTTAAGTCCTTTTTTCTCTTATATATTTTTTAAACAACTTTCCGCATGACTTGTAAGGCGACATTTACATAAGTAAAATCTAGTAACATATCCTGCTTCTATGGTGTTTCAGCAAGCTCATCGGGAAGATTTAATGTGAGCCGATACTCACTCGGCCTGAAATTTATGCTCGAAAAGAGGCATTAATTACACAACAGTTAACACTGCAGGGTGCGTATATCTAACATGATCATTCTTTTGGTAAGTAATTTTGGCTGTTATGTATTTTTCGCCTTACTTGCTGCATGATTTGTAACACGACCTTTCATATATGTAAAATCGTGTAACATTTCATTCTTCTGTGGTATTTCAGCACGTGGACCGTTCCAATTTGGAGTGAGCGGACACTCACAGAGCCTCATATTTATGCTGGAAAGGAGGCATCACCTACGCAATATTTAACAGTGAAGCTTGCAGATCTTTATCCAAATAATTTTATATGGTAAGCCCTTAATTCTCTTATATATTTTTTAAACAACTTTCCGCATGACTTGTAAGGCGACATTTACATAAGTAAAATCTAGTAACATATCCTGCTTCTATGGTGTTTCAGCAATCTCATCGGGAAGATTTGATGTGAGCCGATATTCACTCGGCCTCAAATTTATGCTCAAAAAGAGGCATTAATTACACTACAGTTAACACTGCAGGGTGTGTATATCTAACATCATCGTTCTTTTGGTAAGTAATTTAGTCTGTTATGTATTTTTCACCTTACTTGCTGCATGACTTGAAACACGACCTTTGGTATATGTAAAATCGTGTAACATTTCATTCTTCTGTGGTATTTCAGCAGGTGGACGGGGCAGATTTGGAGTGAGCGGACACTCATAGAGCCCCATATTTATGCTGGAAAGGAGGCATCACCTACGCAATATTTAACAGTGAAGCTTGCAGATCTTTATCCAAATAACTTTATGTGGTAATCCCTTACTTCTCTTATATATTTTTTAAACAACTTTCCGCATGACTTGTAAGGCGACCTTTTACATAAGTAAAATCTAGTAACATATCCTGCTTCTATGGTGTTTCAGCAAGCTCATCAGGAAGATTTGTTGTGAGTCAATACTCACTCGATCTCAAATTTATGCTCGAAAGGAGGCATTAATTACACTACTGTTAACACTGCAGGGTGCGTATATCTAACATGATCGTTCTTTTGGTAAGTAATTTTGGCTGTTATGTATTTTTCGCCTTACTTGCTGCATGATTTGAAACACGACCTTTCATATATGTAAAATCGTGTAACATTTCATTCTTCTGTGGTATTTCAGCAGGTGGAGCGTTCCGATTAGGAGTGAGCGGACACTCACAGAGCCTCATATTTATGCTGGAAAGGAGGCATCACCTACGCAATATTTAACAGTGAAGCTTGTAGATCTTTATCCAAATAACTATATGTGGTAAGCCTTACATCTATTATACATTTTTTAAACAACTTTCCGCATGACTTGTAAGGCGACATTTACATAAGTAAAATCTAGTAACATATCCTGCCTCTATGGTGTTTCAGCAAGCTCATCGGGAAGATTTGATGTGAGCTGATACTCACAAGGCCTCAAATATATGCTCGTAAAGAGGCTTTAATTGCACTACAGTTAACACTGCAGGGTGCGTATATCTAACATGATCGTTCTTTTGGTAAGTAATTTTGGCTGTTATGTATTTTTCGCCTTACTTGCTGCATGATTTGAAACACGACTTTTCATATATGTAAAATCGTGTAACATTTCATTCTTCTGTGGTATTTCAGCACGTGGACCGTTCTGATTTGGAGTGAGCGGACACTCACAGAGCCTCATATTTATGCTGGAAAGGAGGCATCACGTACGCAATATTTAACAGTGAAGCTTGCAGATCTTTATCCAAATAACTTTATGTGGTAAGCCCTTACTTCTCTTAGATATTTTTTAAACAACTTTCCACATGACTTGTAAGGCGACATTTACATAAGTAGAATCTAGTAACATATCCTGCTTCTATGGTGTTTCAGCAAGCTAATCGGGAAAATTTGATGTGAGCCAATACTCACTCGGCCATAAATTTATGCTCGAAAAGAGGCATTAATTACACTACAGTTAACACTGGACGGTGCGTATATCTAACATCATCATTCTCTTGGTAAGTAATTTCAGCTGTTATGTATTTATCACCTTACTTGCAGCATGCCTTGAAACACGACCTTTCATATATGTAAAATCGTGTAACATTTCATTCTTCTGTGGTATTTCAGCAGGTGGACCGTTCCGATTTGGAGTGAGCGGACACTCACAGAGCCTCATATTTATGCTGGAAAGGAGGCATCACCTACGCAATATTAAACAGTGAAGCTTGCAGATCTTTGTCCAAATAATTTTATGTGGTAAGTCCTTACTTCTCTTATATATTTTTTAAACAACTTTCCGCATGACTTGTAAGGCGACATTTACATAAGTAAAATCTAGTAACATATCCTGCTTCTATTGTGTTTCAGCAAGCTCATCGGGAAGATTTGATGTGAGCCAATACTCACTCGGCCACAAATTTATGCTCGAAAAGAGGCATTAATTACACTACAGTTAACACTGGACGGTGCGTATATCTAACATCATCGTTCTTTTGGTAAGTAATTTCAGCTGTTATGTATTTATCACCTTACTTGCAGCATGACTTGAAACACGACCTTTCATATATGTAAAATCGTGTAACATTTCATTCTTCTGTGGTATTTCAGCACGTGGACCGTTCCGATTTGGAGTGAGCGGACACTCACAGAGCCTCATATTTATGCTGGAAAGGAGGCATCACCTACGCAATATTAAACAGTGAAGCTTGCAGATCTTTATGCAAAAAATTTTTTGTGGTAAGCCCTTACTTCTCTTATATATTTTTTAAACAACTTTCCGCATGACTTGTAAGGCGACCTTTTACATAAGTAAAATCTAGTAACATATCCTGCTTCTATGGTGTTTCAGCAAGCCCATCGGGAAGATTTGATGTGAGCCGATACTCACTCGGCCTCAAATTTATGCTCGAAAACAGGCATTAATTACACAGCAGTTAACACTCCAGGGTGCGTATATCTAACATGATCGTTCTTTTGGTAAGTAATTTTGGCTGTTATGTATTTTTCGCCTTACTTGCTGCATGATTTGTAACACGACCTTTCATATATGTAAAATCGTGTAACATTTCATTCTTCTGTGGTATTTCAGCACGTGGACCGTTCCGATTTGGAGTGAGCGGACACTCACAGAGCCTCATATTTACGCTGGAAAGGAGGCATCACCTACGCAATATTAAACAGTGAAGCTTGCAGATCTTTATGCAAAAAATTTTTTGTGGTAAGCCCTTACTTCTCTTATATATTTTTAAAACAACTTTCCGCATGACTTGTAAGGCGACCTTTTACATAAGTAAAATCTAGTAACATATCCTGCTTCTATGGTGTTTCAGCAAGCCCATCGGGAAGATTTGATGTGAGCCGATACTCACTCGGCCTCAAATTTATGCTCGAAAACAGGCATTAATTACACAACAGTTAACACTCCAGGGTGCGTATATCTAACATGATCGTTCTTTTAGTAAGTAATTTTGGCTGTTATGTATTTTTTGCCTTACTTGCTGCATGATTTGTAACACGACCTTTCATATATGTAAAATCGTGTAACATTTCATTCTTCTGTGGTATTTCAGCACGTGGACCGTTCCAATTTGGAGTGAGCGGACACTCACAGAGCCTCATATTTATGCTGGAAAGGAGGCATCACCTACGCAATATTTAACAGTGAAGCTTGCAGATCTTTATCCAAATAATTTTATATGGTAAGCCCTTAATTCTCTTATATATTTTTTAAACAACTTTCCGCATGACTTGTAAGGCGACATTTACATAAGTAAAATCTAGTAACATATCCTGCTTCTATGGTGTTTCAGCAATCTCATCGGGAAGATTTGATGTGAGCCGATACTCACTCGGCCTCAAATTTATGCTCGAAAAGAGGCATTAATTACACTACAGTTAACACTGCAGGGTGTGTATATCTAACATCATCATTCTTTTGGTAAGTAATTTCGTCTGTTATGTATTTTTCACCTTACTTGCTGCATGACTTGAAACACGACCTTTGGTATATGTAAAATCGTGTAACATTTCTTTCTTCTGTGGTATTTCAGCAGGTGGACGGGGCAGATTTGGAGTGAGCGGACACTCACTGAGCCCCATATTTAAGCTGGAAAGGAGGCATCACCTACGCAATATTTAACAGTGAAGCTTGCAGATCTTTATCCAAATAACTTTATGTGGTAAGCCCTTACTTCTCTTATATATTTTTTAAACAACTTTCCGCATGACTTGTAAGGCGACCTTTTACATAAGTAAAATCTAGTAACATATCCTGCTTCTATGGTGTTTCAGCAAGCTCATCAGGAAGATTTGTTGTGAGTCAATACTCACTCGATCTCAAATTTATGCTCGAAAGGAGGCATTAATTACACTACAGTTAACACTGCAGGGTGCGTATATCTAACATGATCGTTCTTTTGGTAAGTAATTTTGGCTGTTATGTATTTTTCGCCTTACTTGCTGCATGATTTGAAACACGACCTTTCATATACGTAAAATCGTGTAACATTTCATTCTTCTGTGGTATTTCAGCACGTGGACCGTTCTGATTTGGAGTGAGCGGACACTCACAGAGCTTCATATTTATGCTGGAAAGGAGGCATCACCTACGCAATATTTAACAGTGAAGCTTGCAGATCTTTATCCAAATAACTTTATGTGGTAAGCACTTACTTCTCTTATATATTTTTTAAACAACTTTCCGCATGACTTGTAAGACGACATTTACATAAGTAAAATCTAGTAACATATCCTGCTTCTATGGTGTTTCAGCAAGCTCATCGGGAAGATTTGATGTGAGCTGATAGTCACAAGGCCTCAAATTTATGCTCGAAAAGAGGCATTAATTACACTACAGTTAACACTGCAGGGTGCGTATATCTAATATTATCGTTCTTTTGGTAAGTAATTTTGGCTGTTATGTATTTTTCGCTATACTTGCTGCATGATTTGAAACACGACCTTTCATATATGTAAAATCGTGTAACATTTCATTCTTCTGTGGTATTTCAGCAGGTAGACCGTTCCGATTTGGAGTGAGCGGACACTTACAGAGCCTCATATTTATGCTGGAAAGGAGGCATCACCTACGCAATATTTAACAGTGAAGCTTGCAGATCTTTATCCAAATAATTTTATGTGGTAAGCCCTTACTTCTCTTATATATTTTTTAAACAACTTTCCGCCTGACTTGTAAGGCAACAATTACATAAGTAAAATCTTGTAACATATCCTGCTTCTATGGTTTTTCAGCAAGCTCATCGGGAAGATTTGATGTGAGCCGATACTCACAAGGCTTCAAATTTATGCTCGAAAAGAGGCATTAATTACACTACAGTTAACACTGCAGGGTGCGTATATCTAACATGATCGTTCTTTTGGTAAGTAATTTTGGCTGTTATGAATTTTTCGCCTTACTTGCTGCATGACTTGAAACACGACCTTTCATATATTTAAAATCGTGTAACATTTCATTCTTCTGTGGTATTTCAGCAGGTGTACGGGGCAGATTTGGAGTGAGCGGACACTCACAGAGCCTCATATTTATGCTGGAAAGGAGGCATCACCTACGCAATATTTAACAGTGAAGCTTGCAGATCTTTATCCAAGTAACTTTATGTGGTAAGCCCTTACTTCTCTTATATATTTTTTAAACAATTTTCCGCATGACTTGTTAGGCGACTTTTTACATAAGTAAAATCTAGTAACATATCCTGCTTCTATGGTGTTTCAGCAAGCTCATCGGGAAGATTTGAAGTGAGCCGATACTCACCCGGCCTGAAATTTATGCTCGAAAAGAGGCATTAATTACACTACAGTTAACACTGCAGGGTGCGTATATCTAACATGATTGTTCTTTTGGTAAGTAATTTCGGCTGTTATGTATTTTTCACCTTACTTGCTGTATGACTTGAAACACGTCCTTTCTTATATGTAATATCGTGTAACATTTCATTCTTCTGTGGTATTTCAGCACATGGACCGTTATGATTTGGAGTGAGCGGACACTCACAGAGCCTCATATTTATGCTGGAAAGGAGGCATGACCTACGCAATATTTAACAGCGAAGCTTGCAGATCTTTATCCAAATAATTTTATGTGGTAAGCCCTTACTTCTCTTATATATATTTTTAAACAACTTTCCACGTGACTTATAAGGCGACATTTACATAAGTAAAATCTAGTAACATATCCTGCTTCTATGGTGTTTCAGCAAGCTTATCAGGAAGATTTGTTGTGTGTCAATACTCACTCGATCTCAAATTTCTGCTCGAAAAGCGGCATTAATTACACTACAGTTAACACTGCAGGGTGCGTATATCTAACATGATCGTTCTTTTGGTAAGTAATTTTGGCTGTTATGTATTTTTCGCCTTACTTGCTGCATGATTTGAAACACGACCTTTCATATACGTAAAATCGTGTAACATTTCATTCTTCTGTGGTATTTCAGCACGTGGACCGTTCTGATTTGGAGTGAGCGGACACTCACAGAGCTTCATATTTATGCTGGAAAGGAGGCATCACCTACGCAATATTTAACAGTGAAGCTTGCAGATCTTTATCCAAATAACTTTATGTGGTAATCCCTTACTTCTCTTATATATTTTTTAAACAACTTTCCGCATGACTTGTAAGACGACATTTACATAAGTAAAATCTAGTAACATATCCTGCTTCTATGGTGTTTCAGCAAGCTCATCGGGAAGATTTGATGTGAGCTGATAGTCACAAGGCCTCAAATTTATGCTCGAAAAGAGGCATTAATTACACTACAGTTAACACTGCAGGGTGCGTATATCTAATATTATCGTTCTTTTGGTAAGTAATTTTGGCTGTTATGTATTTTTCGCTATACTTGCTGCATGATTTGAAACACGACCTTTCATATATGTAAAATCGTGTAACATTTCATTCTTCTGTGGTATTTCAGCAGGTAGACCGTTCCGATTTGGAGTGAGCGGACACTTACAGAGCCTCATATTTATGCTGGAAAGGAGGCATCACCTACGCAATATTTAACAGTGAAGCTTGCAGATCTTTATCCAAATAATTTTATGTGGTAAGCCCTTACTTCTCTTATATATTTTTTAAACAACTTTCCGCCTGACTTGTAAGGCAACAATTACATAAGTAAAATCTTGTAACATATCCTGCTTCTATGGTTTTTCAGCAAGCTCATCGGGAAGATTTGATGTGAGCCGATACTCACAAGGCTTCAAATTTATGCTCGAAAAGAGGCATTAATTACACTACAGTTAACACTGCAGGGTGCGTATATCTAACATGATCGTTCTTTTGGTAAGTAATTTTGGCTGTTATGAATTTTTCGCCTTACTTGCTGCATGATTTGAAACACGACCTTTCATATATTTAAAATCGTGTAACATTTCATTCTTCTGTGGTATTTCAGCAGGTGTACGGGGCAGATTTGGAGTGAGCGGACACTCACAGAGCCTCATATTTATGCTGGAAAGGAGGCATCACCTACGCAATATTTAACAGTGAAGCTTGCAGATCTTTATCCAAATAACTTTAGGTGGTAAGCCCTTACTTCTCTTATATATTTTTTAAACAATTTTCCGCATGACTTGTTAGGCGACTTTTTACATAAGTAAAATCTAGTAACATATCCTGCTTCTATGGTGTTTCAGCAAGCTCATCGGGAAGATTTGAAGTGAGCCGATACTCACCCGGCCTGAAATTTATGCTCGAAAAGAGGCATTAATTACAATACAGTTAACACTGCAGGGTGCGTATATCTAACATGATTGTTCTTTTGGTAAGTAATTTGGCTGTTATGTACTTTTCCCCTTACTTGCTGCATGATTTGAAACACGACCTTTCATATATGTAAAATCGTGTAACATTTCATTCTTCTGTGGTATTTCAGCACATGGACCGTTATGATTTGGAGTGAGCGGACACTCACAGAGCCTCATATTTATGCTGGAAAGGAGGCATGACCTACGCAATATTTAACAGCGAAGCTTGCAGATCTTTATCCAAATAATTTTATGTGGTAAGCCCTTACTTCTCTTATATATATTTTTAAACAACTTTCCACGTGACGTGTAAGGCGACATTTACATAAGTAAAATCTAGTAACATATCCTGCTTCTATGGTGTTTCAGCAAGCTCATCAGGAAGATTTGTTGTGTGTCAATACTCACTCGATCTCAAATTTCTGCTCGAAAAGCGGCATTAATTAAACTACAGTTAACACTGCAGGGTGCGTATATCTAACATGATCGTTCTTTTGATAAGTAATTTTGGCTGTTATGTATTTTTTGCCTTACTTGCTGCATGATTTGAAACACGACCTTTCATATATGTAAAATCGTGTAACATTTCATTCTTCTGTGGTATTTCAGCAGGTGGACCGTTCCAATTCGGAGTGAGCGGACACTCACAGAGCCTCATATTTATGCTGGATAGCAGGCATCACCTACGCAATATTTAACAGTGAAGCTTGCAGATCTTTATCCAAATAACTTTATGTGGGAAGCCCTTACTTCTCTTACATATTTTTTAAACAATTTTCCGCATGACTTGTAAGGTGACATTTACATAAGTAAAATCTAGTAACATATCCTGCTTCTATGGTGTTTCAGCAAGCTCATCGGGAAGATTTGTTGTGTGTCAATACTCACTCGATCTCAAATTTATGCTCGAAAAGAGGCATTAATTACACTACAGTTAACACTGCAGGGTGCGTATATCTAACATGATTGTTCTTTTGGTAAGTAATTTTGGCTGTTATGTACTTTTCGCCTTACTTGCTGCATGATTTGAAACATCACCTTTCATATATGTAAAATCGTGTAACATTTCATTCTTCTGTGGTATTTCAGCACATGGACCGTTATGATTTGGAGTGAGCGGACACTCACAGAGCCTCATATTTATGCTGGAAATGAGGCATCACCTACGCAATATTTAACAGCGAAGCTTGCAGATCTTTATCCAAATAATTTTATGTGGTAAGCCCTTACTTCTCTTATATATATTTTTAAACAACTTTCCACGTGACTTGTAAGGCGACATTTACATAAGTAAAATCTAGTAACATATCAAGCTTCTATGGTGTTTCAGCAAGCTCATCAGGAAGATTTGTTGTGCGTCAATACTCACTCGTTCTCAAATTTATGCTCGAAAAGGGGCATTAATTACACTACAGTTAACACTGCAGGGTGCGTATATCTAACATCATCGTTCTTTTGGTCAGTAATTTCAGCTGTTATGTATTTATCACCTTACTTGCAGCATGACTTGAAACACGACCTTTCATATATGTAAAATCGTGTAACATTTCATTCTTCTGTGGTATTTCAGCACGTGGACCGTTCCGATTTGGAGTGAGCGGACACTCACAGAGCCTCATATTTATGCTGGAAAGGAGGCATCACCTACGCAATATTTAACACTGAAGCTTGCAGATCTTTATCCAAATAACTTTATGTGCTAAGCCCTTAATTCTCTGATATATTTTTTAAACAACTTTCCGCATGACTTGTATGGCGACCTTTTACATAAGTAAAATCTAGTAACATATCCTGCTTCTATGGTGTTTCAGCAAGCTCATCGGGAAGATTTTATGTGAGCCGATACTCACAAGGCCTCAAATTTATACTCGAAAAGAGGCATTAATTACACTACAGTTAACACTGCAGGGTGCGTATATCTAACATGATCGTTCTTTTGGTAAGTAATTTTGGCTGTTATGATTTTTCGCCTTACTTGCTGCATGATTTGAAACACGATATTTCATATATGTAAAATCGTGTAACATTTCATTCTTCTGTGGTATTTCGGAAGGTGGACGGGGCCAATTTGGAGTGAGCGGACACTCACAGAGGCTCATATTTATGCTGGAAAGGAGGCATCACCTACGCAATATTTAACAGTGAAGTTTGCAGATCTTTATCCAAATAACTTTATATGGTAGGAACTTACTTCTCTTTTATATTTTTTAAACAACATTCCGCATGACTTGTAAGGCGACCTTTTACATAAGTAAAATCTAGTAACATATCCTGCTTCTATGGTGTTTCAGCAAGCTCATCGGGAAGATTTGATGTGAGCCGATACTCACAAGGCCTCAAATTTATGCTCGAAAAGAGGCATTAATTACACTACAGTTAACACTGCAGGATGTGTATATCTAACATGATCGTTCCTTTGGTAAGTAATTTTGGCTGTTATGTATTTTTCGCCTTACTTGCTGCATGATTTGAAACACAACCTTTCATATATGTAAAATCGAGTAACATTTCATTCTTCTGTGGTATTTCAGCAGGTGGACGGGGCCAATGTGGAGTGAGCGGACACTCACAGAGCCTCATATTTATGCTGGAAAGGAGGCATCACCTATGCAATATTTAAAAGTGAAGTTTGCAGATCTTTATCCAAATAACTTTATGTGGTAAGCCCTTACTTCTCTTATATATTTTTAAACAACTTTCCGCATGACTTGGAAGGCGACCTTTTACATAAGTAAAATCTAGTAACATATCCTGCTTCTATGGTGTTTCAGCAAGCTCATCGGGAAGATCTGATGTGAGCCGATACTCACTCGGCCTCAAATTTATGCTCGAAAAGAGGCATTAATTACACTACAGTTAACACTGCAGGGTGCGTATATCTAACATGATCGTTCTTTTCGTAAGTAATTTTGGCTGTTATGTATTTTTCGCCTTATTTGCCGCATGATTTGAAACGTGACCTTTCATATATGTAAAATTGTGTAACATTTCATTCTTCTGTGGTATTTCAGCAGGTGGACCATTCTGATTTGGAGTGAGTGGACATTCACAGAGCCTCATATTTATGCTGGAAAGGAGGCATCACCTACGCAAGATTTAACAGTGAAGCTTGCAGATCTTTATCCAAATAATTTTATGTGGTAAGCCCTTACTTCTCTTATATATTTTTTAAACAACTTTCCGCATGACTTGTAAGGCGACATTTACATAAGTAAAATCTAGTAACACATCCTGCTTCTGTGGTGTTTCAGCAAGCTCATCGGGAAGATTTGATGTGAGCCGATACTCACAAGGCCTCAAATTTATGCTCGAAAAGAGGCTTTAATTACATTACAGTTAACACTGCAGGGTGCGTATATCTAACATGATCGTTCTTTTGGTAAGTAATTTTGGCTGTTATGTATTTTTCACCTTACTTGCTGCATGATTTGAAACACGACCTTTCATATATGTAAAATAGTGTAACATTTCATTCTTCTGTGGTATTTCAGCAGGTGGACGGGGCAGATTTGGAGTGAGCGGACACTCACAGAGCCTCATATTTATGCTGGAAAGGATGCATCACCTACGCAATATTTAACAGTGAAGCTTGCAGATCTTTATTGACATAACTTTATGTGGTAAGCCCTTACCTCTCTGATATATTTTTTAAACAACTTTCCGCATCACTTGTATGGCGACCTTTTACATAAGTAAAATCTAGTAACATATCCTGCTTCTATGGTGTTTCAGCAAGCTCATCGGGAAGATTTGATGTGAGCCGATACTCACAAGGCCTCAAATTTATGCTCGAAAAGAGGCATTAATTACACTGCAGTTATCACTGCAGGGTGCGTATATCTAACATGATCGTTCTTTTGGTAAGTAATTTTGGCTGTTATGTATTTTTCGCCTTATTTCCCGCATGATTTGAAACGTGACCTTTCATATATGTAAAATTGTGTAACATTTTATTCTTCTGTGGTATTTCAGCAGGTGGACCGTTCTGATTTGGAGTGAGTGGACATTCACAGAGCCTCATATTTATGCTGGAAAGGAGGCATCACCTACGCAAGATTTAACAGTGAAGCTTGCAGATCTTTATCCAAATAATTTTATGTGGTAAGCCCTTACTTCTCTTATATATTTTTTAAACAACTTTCCGCATGACTTGTAAGGCGACATTTACATAAGTAAAATCTAGTAACATATCCTGCTTCTGTGGTGTTTCAGCAAGCTCATCGGGAAGATTTGATGTGAGCCGATACTCACAAGGCCTCAAATTTATGCTCGAAAAGAGGCTTTAATTACATTACAGTTAACACTGCAGGGTGCGTATATCTAACATGATCGTTCTTTTGGTAAGTAATTTTGGCTGTTATGTATTTTTCACCTTACTTGCTGCATGATTTGAAACACGACCTTTCATATATGTAAAATAGTGTAACATTTCATTCTTCTGTGGTATTTCAGCAGGTGGACGGGGCAGATTTGGAGTGAGCGGACACTCACAGAGCCTCATATTTATGCTGGAAAGGAGGCATCACCTACGCAATATTTAACAGTGAAGCTTGCAGATCTTTATCCAAATAATTTTATGTGGTAAGCCCTTACTTCTCTTATATATTTTTTAAACAACTTTCCGCATGACTTGTAAGGCGACATTTACATAAGTAAAATCTAGTAACATATCCTGCTTCTATGGTGTTTCAGCAAGCTCATCGGGAAGATTTGATGTGAGCCGATACTCACAAGGCCTCAAATTTATGCTCGAAAAGAGGCTTTAATTACATTACAGTTAACACTGCAGGGTGCGTATATCTAACATGATCGTTCTTTTGGTAAGTAATTTTGGCTGTTATGTATTTTTCACCTTACTTGCTGCATGATTTGAAACACGACCTTTCATATATGTAAAATAGTGTAACATTTCATTCTTCTGTGGTATTTCAGCAGGTGGACGGGGCCAATTTGGAGTGAGCGGACACTCACAGAGCCTCATATTTATGCTGGAAAGGAGGCATCACCTACACAATATTTAACAGTGAAGCTTGCAGATCTTTATCCAAATAACTTTATGTGGTAAGCCCTTACGTCTCTTATATATTTTTTAAACAACTTTCCGCATGACTTGTAAGGCGACCTTTTACATAAGTAAAATCTAGTAACATATCCTGCTTCTATGGTGTTTCAGCAAGCTCATCGGGAAGATTTGATGTGAGCCGATACTCACAAGGACTCAAATTTATGCTCGAAAAGAGGCATTAATTACACTACAGTTAACACTGCAGGGTGCATATACATAACAAGATCGTTATTTTGGTAGGTAATTTTGGCTGTTATGTATTTTTCACCTTACTTGCTGCATGATTTGAAACACGACCTTTCATATATGTAAAATCGTGTAACATTTCATTCTTCTGTGGTATGTCAGCAGGTAGGCGGGGCAGATTTGGAGTGAGCGGACACTCACAGAGCCTCATATTTATGCTGGAAAGGAGGCATCATCTACGCAACATTTAACATTGAAGCTTGCAGATCTTTATCCAAATAACTTTATGTGGTAAGCCCTTACTTCCCTGATATATTTTTTAAACAACTTTCCGCATGACTTGTATGGCGACCTTTTACATAAGTAAAATCTAGTAACATATCCTACTTCTATGGTGTTTCAGCAAGCTCATCAGGAAGATTTGATGTGAGCCGATACTCACAAGGCCTCAAATTTATGCTCGAAAAGAGGCATTAATTACACTACAGTTAACACTGCAGGGTGTGTATATCTAACATGATCGTTCTTTTGGTAAGTAATTTTGGCTGTTATGTATTTTTCACCTTACTTGCTGCATGATTTGAAACATGACCTTTCATATATGTAAAATAGTGTAACATTTCATTCTTCTGTGGTATTTCAGCAGGTGGACGGGGCAGATTTGGAGTGAGCGGACACTCACAGAGCCTCATATTTATGCTGGAAAGGAGGCATCACCTACGCAGTATTTAACAGTGAAGCTTGCAGATCTGTATCCAAATAACTTTATGTGGTAAGCCCTTACTTCTCTTATATATTTCTTAAACAACTTTCCGCATGACTTGGAAGGCAACCTTTTACATAAGTAAAATCTAGTAACATATCCTGCTTCTATGGTGTTTCAGCAAGCTCATCGGGAAGATTTGATGTGAGCCGATACTCACTCGGCCTCAAATTTATGCTCGAAAAGAGGCATTAATTACACTACAGTTAACACTGCAGGGTGTGTATATCTAACATGATCGTTCTTTTGGTAAGTAATTTTGGCTGTTATGTATTTTTCGCCTTATTTGCCGCATGATTTGAAACGTGCTCTTTCATATATGTAAAATCGTGTAACATTTCATTCTTCTGTGGTATTTCAGCAGGTGGACCGTTCTGATTTGGAGTGAGTGGACATTCACAGAGCCTCATATTTATGCTGGAAAGGAGGCATCACCTACGCAATATTTAACAGTGAAGCTTGCAGATTTTTATCCAAATAATTTTATGTGGTAAGCCCTTACTTCTCTTATATATTTTTTAAACAACTTTCCGCATGACTTGTAAGGCGACCTTTTACATAAGTAAAATCTAGTAACATATCCTGCTTCTATGGTGTTTCAGCAAGCTCATCAGGAAGATTTTTTGTGAGTCGATACTCACTCGGCCTCAAATTTATGCTTGAAAACAGGCATTAATTACACTACAGTTAACACTGCAGGGTGCGTATATCTAACATGATCATTCTTTTGGTAAGTAATTTTGGCTGTTATGTATTTTTCACCTTACTTGCTGCATGATTTGAAACACGATGTTTCATATATGTAAAATCGTGTAACATTTCATTCTTCTGTGGTATGTCAGCAGGTAGGCGGGGCAGATTTGGAGTGAGCGGACACTCACAGAGCCTCATATTTATGCTGGAAAGGAGGCATCACCTACACAATATTTAACAGTGAAGCTTGCAGATCTTTATCCAAATAATTTTATGTGGTAAGCCCTTACTCCTCTTATATATTTTTTAAACAACTTTCCGCATGACTTGTAAGGCGACATTTACATAAGTAAAATCTAGTAACATATCCTGCTTCTATGGTGTTTCAGCAAGCTCATCAGGAAGATTTGTTGTGAGTCGATACTCACTCGGCCTCAAATTATGCTCGAAAAGAGGCTTTAATTACACTACAGTTAACACTGGAGGGTGTGTATATCTAACATCATCGTTCTTTTGGTAAGTAATTTCGTCTGTTATGTATATTTCACCTTACTTGCAGCATGACTTGAAACACGATCTTTCATATATGTAAAATCGTGTAACATTTCATTCTTCTGTGGTATTTCAGCAGGTGGACGGGGCAGATTTGGAGTGAGCGGACACTCACAGAGCCTCATATTTATGCTGGAAACGAGGCATCACCTACGCAATATTTAACAGTGAAGCTTGCAGATCTTTATCCAAATAATTTTATGTGGTAAGCCCTTACGTCTCTTATATATTTTTTAAACAACTTTCCGCATGACTTGTAAGGCGACCTTTTACATAAGTAAAATCTAGTAACATATCCTGCTTCTATGGTGTTTCAGCAAGCTCATCAGGAAGATTTGTTGTGAGTCGATACTCACTCGATCTCAAATTTGTGCTCGAAAAGAGGCATTAATTACACTACAGTTAACACTGCAGGGTGTGTTTATCTAACATCATCGTTGTTTTGGTAAGTAATTTGTCTGTTATGTATTTTTCACCTTACTTGCTGCGTGACTTGAAACACGACCTTTCATATATGTAAAATCGAGTAACATTTCATTCTTCTATGGTATGTCAGCAGGTAGGCATGGCATATTTGGAGTGAGCGGACACTCACAGAGCCTCATATTTATGCTGGAAAGGATGCATCACCTACGCAATATTTAACAGTGAAGCTTGCAGATCTTTATCCAAATAATTTTATGTGGTAAGCCCTTACTTCTCATATATGTTTTTTAAACAACTTTCCGCATGACTTGTAAGGCAACCTTTTACATAAGTAAAATCTAGTAACATATCCTGCATCTATAGTGTTTCAGCAAGCTCATCAGGAAGATTTGATGTGAGCCGATACTCACAAGGCCTCAAATTTATGCTCAAAAAGAGGCATTAATTACACTACAGTTAAAACTTGACGGTGCGTATATCTAACATGATCGTTCTTTTGGTAAGTAATTTTGGCTGTTATGTATTTTTCGCCTTACTTGCTGCATGATTTGAAACACGACCTTTCATATATGTAAAATCGTGTAACATTTCATTCTTCTGTGGTATTTCAGCAGGTGGACGGGGCAGATTTGGAGTGAGCGGACACTCACAGAGCCTCATATTTATGCTGGAAAGGAGGCATCACCTACGCAATATTTAACAGTGAAGCTTGCAGATCTTTATCCAAATAATTTTATGTGGTAAGCCCTTACTTCTCTTATATATTTTTTAAACAACTTTCCGCATGACTTGTAAGGCGACATGTACATAAGTAAAATCTAGTAACATATCCTGCTTCTATGGTGTTTCAGCAATCTCATCGGGAAGATTTGATGTGAGCCGATACTCACAAGGCCTTAATTTTATGCTCGAAAAGAGGCATTAATTACACTACAGTTAACACTGCAGGGAGCGTATATCTAACATGATCGTTCTTTTGGTAAGTAATTTTGGCTGTTATGTATTTTTCGCCTTACTTGCTGCATGATTTGAAACACGAACTTTCATATATGTAAAATCGTGTAACATTTCATTCTTCTGTGGTATTTCAGGAGGTGGACGGGGCAGATTTGGAGTGAGCGGACACTCACAGAGCCTCATATTTATGCTGGAAAGGAGGCATCACCTACGCAATGTTAAACAGTGAAGCTTGCAGATCTTTATCCAAATAATTTTATGTGGTAAGCCCTTACTTCTCTTATATATTTTTTAAACAACTTTCCGCATGACTTGTAAGGCGACATTTACATAAGTAAAATCTAGTAACATACCCTGCTTCTATGGTGTTTCAGCAAGCTCATCGGGAAGATTTGATGTGAGCCGATACTCACAAGGCCTCAAATTTATGCTCGAAAAGAGGCATTAATTACACTACAGTTAACACTGCAGGGTGCGTATATCTAACATGATCATTCTTTTGGTAAGTAATTTTGGCTGTTATGTATTTTTCGCCTTACTTGCTGCATGATTTGAAACACGACCTTTCATATATGTAAAATCGTGTAACATTTCATTCTTCTGTGGTATTTCAGCTGGTGGACGGGGCAGATTTGGAGTGAGCGGACACTCACAGAGCCTCATATTTATGCTGGAAAGGAGGCATCACCTACGCAATATTTAACAGTGAATCTTGCAGATCTTTATCCAAATAATTTTATGTGGTAAGCCCTTACTTCTCTTATATATTTTTTAAACAACTTTCCGCATGACTTGTAAGGCGACATTTACATAAGTAAAATCTAGTAACATATCCTTTTTCTATGGTGTTTCAGCAAGCTCATCGGGAAGATTTGATGTGAGCCGATACTCACAAGGCCTCAAATTTATGCTCGAAAAGAGGCATTAATTACAATATACTTAACACTGCAGGGTGGGGATATCTAACATGATCGTTCTTTTGGTAAGTAATTTTGGCTGTTATGTATTTTTCGCCTTACTTGCTGCATGATTTGAAACACGAACTTTCATATATGTAAAATCGTGTAACATTTCATTCTTCTGTGGTATTTCAGCAGGTGGACGGGGCAGATTTGGAGTGAGCGGACACTCACAGAGCCTCATATTTATGCTGGAAAGGAGGCATCACCTACACAATATTTAACAGCGAAGCTTGCAGATCTTTATCCAAATAACTTTGTGTGGTAAGCCCTTACTTCTCTTATATATTTTTTAAACAACTTTCCACATGACTTGTAAGGCAACCTTTTACATAAGTAAAATCTAGTGACATATCCTGCTTCTATGGTGTTTCAGCAAGCTCATCAGGAAGATTTGTTGTGAGTCGAGACTCACTTGGCCTCAAATTTATGCTCGAAAAGAGGCATTAATTACACTACAGTTAATACTGCAGGGTGCGTATATCTAACATGATCGTTCTTTTGGTAAGTAATTTTGGCTGTTATGTATTTTTCGCCTTACTTGCTGCATGATTTGAAACACGACCTTTCATATATGTAAAATCGTGTAACATTTCATTCTTCTGTGGTATTTCAGCAGGTGGACGGGGCAGATTTGGAGTGAACGGACACCACAGAGCCTCATATTTATGCTGGAAAGGAGGCATCACCTACGCAATATTTAACAGTGAAGCTTGCAGATCTTTATCCAAATAACTTTATGTGCAAAGCCCTTACTTCTCTTATATATTTTTTTAACAACTTTCCGCATGACTTTTAAGGCGACCTTTTACATAAGTAAAATCTAGTAACATTTCCTGCTTGTATGGTGTTTCAGCACGCTCATCAGGAAGATTTGTTGTGAGTCGATACTCACTCGGCCTCAAATTTATGCTCGAGAAGAGGCATTAATTACAATACAGTTAACACTGGAGGGTGTGTATATCTAACATCATCGTTCTTTTGGTAACTAATTTCGTCTGTTATGTGTTTTTCACCTTACTTCCAGCATGACTTGAAAAACGACCTTTCATATATGTAAAATCGTGTAACATTTCATTCTTCTGTGGTATTTCAGCAGGTGGACGGGACAGAATTGGAGTGAGCGGACACTCACAGAGCCTCATATTAATGCTGGAAAAGAGACATCACCTACGCAATATTTAACAGTGAAGCTTGCAGATCTTTATCCAAATAACTTTATGTGGTAAGCCCTTACTTCTCTGATATATTTTTTAAACAACTTTCCGCATGACTTGTAAGGCGACATGTACATAAGTAAAATCTAGTAACATATCCTGCTTCTATGGTGTTTCAGCAAGCTCATCGGGAAGATTTGATGTGAGCCGATACTCACAAGGCCTCAAATTTATGCTCGAAAAGAGGCATTAATTACACTACAGTTAACACTGCAGGGTGTGTATATCTAACATGATCGTTCTTTTGGTAAGTAATTTTGGCTGTTATGTATTTTTCACCTTACTTGCAGCATGATTTGAAACACGACCTTTCATATATGTAAAATAGTGTAACATTTCATTCTTCTGTGGTATTTCAGCAGGTGGACGGGGCAGATTTGGAGTGAGCGGACACTCACAGAGCCTCATATTTATGCTGGAAAGGAGGCATCACCTACGCAGTATTTAACAGTGAAGCTTGCAGATCTGTATCCAAATAACTTTATGTGGTAAGCCCTTACTTCTCTTATATATTTCTTAAACAACTTTCCGCATGACTTGGAAGGCGACCTTTTACATAAGTAAAATCTAGTAACATATCCTGCTTCTATGGTGTTTCAGCAAGCTCATCGGGAAGATCTGATGTGAGCCGATACTCACTCGGCCTCAAATTTATGCTCGAAAAGAGGCATTAATTACACTACAGTTAACACTGCAGGGTGTGTATATCTAACATGATCGTTCTTTTGGTAAGTAATTTTGGCTGTTATGTATTTTTCGCCTTATTTGCCGCATGATTTGAAACGTGACCTTTCATATATGTAAAATCGTGTAACATTTCATTCTTCTGTGGTATTTCAGCAGGTGGACCGTTCTGATTTGGAGTGAGTGGACATTCACAGAGCCTCATATTTATGCTGGAAAGGAGGCATCACCTACGCAATATTTAACAGTGAAGCTTGCAGATTTTTATCCAAATAATTTTATGTGGTAAGCCCTTACTTCTCTTATATATTTTTTAAACAACTTTCCGCATGACTTGTAAGGCGACCTTTTACATAAGTAAAATCTAGTAACATATCCTGCTTCTATGGTGTTTCAGCAAGCTCATCAGGAAGATTTTTTGTGAGTCGATATTCACTCGGCCTCAAATTTATGCTTGAAAACAGGCATTAATTACACTACAGTTAACACTGCAGGGTGCGTATATCTAACATGATCGTTCTTTTGTAAGTAATTTTGGCTGTTATGTATTTTTCACCTTACTTGCTGCATGATTTGAAACACGATGTTTCATATATGTAAAATCGTGTAACATTTCATTCTTCTGTGGTATGTCAGCAGGTAGGCGGGGCAGATTTGGAGTGAGTGGACACTCACAGAGCCTCATATTTATGCTGGAAAGGAGGCATCACCTACACAATATTTAACAGTGAAGCTTGCAGATCTTTATCCAAATAATTTTATGTGGTAAGCCCTTACTCCTCTTATATATTTTTTAAACAACTTTCCGCATGACTTGTAAGGCGACATTTACATAAGTAAAATCTAGTAACATATCCTGCTTCTATGGTGTTTCAGCAAGCTCATCGGGAAGATCTGATGTGAGCCGATACTCACTCGGCCTCAAATTTATGCTCGAAAAGAGGCATTAATTACTCTACAGTTAACACTGCAGGGTGTGTATATCTAACATGATCGTTCTTTTGGTAAGTAATTTTGACTGTTATGTATTTTTCGCCTTACTTGCTGCATGATTTGAAACACGACCTTTCATATATGTAAAATCGTGTAACATTTCATTCTTCTGTGGTATTTCAGCAGGTGGACGGGGCAGATTTGGAGTGAGCGGACACTCACAGAGCCTCATATTTATGCTGGAAAGGAGGCATCACCTACGCAATATTAAACAGTGAAGCTTGCAGATCTTTATCCAAATAATTTTATGTGGTAAGCCCTTACTTCTCTTATATATTTTTTAAACAACTTTCCGCATGACTTGTAAGGCGACATGTACATAAGTAAAATCTAGTAACATATCCTGCTTCTATGGTGTTTCAGCAAGCTCATCGGGAAGATTTGATGTGAGCCGATACTCACAAGGCCTCAAATTCATGCTCGAAAAGAGGCATTAATTAAACTACTATTAACACTACAGGGTGCGTATATCTAACATGATCGTTCTTTTGGTAAGTAATTTTGGCTGTTATGTATTTTTCGCCTTACTTGCTGCATGATTTGAAACACGAACTTTCATATATGTAAAATCATGTAACATTTCATTCTTCTGTGGTATTTCAGCAGGTGGACGGGGCAGATTTGGAGTGAGCGGACACTCACAAAGCCACATATTTATGCTGGAAAGGAGGCATCACCTACGCAATATTAAACAGTGAAGCTTGCAGATCTTTATCCAAATAATTTTATGTGGTAAGCCCTTACTTCTCTTATATATTTTTTAAACAACTTTCCGCATGACTTGTAAGGCGACATTTACATAAGTAAAATCTAGTAACATACCCTGCTTCTATGGTGTTTCAGCAAGCTCATCGGGAAGATTTGATGTGAGCCGATACTCACAAGGCCTCAAATTTATGCTCGAAAAAAGGCATTAATTACACTACAGTTAACACTGGAGGGTGCGTATATCTAACATGATCGTTCTTTTGGTAAGTAATTTTGGCTGTTATGTATTTTTCGCCTTACTTGCTGCATGATTTGAAACATGACCTTTCATATATGTAAAATCGTGTAACATTTCATTCTTCTGTGGTATTTCAGCAGGTGGACGGGGCAGATTTGGAGTGAGCGGACACTCACAGAGCCTCATATTTATGCTGGAAAGGAGGCATCACCTACGCAATATTTAACAGTGAAGCTTGCAGATCTTTATCCAAATAATTTTATGTGGTAAGCCCTTACTTCTCTTATATAATTTTTAAACAACTTTCCGCATCATTTGTAAGGCGACATGTACATAAGTAAAATCTAGTAACATATCCTGCTGCTATGGTGTTTCAGCAAGCTCATCGGGAAGATCTGATGTGAGCCGATACTAACAAGTTCTCAAATTTATGCTCGAAAAGTGGCATTAATTATACTACAGTTAACACTGCAGGGTGCGTATATCTAACATGATCGTTCTTTTGGTAAGTAATTTTGGCTGTTATGTATTTTTCGCCTTACTTGCTGCATGATTTGAAACACGACCTTTCATATATGTAAAATCGTGTAACATTTCATTCTTCTGTGGTATTTCAGCAGGTGGATGGGGCAGATTTGTAGTGAACGGACACTCACAGAGCCTCATATTTATGCTGGAAAGGAGGCATCACCTACGCAATATTTAACAGTGAAGCTTGCAGATCTTTATCCAAATAATTTTATGTGGTAAGCCCTTACTTTTCTTATATATATATTTTAAACAACTTTCCGCATGACTTGTAAGGCGACATTTACATAAGTAAAATCTAGTAACATATCCTGCTTCTATGGTGTTTCAGCAATCTCATCGGGAAGATTTGATGTGAGCCGATACTCACAAGGCCTCAAATTTATGCTCAAAAAGAGGCATTAATTACACTACAGTTAACACTGCAGGGTGTGTATATCTAACATGATCGTTCTTTTGGTAAGTAATTTTGGCTGTTATGTATTTTTCGCCTTACTTGCTGCAAGATTTGAAACACGAACTTTCATATATGTAAAATCGTGTAACATTTCATTCTTCTGTGGTATTTCAGCAGGTGGACGGGCAGATTTGGAGTGAGCGGACACTCACAGAGCCTCATATTTATGCTGGAAAGGAGGCATCACCTACGCAATATTAAACAGTGAAGCTTGCAGATCTTTATCCAAATAATTTTATGTGGTAAGCCCTTACTTCTCTTATATATTTTTTAAACAACTTTCCGCATGACTTGTAAGGCGACATTTACATAAGTGAAATCTAGTAACATATCTTGCTTCTATGGTGTTTCAGCAAGCTCATCGGGAAGATTTGATGTGAGCCGATAGTCACAAGGCCTCAAATTTATGCTCGAAAAGAGGCATTAATTACACTACAGTTAACACTGCAGGGTGTGTATATCTAACATGATCGTTCTTTTGGTAAGTAATTTTGGCTGTTATGTATTTTTCGCCTTACTTGCTGCATGATTTGAAACACGACCTTTCATATATGTAAAATCGTGTAACATTTCATTCTTCTGTGGTATTTCAGCAGGTGGACGGGGCAGATTTGGAGTGAGCGGACACTCACAGAGCCTCATATTTATGCTGGAAAGGAGGCATCACCTACGCAATATTTAACAGTGAAGCTTGCAGATCTTTATCCAAATAATTTTATGTGGTAAGCCCTTACTTCTCTTATATATTTTTTAAACAACTTTCCGCATGACTTGTAAGGCGACCTTTTACATAATTAAAATCTAGTAACATATCCTGCTTCTATGGTTTTTCAGCAAGCTCATCAGGAAGATTTGTTGTGAGTCGAGACTCATTCGGCCTCTAATTTATGCTCGAAAAGAGGCATTAATTACACTACAGTTAACACTGGAGGGTGTGTATATCTAACATCATCGTTCTTTTGGTAAGTAATTTCGTTCGTTATGTATTTTTCACCTTACTTGCAGCATGACTTGAAACACGACCTTTCATATATGTAAAATCGTGTAACATTTCATTCTTCTGTGGTATTTCAGCAGGTGGACGGGGCAGATTTGGAGTGAGCGGACACTCACAGAGCCTCATATTTATGCTGGAAAGGAGGCATCACCTACGCAATATTTAACAGTGAAGCTTGCAGATCTTTATCCAAATAATTTTATGTGGTAAGCCCTTACTTCTCTTATATATTTTTTAAACAACTTTCCGCATGACTTGTAAGGCGACATTTACATAAGTAAAATCTAGTAACATATCCTGCTTCTATGGTGTTTCAGCAAGCTCATCAGGAAGATTTGATGTGAGTCGATACATACTCGATCTCAAATTTATGCTCGAAAAGAGGCATTAATTACACTACAGTTAACACTGCAGGGTGTGTATATCTAACATGAGTGTTCTTTTGGTAAGTAATTTCGTCTGTTATGTATTTTTCACCTTACTTGCAGCATGACTTGAAACATGACCTTTCATATATGTAAAATCGTGTAACATTTCATTCTTCTGTGGTATTTCAGCAGGTGGACGGGGCCAATTTGGATTGAGCGGACACTCACAGAGCCTCATATTTATGCTGGAAAGGAGGCATCACCTACGCAATATTTAACAGTGAAGCTTGCAGATCTTTATCCAATTAACTTTATATGGTCAGCATTTACTTCTCTTATATATTTTTTAAACAACTTTCCGCATGACTTGTAAGGCGACCTTTTACATAAGTAAAATCTAGTAACATATCCTGCTTCTATGGTGTTTCAGCAAGCTCATCAGGAAGATTTGATGTGAGCCGATACTCACAAGGCCTCAAATTTATGCTCGAAAAGAGGCATTAATTACACTACAGTTAACACTGCAGGGTGCGTATATCTAACATGATCATTCTTTTGGTAAGTAATTTTGTCTGGTATGTATTTTTCGCCTTACTTGCTGCATGATTTGAAACACGACCTTTCATATATGTAAAATCGTGTAACATTTCATTCTTCTGTGGTATTTCAGCAGGTGGACCGTTCCGATTTGGAGTGAGCGGACACTCACAGAGCCTCATATTTATGCTGAAAGGAGGCATCACCTACGCAATATTTAACAGTGAAGCTTGCAGATCTTTATCCAAATAATTTTATGTGGTAAGCCCTTACTTCTCTTATATATTTTTTAAACAACTTTCCGCATGACTTGTAAGGCGACATTTACGTAAGTAAAATCTAGTAACATATCCTGCTTCTATGGTGTTTCAGCAAGCTCATCGGGAAGATATGATGTGAGCCGATACTCACAAGGCCTCAAATTTATGCTCGAAAAAAGGCATTAATTACACTACAGTTAACACTGCAGGGTGTGTATATCTAACATGATCGTTCTTTTGGTAAGTAATTTTGGCTGTTACGTATTTTTCGCCTTACTTGCTGCATGATTTGAAACACGACCTTTCATATATGTAAAATCGTGTAACATTTCATTCTTCTGTGGTGTTTCAGCAGGTGGACGGGGCAGATTTGGAGTGAGCGGACACTCACAGAGCCTCATATTTATGCTGGAAAGGAGGCATCACCTACGCAATATTTAACAGTGAAGCTTGCAGATCTTTATCCAAATAATTTTATGTGGTAAGCCCTTACTTCTCTTATATATTTTTTAAACAACTTTCCGCATGACTTGTAAGGCGACATTTACATAAGTAAAATCTAGTAACATATCCTGCTTCTATAGTGTTTCAGCAAGCTCATCGGGAAGATTTGATGTGAGCCGATACTCACAAGGCCTCAAATTTATGCTCAAAAAGAGGCATTAATTATACTACAGTTAACACTGCAGGGTGCGTATATCTAACATGATCGTTCTTTTGGTAAGTAATTTTGGCTGTTATGTATTTTTCGCCTTACTTGCTGCATGATTTGAAACACGAACTTTCATATATGTAAAATCGTGTAACATTTCATTCTTCTGTGGTATTTCAGCCGGTGGACGGGGCAGATTTGGAGTGAGCGGACACTCACAGAGCCTCATATTTATGCTGAAAGGAGGCATCACCTACGCAATATTTAACAGTGAAGCTTGCAGATCTTTATCCAAATAATTTTATGTGGTAAGCCCTTACTTCTCTTATATATTTTTTAAACAACTTTCCGCATGACTTGTAAGGCGACATTTACGTAAGTAAAATCTAGTAACATATCCTGCTTCAATGGTGTTTCAGCGAGCTCTTCAGGAAGATTTGTTGTGAGTCGAGACTCACTCGGCCTCAAATTTATGCTCGAAAAGAGGCATTAATTACACAACAGTTAACACTGGAGGGTGTGTATATCTAACATCATCGTTCTTTTGGTAAGTAATTTCGTCCGTTATGTATTTTTCACCTTACTTGCAGCATGACTTGAAACACGACCTTTCATATATGTAAAATCGTGTAACATTTCATTCTTCTGTGGTATTTCAGCAGGTGGACGGGGCAGATTTGGAGTGAGCGGACACTCACAGAGCCTCATATTTATGCTGGAAAGGAGGCATCACCTACGCAATATTTAACAGTGAAGCTCGCTGATCTTTATCCAAATAAATTTATATGGTAAGCCCTTACTTCTCTTATATATTTTTTTAAACAACTTTCCGCATGACTTGTAAGGCGACCTTTTACATAAGTAAAATCTAGTAACATATCCTGCTTCTATGGTGTTTCAGCAAGCTCATCGGGAAGATTTGATGTGAGCCGATACTCACAAGGCCTCAAATTTATGCTCGAAAAGAGGCATTAATTACACTACAGTTAACACTGCAGGGTGCGTATATCTAGCATGATCATTCTTTTGGTAAGTAATTTTGGCTGGTATGTATTTTTCGCCTTACTTGCTGCATGATTTGAAACACGACCTTTGATATATGTAAAATCGTGTAACATTTCATTCTTCTGTGGTATTTCAGCAGGTGGACCATTCAGATTTGGAGTGAGCGGACACTCACAGAGTCTCATATTTATGCTGGAAAGGAGGCATCACCTATGCAATATTTAACAGTGAAGCTTGCAGATCTTTATCCAAATAATTTTATGTGGTAAGCCCTTACTTCTCTTATATATTTTTTAAACAACTTTCCGCATGACTTGTAAGGCGACCTTTTACATAAGTAAAATCTAGTAACATATCCTGCTTCTATGGTGTTTCAGTAAGCTCATCAGGAAGATTTGTTGTGAGTCAAGACTCACTCGGCCTCAAATTTATGCTCGAAAAGAGGCATTAATTACACTACAGTTAACACTGGAGGGTGTGTATATCTAACATCATCGTTCTTTTGGTAAGTAATTTCGTCCGTTATGTATTTTTCACCTTACTTGCAGCATGACTTGAAACACGACCTTTCATATACGTAAAATCGTGTAACATTTCATTCTTCTGTGGTATTTCAGCAGGTGGACGGGGCAGATTTGGAGTGAGCGGACACTCACAGAGCCTCATATTTATGCTGGAAAGGAGGCATCACCTACGCAATATTAAACAGTGAAGCTTGCAGATCTTTATCCAAATAATTTTATGTGGTAAGCCCTTACTTCTCTTATATATTTTTTAAACAACTTTCCGCATGACTTGTAAGGCGACATTTACATAAGTAAAATCTAGTAACATACCTTGCTTCTATGGTGTTTCAGCAAGCTCATCGGGAAGATTTGATGTGAGCCGATACTCACAAGGCCTCAAATTTATGCTCGAAAAGAGGCATTAATTACACTACAGTTAACACTGCAGGGTGTGTATATCTAACATTATTGTTCTTTTGGTAAGGAATTTTGGCTGTTATGTATTTTTCGCCTTACTTGCTGCATGATATGAAACACGACCTTTCATATATGTAAAATCGTGTAACATTTCATTCTTCTGTGGTATTTCAGCAGGTGGACGGGGAAGATTTGGAGTGAGCGGACACTCACAGAGCCTCATATTTATGCTGGAAAGGAGGCATCACCTACGCAATATTTAACAGTGAAGCTTGCAGATCTTTATCCAAATAATTTTATGTGGTAAGCCCTTACTTCTCTTATATATTTTTTAAACAAATTTCCGCATGACTTGTAAGGCGGCCTTTTACATAAGTAAAATCTAGTAACATATCCTGCTTCTATGGTGTTTCAGCAAGCTCATCAGGAAGATTTGTTGTGAGTCGAGACTCACTCGGCCTCAAATTTATGCTCGAAAGGAGGCATTAATTACACTACAGTTAACACTGCAGGGTGTGTATATCTAACATCATCGTTCTTTTGGTAAGTAATTTCGTCTGTTATGTATTTTTCACCTTACTTGCTGCATGACTTGAAACACGACCTTTCATATATGTAAAATCGTGTAACATTTCATTCTTCTGTGGTATTTCAGCAGGTGGACGGGGCAGATTTGGAGTGAGCGGACACTCACAGAGCCTCATATTGATGCTGGAAAGGAGGCATCACCTACGCAATATTTAACAGTGAAGCTTGCAGATCTTTATCCAAATAACTTTATATGGTAAGCCCTTACTTCTCTTATATATTTTTTAAACAACTTTCCGCATGACTTGTAAGGCGACCTTTTACATAAGTAAAATCTAGTAACATATCCTGCTTCTATGGTGTTTCAGCAAGCTCATCGGGAAGATTTGATGTGAGCCGATACTCACAAGGCCTCAAATTTATGCTCGAAAAGAGGCATTAATTACACTACAGTTAACACTGGAGGGTGTGTATATCTAACATCATCGTTCTTTTGGTAAGTAATTTCGTCCGTTATGTATTTTTTACCTTACTTGCAGCATGACTTGAAACACGACCTTTCATATATGTAAAATCGTGTAACATTTCATTCTTCTGTGGTATTTCAGCAGGTGGACGGGACAGATTTGTAGTGAGCGGACAGAGCCTCATATTTATGCTGGAAAGGAGGCATCACCTACGCAATATTTAACAGTGAAGCTTGCAGATCTTTATCCAAATAATTTTATGTGGTAAGCCCTTACGTCTCTTATATATTTTTTAAACAACTTTCCGCATGACTTGTAAGGCGACGTTTTACATAAGTAAAATCTAGTAACATATCCTGTTTCTATGGTGTTTCAGCAAGCTCATCAGGAAGATTTGTTGTGAGTCGATACACACTCGATCTCAAATTTATGCTCGAAAAGAGGCATTAATTACACTACAGTTAACACTGCAGGGTGTGTATATCTAACATCAACATTCTTTTGGTAAGTAATTTCGTCTGTTATGTATTTTTCACCTGACTTCCTGCATGATTTGAAACACGACCTTTCATATATGTAAAATCGTGTAACATTTCATTCTTCTGTGGTATTTCAGCAGGTGGACGGGGTAGATTTGGAGTGAGCGGACACTCGCAGAGCCTCATATTTATGCTGGAAAGGAGGCATCACCTACGCAATATTTAACAGTGAAGCTTGCAGATCTTTATCCAAATAACTTTATGTGGTAAGCCCTTACTTCTCTTATATATTTTTTAAACTACTTTCCGCATGACTTGTAAGGCGACCTTTTACATAAGTAAAATCTAGTAACATATCCTGCTTCTATGGTGTTTCAGCAAGCTCATCAGGAAGATTTGTTGTGAGTCGATACTCACTCGATCTCAAATTTCTGCTCGAAAAGAGGCATTAATTACACTACAGTTAACACTGCAGGGTGTGTATATCTAACATCAACATTCTTTTGGTAAGTAATTTCGTCTGTTATGTATTTTTCACCTGACTTCCTGCATGATTTGAAACACGACCTTTCATATATGTAAAATCGTGTAACATTTCATTCTTCTGTGGTATTTCAGCAGATGGACGGGGTAGATTTGGAGTGAGCGGACACTCACTGAGCCTCATGTTTATGCTGGAAAGAAGGCATTACCTACGCAATATTTAACAGTGAAGCTTGCAGACCTTTATCCAAATAATTTTATGTGGTAAGCCCCTACTTCTCTTATATATTTTTTAAACAACTTTCCGCATGACTTGTAAGGCTACATTTACATAAGTAAAATCTAGTAACATATCCTGCTTCTATGGTGTTTCAGCAAGCTCATCGGGAAGATTTGCTGTGAGCCGATACTCACAAGGCCTCAAATTTATGCTCGAGAAGAGGCTTTAATTACATTACAGTTAACACTGCAGGGTGCATATATCTAACATGATCGTTCTTTTGGTAAGTAATTTTGGCTGTTATGTATTTTTCGCCTTACTTGCTGCATGATTTGAAACACGACCTTTCATATATGTAAAATCGTGTAACATTTCATTCTTCTGTGGTATTTCAGCAGGTGGATGGGGCAGATTTGGAGTGAGCGGACACTCACAGAGCCTCATATTTATGCTGGAAAGGAGGCATCACCTACGCAATATTTAACAGTGAAGCTTGCAGATCTTTCTCCAAATAACTTTATGTGGTAAGCCCTTACTTCTCTTATATATATTTTAAACAACTTTCCGCATGACTTGTAAAGCGACCTTTTACATAAGTAAAATCTAGTAACATATCCTGCTTCTATGGTGTTTCAGCAAGCTCATCAGGAAGATTTGTTGTGAGTCGATACTCACTCGATCTCAAATTTATGCTCGAAAAGAGGCATTAATTACTCTACAGTTAACACCGCAGGGTGTGTATATCTAACATCATCATTCTTTTGGTAAGTAATTTCGGCTGTTATGCATTTTTCACCTGACTTGCTGCATGACTTGAAACACGACCTTTCATATATGTAAAATCGTGTAACATTTCATTCTTCTGTGGTATTTCAGCTGGTGGACGGGGCAGATTTGGAGTGAGCGGACACTCACAGAGCCTCATATTTATGCTGGAAAGGAGGCATCACCTACGCAATACTTAACAGTGGAGCTTGCAGATCTGTATCCAAATAATTTTATGTGGTAAGCCCTTACGTCTCTTATATATTTTTTAACAACTTTCCGCATGACTTGTAAGGCGACATTTACATAAGTAAAATCTAGTAACATATCCTGCTTCTATGGTGTTTCAGCAAGCTCATCGTGAAGATTTGATGTGAGCTGATACTCACAAGGCCTCAAATTTATGCTCGAAAAGAGGCATTAATTACACTACAGTTAACACTGCAGGGTACGTATATCTAACATGATCTTTCTTTTGGTAAGTAATTTCTTCTGTTATGTATTTTTCGCCTTACTTGCTGCATGATTTCAAACACGACCTTTCATATATGTAAAATCGTGTAACATTTCATTCTTCTGTGGTATTTCAGCAGGTGGACGGGGCAGATTTGGAGTGAGCGGACACTCACAGAGCCTCATATTTATGCTGGAAAGGAGGCATCACCTACGCAATATTTAACAGTGAAGCTTGCAGATCTTTATCCAAATAATTTTATGTGTGAAGCCCTTACTTCTCTTATATATTTTTTAAACAACTTTCCACATGACTTGTAAGGCGACCTTTTACATAAGTAAAATCTAGTAACATAACCTGCTTCTATGGTGTTTCAGCAAGCTCATCAGGAAGATTTGTTGTGAGACGATACTCACTCGATCTCAAATTTATGCTCGAAATGAGGCATTAATTACACTACAGTTAACACTGCACGGTGCGTATATCTAACATGATCGTTCTTTTGGTAAGTAATTTTGGCTGTTATGTATTTTTCGCCTTACTTGCTGCATGATTAGAAACACGACCTTTCATATATGTAAAATCGTGTAAGATTTCATTCTTCTGTGGTATTTCAGCAGGTGGACGGGGCCAATTTGGAGTGAGCGGACACTCACAGAGCCTCATATTTATGCTGGAAAGGAGGCATCACCTACGCAATATTTAACAGTGAAGCTTGCAGATCTTTCTCCAAATAATTTTATGTGGTAAGCCCTTACTTCTCTTATATATTGTTTAAACAACTTTCCGCATGACTCGTAAGGCGGCATTTACAGAAGTAACATCTAGTAACATATCCTGCTTCTATGGTGTTTCAGCAAGCTCATCGGGTAGATTTGATGTGAGCCGATACTCACAAGGCCTCAAATTTATGTTCGAAAAGAGGCATTAATTACACTACAGTTAACACTGCAGGGTGCGTATATCTAACATGATCGTTCTTTTGGTAAGTAATTTTGGCTGTTATGTATTTTTCACCTTACTTGCTGCATGATTTGAAACACGACCTTTCATATATGTAAAATCGTGTAACATTTCATTCTTCTGTGGTATTTCAGCAGGTGGACGGGGCAGATTTGGAGTGAGCGGACACCACAGAGCCTCATATTTATGCTGGAAAGGAGGCATCACCTACCCAATATTTAACAGTGAAGCTTGCAGATCTTTATCCAAATAACTTTATGTGGTAAGCCCTTACTTCTCTTATATATTTTTTAAACAACTTTCCGCATGACTTGTAAGGCGACCTTTTACATAAGTAAAATCTAGTAACATTTCCTGCTTCTATGGTGTTTCAGCAAGCTCATCAGGAAGATTTGTTGTGAGTCGATACTCACTCGGTCTCAACTTTATGCTCGAAAAGAGGTATTAATTACACTACAGTTAACACTGGAGGGTGTGTATATCTAACATGATCGTTCTTTTGGTAAGTAATTTCATCTGTTATGTATTTTTCACCTTACTTGCAGCATGACTTGAAAAACGACTTTTCATATATGTAAAATCGTGTAACATTTCATTCTTCTGTGGTATTTCAGCAGGTGGACGGGGTAGATTTGGAGTGAGCGGACACCACAGAGCCTCATATTTATGCTGGAAAGGAGGCATCACCTACGCAATATTTAACAGTGAAGCTTGCAGATCTTTATCCAAATAACTTTATGTGGTAAGCCCTTACTTCTCTTATATATATTTTTAAACAACTTTCCGCATCACTTGTAAGGCGAGCTTTTACATAAGTAAAATCTAGTAAAATATCCTGCTTCTATGGTGTTTCAGCAAGCTCATCAGGAAGATTTGTTGTGAATCGATACTCACTCGGGATCAAATTTATGCTCGAAAAGAGGCTTTAATTACACTACAGTTAACACTGGAGGGTGTGTATATCTAACATCATCGCTCTTTTGGTAAGTAATTTCGTCTGTTATGTATTTTTCACGTTACTTGCAGCATGACTTGAAACACGACATTTCATATATGTAAAATCGTTTAAAATTTCATTCTTCTGTGGTATTTCAGCAGGTGGACGGGGCAGATTTGGAGTGAGCAGACACTCACAGAGCCTCATATTTATGCTGGAAAGGAGGCATCACCTACGCAATATTTAACAGTGAAGCTTGCAGATCTTTATCCAAATAATTTTATGTGGTAAGCCCTTACGTCTCTTATATATTTATTAAACAACTTTCCGCATGACTTATAAGGCGACATTTACATAAGTAAAATCTAGTAACATATCCTGCTTCTATGGTGTTTCAGCGAGATCATCGGGAAGATTTGATGAGAGCCGATACTCACAAGGCCTCAAATTTATGCTCGAAAAGAGGCATTAATTACACTATAGTTAACACTGCAGGGTGCGTATATCTAACATGATCGTTCTTTTGGTAAGTAAGTTTGGCAGTTATATATTTTTCGCCTTACTTGCTGCATGATTTGAAACATGACCTTTCATATATGTAAAATCGTGTAACATTTCATTCTTCTGTGGTATTTCAGCAGGTGGACGGGGCAGATTTGGAGTGAGCGGACACTCATAGAGCCTCATATTTATGCTGGAAAGGAGGCATCACCTACGCAATATTTAACAGTGAAGCTTGCAGATCTTTATCCAAATAATTTTATGTGGTAAGCCCTTACTTCTCTTATATATTTTTTAAACAACTTTCCGCATGACTTGTAAGGCGACATTTACATAATTAAAATCTAGTAAAATATCCTGCTTCTATGGTGTTTCAGCAAGCTCATCAGGAAGATTTGTTGTGAATCGATACTCACTCGGGATCAAATTTATGCTCGAAAAGAGGCTTTAATTACACTACAGTTAACACTGAAGGGTATGTATATCTAACATCATCGTTCTTTTGGTAAGTAATTTCGTCTGTTATGTATATTTCACCTTACTTGCAGCATGACTTGAAACACGACCTTTCATATATGTAAAATCGTCTAAGATTACATTCTTCTGTGGTATTTCAGCTGGTGGACGGGTCAGATTTGGAGTGACCGGACACTCACAGAGCCTCATATTTATGCTGGAACGGAGGCATCACCTACGCAATATTTAACAGTGAAGCTTGCAGATCTTTTTCCAAATAATTTTATGTGGTAAGCCTTTACGTCTCCTATATATTTTTTAAACAACTTTCCGCATGACTTGTAAGGCGACCTTTTACATAAGTAAAATCTAGTAACATATCCTGCTTCTATGGTGTTTCAGCAAGCTCATCAGGAAGATTTGTTGTGAGTCGATACTCACTCGATCTCAAATTTATGCTCGAAAAGAGGCATTAATTACACTACGGTTTACACTGCAGGGTGTGTATATCTAACATCATCGTTCTTTTGGTAAGTAATTTCGTCTGTTATGTATTTTTCACCTTACTTGCTGCATGACTTGAAACACGACCTTTCATATATGTAAAATCGTGTAACATTTCATTCTTCTGTGGTATTTCAGCAGGTGGACGGGGAAGATTTTGAGTGAGCGGACACTCACAGAGCCTCATATTTATGCTGGAAAGGAGGCATCACCTACGCAATATTTAACAGTGAAGCTTGCAGATCTTTATCCAAATAATTTTATGTGGTAAGCCCTTACTTCTCTTATATATTTTTTAAACAACTTTCCGCATGACTTGTAAGGCGACCTTTTACATAAGTAAAATCTAGTAACATTTCCTGCTTCTATGGTGTTTCAGCAAGCTCATTGGGAAGATTTGATGTGAGCCGATACTCACAAGGCCTCAAATTTAAGCTTGAAAAGAGGCATAAATTACACTACAGTTTACGCTGCAGGGTGTGTGTATCTAACATGATCGTTCTTTTGGTAAGTAATTTCATCTGTTATGTATTTTTCGCCTTACTTGCTGCATGATTTGAAACACGACCTTTCATATATGTAAAATCGTGTAACATTTCATTCTTCTGTGGTATTTCAGCAGGTGGACCGTTCCGATTTGGAGTGAGCGGACACCACAGAGCCTCATATTTATGCTGGAAAGGAGGCATCACTTACGCAATATTTAACAGTGAAGCTTGCAGATCTTTATCCAAATAATTTTATGTGGTAAGCCCTTACTTCTCTTATATATTTTTTAAACAACTTTCCGCATGACTTGTGAGGCGACCTTTTACATAAGTAAAATCGAGTAACATATCCTGCTTCTATGATGTTTCAGCAAGCTCATCAGGAAGATTTGTTGTGAGTCGATACTCACTCGGCTTCAAATTTACGCTCGAAAAGAGGCTTTAATTACACTACAGTTAACACTGGAGGGTATGTATATTCAACATCATCGTTCTTTTGGTAAGTAATTTTGTCTGTTGTGTATATTTCACCTTACTTGCAGCATGACTTGAAACACGACCTTTCATATATGTAAAATCGTGTAAGATTACATTCTTCTGTGGTATTTCAGCAGGTGGACGGGTCAGATTTGGAGTGACCGGACACTCACAGAGCCTCATATTTATGCTGGAACGGAGGCATCACCTACGCAATATTTAACAGTGAAGCTTGCAGATCTTTATCCAAATAATTTTATGTGGTAAGCCTTTACGTCTCCTATATATTTTTTAAACAACTTTCCGCATGACTTGTAAGGCGACCTTCTACATAAGTAAAATCTAGTAACATATCCTGCTTCTATGGTGTTTCAGCAAGCTCATCAGGAAGATTTGTTGTGAGTCGATACTCACTCGATCTCAAATTAAGGCTCGAAAAGAGGCATTAATTACACTACAGTTAACGGTGGAGTGTGTGTATATCTAACATCATCGTTCTTTTGGTAAGTAATTTCGTCTGTTATGTATTTTTCACTTTACTTGCTGCGTGACTTGAAACACGACCTTTCATATATGTAAAATCGTGTAACATTTCATTGTTCTGTGGTATTTCAGCAGGTGGACGGGGCAGATTTGGAGTGAGCGGACACTCACAGAGCCTCATATTTATGCTGGAAAGGAGGCATCACCTACGCAATATTTAACAGTGAAGCTTGCAGATCTTTATCCAAATAATTTTATGTGGTAAGCCCATACTTCTCTTATATATTTTTTGAACAACTTTCCGCATGACTCGTATGGCGACATTTACATAAGTAAAATCTAGTAACATATCCTGCTTCTATGGTGTTGCAGCAAGCTCATCGGGAAGATTTGATGTGAGCCGATACTCACAAGGCCTCAAATTTATGCTCGAAAAGAGGCATTAATTACACTACAGTTAACACTGCAGGGTGCGTATATCTAACATGATCGTTCTTTTGGTAAGTAATTTTGGCTGTTATGTATTTTTCGCCTTACTTGCTGCATGATTTGAAACACAACCTTTCATATATGTAAAATCGTGTAACATTTCATTCTTCTGTGGTATTTCAGCAGGTGGACGGGGCAGATTTGGAGTGGGCGGACACCACAGAGCCTCATATTTATGCAGGAAAGGAGGCATCACCTACGCAATATTTAACAGTGAAGCTTGCAGATCTTTATCCAAATAATTTGATGTGGTAAGCCCTTATTTCTCTTATATATTTTTTAAACTTCTTTCCGCATGACTTGTAAGGCGACCTTTTACATAAGTAAAATCTAGTAACATATCCTGCTTCTATGGTGTTTCAGCAAGCTCATCAGGAAGATTTGTTGTGAGTCGATACTCACTCGGCTTCAAATTTATGCTCGAAATGAGGCATTAATTACAATACAGTTAACACTGGAGGGTGTGTATATCTAACATCATTGTTCTTTTGGTAAGTAATTTCGGCTGTTATGTATTTTTCACCTTACTTGCAGCATGACTTGAAACACGACCTTTCACATATGTAAAATCGTGTAACATTTCATTCTTCTGTGGTTTTTCAGCAGGTGGACGGGGCAGATTTGGAGTGAGTGGACACTCACAGAGCCTCATATTTATGCTGGAAAGTAGGCATCACCTACGCAATATTTAACAGTCAAGCTTGCAGATCTTTATCCAAATAATTTTATGTGGTAAGCCCTTACTTCTCTTATATATTTTTGATACAACTTTCTGCATGACTTGTAAGGCGACCTTTTACATAAGCAAAAATCTAGTAACTTATCCTGCTTCTATGGCTTTTCAGCAAGCTCATCGGGAAGATTTGATGTGAGCCAATACTCACACGGCCCCAAATTTATGCTCGTAAAGAGGCATTAATTACAATATAGTTAACACTGGAGGGTGTGTATATCTAACATCATCGTTCTTTTGGTAAGTAATTACGGCTTTCATGTATTTTTCACCTTACTTGTAGCATGACTTGAAACATGACCTTTCATATATGTAAAATCGTGTAACATTTAATTCTTCTGTGGTATTTCAGCAGGTGGACCGGGCCGATTTGGTGTGAGCGAACACTCACAGAGCCTCATATTTATGCTGGAAAGGAGGCATCACCTACGCAATATTTAACAATGAAGCTTGCAGATCTTTATTCAAATAATTTTATGTGGTAAGCCCTTTCTTCTTTTATATATATTTTAAACAACTTTCTGCATGACTTGTAAGGCGACCTTTTACATAAGTAAAATCTAGTAACATATCCTGCTTCTCTGGTTTTTCAGCAAGCTCATTGGGAAGATTTGATGTGAGCCAATACTCACACAGCCTCAAATTTATGCTCGAAAAGAGGCATTAATTACACTACAGTTAACACTGGACGGTGCGTATATCTAACATCATCGTTCTTTTGGTAAGTAATTTCGGCTATTATGGTTTTTTCACCTTACTTGCTGCATGACTTGAAACATGACCTTTCATATATGTAAAATCGTGTTACATTTCATTGTTCTGTGGTATTTCAGCAGGTGGACCGGGCCAATTTGGTGTGAGCGGACACTCACAGAGCCTCATATTTATGCTGGAAAGGAAGCAACACCTATGCAATATTTAACAGTGATGCTTGCAGATCTTTATCCAAATAATTTTATGTGGTAAGCCCTTACTTCTCTAATATATTTTTTAAACAACTTTCTGCATGACTTGTAAGGCGACCTTTTACATAAGCAAAATCTAGTAACATATCCTGCTTCTATGGTGTTTCAGCAAGCTCATCGGGAAGATTTGATGTGAGCCGATACTCACACGGCCTCAAATTTATGCTCGACAACAGGCAATAATTACACTACAGTTAACACTGGAGGGTGTGTATATCTAACATCATCGTTCTTTTGGTAAGTAATTTCGGCTGTTATGTATATATCACCTTACTTGCTGCATGACTTGAAACACGACCTTTCATATATGTAAAATTGTGTAACATTTCATTCTTCAGTGGTATTTCAGCAGGTGGACCGGGCCGATTTGGAGTGAGCGGACACTCACAGAACCTCATATTTATGCTGGAAAGGAGGCATCACCTATGCAATATTTAACATTTATGCTTGCAGATCTTTATCCAAATAATTTTATGTGGTAAGCCCTTACGTCTCTTATATATTTTTTAAACATCTTTCTGCATGACTTGTAAGGTGACCTTCTACATTAGTAAAATCTAGTGACTCATCGTGTTTCTATGGTGTTTCAGCAAGCACATCAGGAAGATATGATGTGAGCCGATAGTCACACGGCCTCAAATTTATGCTCGAAAAGAGGCATTAATTACACTACAGTTAACACTGGAGCGTGCGTATATCTATCATGATCCATCTTTTGGTAAGTAATTTTGTCTGTTACGTATTATTCACCTTACTTGCTGCATGACTTGAAACACAACCTTTCATATAAGTAAAATCGTGTAACATTTCATTCTTCTGTGGTATTTCAGCAGGTGGACCGGGCCGATTTGGAGTGAGCAGACACTCACAGAGCCTCATATCTTAGCTGGAAGGAGGCATCACCTACGCAATATTTAACAGTGAAGCTTGCAGATCTTTATCCAAATAATTTTATGTGGTAAGCCCTTACTTCTCTTATATATTTTTTTTACAATTTTCCGCATGACTTTTAAGGCGACCTTTCACATAAGTAAAATCTAGTGACATATCATGCTTTTATATTGTTTCAGCAAGCTCATCGGGAAGATTTGATGTGAGACGATACTCACACGGCCTCAAATTTATGCTCGAAGGAGGCATTAATTACACTACAGTTAACGCTGGAGGGTGTGTATATCTAACATCATCGTTCTTTTGGTAAGTAATTTCGTCTGTTATGTATTTATCACCTTACTTGCTGCATGACTTGAAACACGACCTTTCATATATGTATAATCGTGTAACATTTCATTCTTCTGTGGTATTTCAGGAGGTGGACCTGGCCGATTTGGAGTGAGTGGACACTCACAGAGCCTCATACTTATGCTGGAAAGGAGGTGTCACCTACGCAATATTTAACACTGAAGCTTGCAGATCTTTATCCAAATAATTTTATGTGGTAAGCCCTTACTTCTCTTATATATTTTTTAAACAACTTTCCGCATGACTTGTAAGGCGACCTTTTACATAAGTAAAATCTATTGACATATTCTGCTTCTATGGTGTTTCAGCAAGCTCATCGGGAAGATTTGATGTGAGCCGATACTCACATGGCCTCAAATTTATGCTCAAAAGAGGCATTAATTGCACTACAGTTACAACTGGAGCGTGCGTATATCTAATATGATCGTTCTTTTGGTAAGCAATTTCTTCTGTTATGTATTTATCACCTTACTTGCTTCATGACTTGAAAGATGACCTTTCATATATGTAAAATCGTGTAACATTTCATTCTTCTGTGGTATTTCAGCAGGTGGACCAGGCCGATTTGGAGTGAGCGGACACTCACAGAGCCTCATACTTATGCTGGAAAGGAGGCATCACATCCGCAATACTTAACAGTGAAGCTTGCAGATCTTTATCCAAATAATTTTATGTGGTAAGCCCTTACTTCTCTTATATATTTTTTAAAAAACTTTCCGCATGACTTGTAAGGCGACGTATTACATAAGTAAAATCTAGTAACATATCCTGCTTCTATGGTGTTTCATCAAGCTCATCAGGAAGATTTGATGTGAGCCGATACTCACACGGCCTCAAATTTATGCTCGAAAAGATGTATTAATTACACTACAGTTAACACTGGAGGGTGCGTATATCTATCATCATCGTTCTTTTGTTAAGTAATTTCTTCTGGTATGTATTAGTCACCTTACTCGCTGCATGACTTGAAAGATGACCTTTCATATATGTAAAATCGTGTAACATTTCATTCTTCTGTGGTATTTCAGTAGGTGGACCGGGTCGATTTGTAGTGAGCGGATACTCACAGAGCCTCACATTTATGCTGGAAAGGAGGCATCACCTACGCAATATTTAACAGTGAAGCATGCAGATCTTTATACAAATAATTTTATGTGGTAAGCCCTTACTTCTCTTATATATTTGTTAAACAAATTTCTGCATGACTTGTAAGGCGGCCTTTTACATAAGTAAAATCTAGTAACATATCCTGCTTCTATGGTGTTTCAGCAAACTCATCAGGAAGATTTGATGTGAGCCGATACTCACACAGCCTCAAATTTATGCTCGAAAAGAGGTATTAATTACACTACAGTTAACACTGGAGGGTGGGTATATCTAACATCATCATTCTTTTGGTAAGAAATTTCTTCTGTTATGTATTTTTCACCTTAATGCTGCATTACTTGAAACACGACCTTTCATATATGTAAAATCGTGTAACATTTCATTCTTCTGTGGTATTTCAGCTGGTGGACCGTGTCGATTTGGAGTGAGTGGGCACTCACAGAGCCTCATATTTATGCTGGAAAGGAGGCATCACCTACGCAATATTTAACAGTGAAGCTTGCAGTTCTTTATCCAAATAATTTTATGTGGTAAGCCTTTACTTCTCTTATATATTTATTAATCAACTTTCCGCGTGATTTGTAAGGTGACCTTTTACATAAGTAAAATCTAGTAACGTATCCTACTTATATGGTGTTTCAGCAAGTTCATCAGGAAGATTTGATGTGAGTCGATACTCACACGGCCTCAAATTTATGCTCGAAAAGAGGTATTCATTACACTACATTTAACACTGGAGGGTGCGTATATCTAACATCATTGTTCTTTTGGTAAGTAATTTCTTCTATTATGTATTTTTCACCTTACTTGCTGCATGACATTAAACTCGACCTGTCATATATATAAAATTGTGTAACATTTCATTCTTATGTGGTATTTCAGCAGGTGGACCGGGTCGACTTGGAGTGAGCGGACACTCACAGAGCCTCATATTTATGCTGGAAAGGAGGCGTCACCCACGCAATATTTAACAGTGAAGCTTGCAGATCTTTATCCAAATAATTTTATGTGGTAAGCCCTTACTTGTCTTATATGTTTTTTAAGTAACTTTCCGCATGATTTTTAAGGCGACCTTTTACATAAGTAAAATCTAGTAACATATCCTGCTTCTATGGTGTTTCAGCAAGCTCATCAGGAAGATTTGATGTGAGCCGATACTCACACGGCCTCAAATTCACGCTCGAAAAGCGGTATTAATTACACTACAGTTAACACTGGAGGGTGCGTATATCTAACATCATCATTCTTTTGGTAAGAAATTTCTTCTGTTATGTATTCTTCACCTTACTTGCTGCATGAGTTGAATGATGACCTTTCATAGATGTAAAATCGTGTAACATTTCATTCTTCTGTGGTATTTCAGCATGTGGACCGGGCCGATTTGGAGTGAGCGGACACTCACACAGCATCATATTTATGCTGGAAAGGAGGCATCACCTACGCAATATTTAACAGTGAAACTTGCAGATCTTTATCCAAATAATTTTTATGTGGTAAGCCCTTACTTCTCTTATATATTTTTTATACATCTTTCCGCATGACTTGTAAGGCGACCTTACACATTATTAAAATCTAGTAACACATCCTGCTTCTATGGTGTTTCAGCAAGCTCATTGGGAAGATTTGATGTGAGCCGATACTCACACGGCCTCAAATTTATGCTCGAAAAGAGGCATTAATTACACTTCAGTTAACACTGCAGGGTGCGTATATCTAACATGATCGTTCTTTTGGTAAGTAATTTTGGCTGTTATGTATTTTTCGCCTTACTTGCTGCATGATTTGAAACACGAACTTTCATATATGTAAAATCGTGTAACATTTCATTCTTCTGTGGTATTTCAGCAGGTGGACGGGGCAGATTTGGAGTGAGCGGACACTCACAGAGCCTCATATTTATGCTGGAAAGGAGGCATCTCCTACGCAATATTATACAGTGAAGCTTCCAGATCTTTATCCAAATAATTTTATGTGGTAAGCCCTTACTTCTCTTATATATTTTTTAAACAACTTTCCGCATGACTTGTTAGGCGACATTTACATAAGTAAAATCTAGTAACATATCTTTTTTCTATGGTGTTTCAGCAAGCTCATCGGGAAGATTTGATGTGAGCCGATACTCACAAGGCCTCAAATTTATGCTCGAAATGAGGCATTAATTACACTACAGTTAACACTGCAGGGTGTGTATATCTAACATGATCATTCTTTTGGTAAGTAATTTTGGCTGTTATGTATTTTTCGCCTTACTTGCTGCATGATTTGAAACACGACCTTTCATATATGTAAAATCGTGTAACATTTCATTCTTCTGTGGTATTTCAGCAGGTGGACGGGGCAGATTTGGAGTGAGCGGACACTCACAGAGCCTCATATTTATGCTGGAAAGGAGGCATCACCTACGCAATATTTAACAGTGAAGCTTGCAGATCTTTATCCAAATAATTTTATGTGTTAAGCCCTTACTTCGCTTATATATATTTTTAAACAACTTTCCGCATGACTTGTAAGGCGACCTTTTACATAAGTAAAATCTAGTAACATATCCTGCTTCAATGGTGTTTCAGCGAGCTCTTCAGGAAGATTTGTTGTGAGTTGAGACTCACTCGGCCTCAAATTTATGCTCGAAAAGAGGCATTAATTACACAACAGTTAACACTGGAGGGTGTGTATATCTAACATCATCGTTCTTTTGGTAAGTAATTTCGTCCGTTATGTATTTTTCACCTTACTTGCAGCATGACTTGAAACACGACCTTTCATATATGTAAAATCGTGTAACATTTCATTCTTCTGTGATATTTCAGCAGGTGGACGGGGCAGATTTGGAGTGAGCGGACACTCACAGAGCCTCATATTTATGCTGGAAAGGAGGCATCACCTACGCAATATTTAACAGTGAAGCTCGCAGATCTTTATCCAAATAAATTTATATGGTAAGCCCTTACTTCTCTTATATATTTTTTTAAACAACTTTCCGCATGACTTGTAAGGCGACCTTTTACATAAGTAAAATCTAGTAACATATCCTGCTTCTATGGTGTTTCAGCAAGCTCATCAGGAAGATTTGTTGTGAGTCGAGACTCACTCGGCCTCAAATTTATGCTCGAAAGGAGGCATTAATTACACTACAGTTAACACTGCAGGGTGTGTATATCTAACATCATCGTTCTTTTGGTAAGTAATTTCGTCTGTTATGTATTTTTCACCTTACTTGCTGCATGACTTGAAACACGACCTTTCATATATGTAAAATCGTGTAACATTTCATTCTTCTGTGGTATTTCAGCAGGTGGACGGGGCAGATTTGGAGTGAGCGGACACTCACAGAGCCTCATATTGATGCTGGAAAGGAGGCATCACCTACGCAATATTTAACAGTGAAGCTTGCAGATCTTTATCCAAATAACTTTATATGGTAAGCCCTTACTTCTCTTATATATTTTTTAAACAACTTTCCGCATGACTTGTAAGGCGACCTTTTACATAAGTAAAATCTAGTAACATATCCTGCTTCTATGGTGTTTCAGCAAGCTCATCGGGAAGATTTGATGTGAGCCGATACTCACAAGGCCTCAAATTTATGCTCGAAAAGAGGCATTAATTACACTACAGTTAACACTGGAGGGTGTGTATATCTAACATCATCGTTCTTTTGGTAAGTAATTTCGTCCGTTATGTATTTTTTACCTTACTTGCAGCATGACTTGAAACACGACCTTTCATATATGTAAAATCGTGTAACATTTCATTCTTCTGTGGTATTTCAGCAGGTGGACGGGACAGATTTGTAGTGAGCGGACAGAGCCTCATATTTATGCTGGAAAGGAGGCATCACCTACGCAATATTTAACAGTGAAGCCTGCAGATCTTTATCCAAATAATTTTATGTGGTAAGCCCTTACGTCTCTTATATATTTTTTAAACAACTTTCCGCATGACTTGTAAGGCGACGTTTTACATAAGTAAAATCTAGTAACATATCCTGTTTCTATGGTGTTTCAGCAAGCTCATCAGGAAGATTTGTTGTGAGTCGATACACACTCGATCTCAAATTTATGCTCGAAAAGAGGCATTAATTACACTACAGTTAACACTGCAGGGTGCGTATATCTAACATGATCATTCTTTTGGTAAGTAATTTTGGCTGTTATGTATTTTTCGCCTTACTTGCTGCATGATTTGAAACACGATCTTTCATATATGTAAAATCGTGTAACATTTCATTCTTCTGTGGTATTTCAGCAGATGGACGGGTTAGATTTGGAGTGAGCGGACACTCACTGAGCCTCATATTTATGCTGGAAAGGAGGCATCACCTACGCAATATTTAACAGTGAAGCTTGCAGATCTTTATCCAAATAATTTTATGTGGTAAGCCCTTACTTCTCTTATATATTTTTTAAAAAACTTTCCGCATTACTTGTAAGGCGACATTTACATAAGTAAAATCTAGTAACATATCCTGCTTCTACGGTGTTTCAACAAGCTCAACGGGAAGATTTGATGTGAGCCGATACTCACAAGGCCTCAAATTTATGCTCGAAAAGAGGCTTTAATTACATTACAGTTAACACTGCAGGGTGCGTATATCTAACATGATCGTTCTTTTGGTAAGTAATTTCGTCTGTTATGTATTTTTCACCTTACTTGCTGCATAACTTGAAACACGACCCTTCATATATGTTAAATCGTTTAACATTTCGTTCTTCTGTGGTATTTCAGCAGGTGGACGGGGTAGATTTGGAGTGAGCGGACACTCGCAGAGCCTCATATTTATGCTGGAAAGGAGGCATCACCTACGCAATATTTAACAGTGAAGCTTGCAGATCTTTATCCAAATAACTTTATGTGGTAAGCCCTTACTTCTCTTATATATTTTTTAAACTACTTTCCGCATGACTTGTAAGGCGACCTTTTACATAAGTAAAATCTAGTAACATATCCTGCTTCTATGGTGTTTCAGCAAGCTCATCAGGAAGATTTGTTGTGAGTCGATACTCACTCGATCTCAAATTTCTGCTCGAAAAGAGGCATTAATTACACTACAGTTAACACTGCAGGGTGTGTATATCTAACATCAACATTCTTTTGGTAAGTAATTTCGTCTGTTATGTATTTTTCACCTGACTTCCTGCATGATTTGAAACACGACCTTTCATATATGTAAAATCGTGTAACATTTCATTCTTCTGTGGTATTTCAGCAGATGGACGGGGTAGATTTGGAGTGAGCGGACACTCACTGAGCCTCATGTTTATGCTGGAAAGAAGGCATTACCTACGCAATATTTAACAGTGAAGCTTGCAGACCTTTATCCAAATAATTTTATGTGGTAAGCCCCTACTTCTCTTATATATTTTTTAAACAACTTTCCGCATGACTTGTAAGGCTACATTTACATAAGTAAAATCTAGTAACATATCCTGCTTCTATGGTGTTTCAGCAAGCTCATCGGGAAGATTTGCTGTGAGCCGATACTCACAAGGCCTCAAATTTATGCTCGAGAAGAGGCTTTAATTACATTACAGTTAACACTGCAGGGTGCATATATCTAACATGATCGTTCTTTTGGTAAGTAATTTTGGCTGTTATGTATTTTTCGCCTTACTTGCTGCATGATTTGAAACACGACCTTTCATATATGTAAAATCGTGTAACATTTCATTCTTCTGTGGTATTTCAGCAGGTGGATGGGGCAGATTTGGAGTGAGCGGACACTCACAGAGCCTCATATTTATGCTGGAAAGGAGGCATCACCTACGCAATATTTAACAGTGAAGCTTGCAGATCTTTCTCCAAATAACTTTATGTGGTAAGCCCTTACTTCTCTTATATATATTTTAAACAACTTTCCGCATGACTTGTAAAGCGACCTTTTACATAAGTAAAATCTAGTAACATATCCTGCTTCTATGGTGTTTCAGCAAGCTCATCAGGAAGATTTGTTGTGAGTCGATACTCACTCGATCTCAAATTTATGCTCGAAAAGAGGCATTAATTACTCTACAGTTAACACCGCAGGGTGTGTATATCTAACATCATCATTCTTTTGGTAAGTAATTTCGGCTGTTATGCATTTTTCACCTGACTTGCTGCATGACTTGAAACACGACCTTTCATATATGTAAAATCGTGTAACATTTCATTCTTCTGTGGTATTTCAGCAGGTGGACGGGGCAGATTTGGAGTGAGCGGACACTCACAGAGCCTCATATTTATGCTGGAAAGGAGGCATCACCTACGCAATACTTAACAGTGGAGCTTGCAGATCTGTATCCAAATAATTTTATGTGGTAAGCCCTTACGTCTCTTATATATTTTTTAACAACTTTCCGCATGACTTGTAAGGCGACATTTACATAAGTAAAATCTAGTAACATATCCTGCTTCTATGGTGTTTCAGCAAGCTCATCGTGAAGATTTGATGTGAGCTGATACTCACAAGGCCTCAAATTTATGCTCGAAAAGAGGCATTAATTACACTACAGTTAACACTGCAGGGTACGTATATCTAACATGATCTTTCTTTTGGTAAGTAATTTCTTCTGTTATGTATTTTTCGCCTTACTTGCTGCATGATTTCAAACACGACCTTTCATATATGTAAAATCGTGTAACATTTCATTCTTCTGTGGTATTTCAGCAGGTGGACGGGGCAGATTTGGAGTGAGCGGACACTCACAGAGCCTCATATTTATGCTGGAAAGGAGGCATCACCTACGCAATATTTAACAGTGAAGCTTGCAGATCTTTATCCAAATAATTTTATGTGTGAAGCCCTTACTTCTCTTATATATTTTTTAAACAACTTTCCACATGACTTGTAAGGCGACCTTTTACATAAGTAAAATCTAGTAACATAACCTGCTTCTATGGTGTTTCAGCAAGCTCATCAGGAAGATTTGTTGTGAGACGATACTCACTCGATCTCAAATTTATGCTCGAAATGAGGCATTAATTACACTACAGTTAACACTGCACGGTGCGTATATCTAACATGATCGTTCTTTTGGTAAGTAATTTTGGCTGTTATGTATTTTTCGCCTTACTTGCTGCATGATTAGAAACACGACCTTTCATATATGTAAAATCGTGTAAGATTTCATTCTTCTGTGGTATTTCAGCAGGTGGACGGGGCCAATTTGGAGTGAGCGGACACTCACAGAGCCTTATATTTATGCTGGAAAGGAGGCATCACCTACGCAATATTTAACAGTGAAGCTTGCAGATCTTTCTCCAAATAATTTTATGTGGTAAGCCCTTACTTCTCTTATATATTGTTTAAACAACTTTCCGCATGACTTGTAAGGCGACCTTTTACATAAGTAAAATCTAGTAACATTTCCTGCTTCTATGGTGTTTCAGCAAGCTCATCAGGAAGATTTGTTGTGAGTCGATACTCACTCGGTCTCAACTTTATGCTCGAAAAGAGGTATTAATTACACTACAGTTAACACTGGAGGGTGTGTATATCTAACATGATCGTTCTTTTGGTAAGTAATTTCATCTGTTATGTATTTTTCACCTTACTTGCAGCATGACTTGAAAAACGACCTTTCATATATGTAAAATCGTGTAACATTTCATTCTTCTGTGGTATTTCAGCAGGTGGACGGGGTAGATTTGGAGTGAGCGGACACCACAGAGCCTCATATTTATGCTGGAAAGGAGGCATCACCTACGCAATATTTAACAGTGAAGCTTGCAGATCTTTATCCAAATAACTTTATGTGGTAAGCCCTTACTTCTCTTATATATATTTTTAAACAACTTTCCGCATCACTTGTAAGGCGAGCTTTTACATAAGTAAAATCTAGTAAAATATCCTGCTTCTATGGTGTTTCAGCAAGCTCATCAGGAAGATTTGTTGTGAATCGATACTCACTCGGGATCAAATTTATGCTCGAAAAGAGGCTTTAATTACACTACAGTTAACACTGGAGGGTGTGTATATCTAACATCATCGCTCTTTTGGTAAGTAATTTCGTCTGTTATGTATTTTTCACGTTACTTGCAGCATGACTTGAAACACGACATTTCATATATGTAAAATCGTTTAAAATTTCATTCTTCTGTGGTATTTCAGCAGGTGGACGGGGCAGATTTGGAGTGAGCAGACACTCACAGAGCCTCATATTTATGCTGGAAAGGAGGCATCACCTACGCAATATTTAACAGTGAAGCTTGCAGATCTTTATCCAAATAATTTTATGTGGTAAGCCCTTACGTCTCTTATATATTTATTAAACAACTTTCCGCATGACTTGTAAGGCGACATTTACATAAGTAAAATCTAGTAACATATCCTGCTTCTATGGTGTTTCAGCGAGATCATCGGGAAGATTTGATGAGAGCCGATACTCACAAGGCCTCAAATTTATGCTCGAAAAGAGGCATTAATTACACTATAGTTAACACTGCAGGGTGCGTATATCTAACATGATCGTTCTTTTGGTAAGTTAGTTTGGCAGTTATATATTTTTCGCCTTACTTGCTGCATGATTTGAAACATGACCTTTCATATATGTAAAATCGTGTAACATTTCATTCTTCTGTGGTATTTCAGCAGGTGGACGGGGCAGATTTGGAGTGAGCGGACACTCATAGAGCCTCATATTTATGCTGGAAAGGAGGCATCACCTACGCAATATTTAACAGTGAAGCTTGCAGATCTTTATCCAAATAATTTTATGTGGTAAGCCCTTACTTCTCTTATATATTTTTTAAACAACTTTCCGCATGACTTGTAAGGCGACATTTACATAAGTAAAATCTAGTAAAATATCCTGCTTCTATGGTGTTTCAGCAAGCTCATCAGGAAGATTTGTTGTGAATCGATACTCACTCGGGATCAAATTTATGCTCGAAAAGAGGCTTTAATTACACTACAGTTAACACTGAAGGGTATGTATATCTAGCATCATCGTTCTTTTGGTAAGTAATTTCGTCTGTTATGTATATTTCACCTTACTTGCAGCATGACTTGAAACACGACCTTTCATATATGTAAAATCGTCTAAGATTACATTCTTCTGTGGTATTTCAGCTGGTGGACGGGTCAGATTTGGAGTGACCGGACACTCACAGAGCCTCATATTTATGCTGGAACGGAGGCATCACCTACGCAATATTTAACAGTGAAGCTTGCAGATCTTTTTCCAAATAATTTTATGTGGTAAGCCTTTACGTCTCCTATATATTTTTTAAACAACTTTCCGCATGACTTGTAAGGCGACCTTTTACATAAGTAAAATCTAGTAACATATCCTGCTTCTATGGTGTTTCAGCAAGCTCATCAGGAAGATTTGTTGTGAGTCGATACTCACTCGATCTCAAATTTATGCTCGAAAAGAGGCATTAATTACACTACGGTTTACACTGCAGGGTGTGTATATCTAACATCATCGTTCTTTTGGTAAGTAATTTCGTCTGTTATGTATTTTTCACCTTACTTGCTGCATGACTTGAAACACTACCTTTCATATATGTAAAATCGTGTAACATTTCATTCTTCTGTGGTATTTCAGCAGGTGGACGGGGAAGATTTTGAGTGAGCGGACACTCACAGAGCCTCATATTTATGCTGGAAAGGAGGCATCACCTACGCAATATTTAACAGTGAAGCTTGCAGATCTTTATCCAAATAATTTTATGTGGTAAGCCCTTACTTCTCTTATATATTTTTTAAACAACTTTCCGCATGACTTGTAAGGCGACCTTTTACATAAGTAAAATCTAGTAACATTTCCTGCTTCTATGGTGTTTCAGCAAGCTCATTGGGAAGATTTGATGTGAGCCGATACTCACAAGGCCTCAAATTTAAGCTTGAAAAGAGGCATAAATTACACTACAGTTTACGCTGCAGGGTGCGTGTATCTAACATGATCGTTCTTTTGGTAAGTAATTTCATCTGTTATGTATTTTTCGCCTTACTTGCTGCATGATTTGAAACACGACCTTTCATATATGTAAAATCGTGTAACATTTCATTCTTCTGTGGTATTTCAGCAGGTGGACCGTTCCGATTTGGAGTGAGCGGACACCACAGAGCCTCATATTTATGCTGGAAAGGAGGCATCACTTACGCAATATTTAACAGTGAAGCTTGCAGATCTTTATCCAAATAATTTTATGTGGTAAGCCCTTACTTCTCTTATATATTTTTTAAACAACTTTCCGCATGACTTGTGAGGCGACCTTTTACATAAGTAAAATCGAGTAACATATCCTGCTTCTATGATGTTTCAGCAAGCTCATCAGGAAGATTTGTTGTGAGTCGATACTCACTCGGCTTCAAATTTACGCTCGAAAAGAGGCTTTAATTACACTACAGTTAACACTGGAGGGTATGTATATTCAACAGCATCGTTCTTTTGGTAAGTAATTTTGTCTGTTATGTATATTTCACCTTACTTGCAGCATGACTTGAAACACGACCTTTCATATATGTAAAATCGTGTAAGATTACATTCTTCTGTGGTATTTCAGCAGGTGGACGGGTCAGATTTGGAGTGACCGGACACTCACAGAGCCTCATATTTATGCTGGAACGGAGGCATCACCTACGCAATATTTAACAGTGAAGCTTGCAGATCTTTATCCAAATAATTTTATGTGGTAAGCCTTTACGTCTCCTATATATTTTTTAAACAACTTTCCGCATGACTTGTAAGGCGACCTTCTACATAAGTAAAATCTAGTAACATATCCTGCTTCTATGGTGTTTCAGCAAGCTCATCAGGAAGATTTGTTGTGAGTCGATACTCACTCGATCTCAAATTAAGGCTCGAAAAGAGGCATTAATTACACTACAGTTAACGGTGGAGTGTGTGTATATCTAACATCATCGTTCTTTTGGTAAGTAATTTCGTCTGTTATGTATTTTTCACTTTACTTGCTGCGTGACTTGAAACACGACCTTTCATATATGTAAAATCGTGTAACATTTCATTGTTCTGTGGTATTTCAGCAGGTGGACGGGGCAGATTTGGAGTGAGCGGACACTCACAGAGCCTCATATTTATGCTGGAAAGGAGGCATCACCTACGCAATATTTAACAGTGAAGCTTGCAGATCTTTATCCAAATAATTTTATGTGGTAAGCCCATACTTCTCTTATATATTTTTTGAACAACTTTCCGCATGACTCGTATGGCGACATTTACATAAGTAAAATCTAGTAACATATCCTGCTTCTATGGTGTTGCAGCAAGCTCATCGGGAAGATTTGATGTGAGCCGATACTCACAAGGCCTCAAATTTATGCTCGAAAAGAGGCATTAATTACACTACAGTTAACACTGCAGGGTGCGTATATCTAACATGATCGTTCTTTTGGTAAGTAATTTTGGCTGTTATGTATTTTTCGCCTTACTTGCTGCATGATTTGAAACACAACCTTTCATATATGTAAAATCGTGTAACATTTCATTCTTCTGTGGTATTTCAGCAGGTGGACGGGGCAGATTTGGAGTGGGCGGACACCACAGAGCCTCATATTTATGCTGGAAAGGAGGCATCACCTACGCAATATTTAACAGTGAAGCTTGCAGATCTTTATCCAAATAATTTTATGTGGTAAGCCCTTATTTCTCTTATATATTTTTTAAACTTCTTTCCGCATGACTTGTAAGGCGACCTTTTACATAAGTAAAATCTAGTAACATATCCTGCTTCTATGGTGTTTCAGCAAGCTCATCAGGAAGATTTGTTGTGAGTCGATACTCACTCGGCTTCAAATTTATGCTCGAAATGAGGCATTAATTACAATACAGTTAACACTGGAGGGTGTGTATATCTAACATCATTGTTCTTTTGGTAAGTAATTTCGGCTGTTATGTATTTTTCACCTTACTTGCAGCATGACTTGAAACACGACCTTTCACATATGTAAAATCGTGTAACATTTCATTCTTCTGTGGTTTTTCAGCAGGTGGACGGGGCAGATTTGGAGTGAGTGGACACTCACAGAGCCTCATATTTATGCTGGAAAGTAGGCATCACCTACGCAATATTTAACAGTCAAGCTTGCAGATCTTTATCCAAATAATTTTATGTGGTAAGCCCTTACTTCTCTTATATATTTTTGAAACAACTTTCTGCATGACTTGTAAGGCGACCTTTTACATAAGCAAAAATCTAGTAACTTATCCTGCTTCTATGGCTTTTCAGCAAGCTCATCGGGAAGATTTGATGTGAGCCAATACTCACACGGCCCCAAATTTATGCTCGTAAAGAGGCATTAATTACAATATAGTTAACACTGGAGGGTGTGTATATCTAACATCATCGTTCTTTTGGTAAGTAATTACGGCTTTCATGTATTTTTCACCTTACTTGTAGCATGACTTGAAACATGACCTTTCATATATGTAAAATCGTGTAACATTTAATTCTTCTGTGGTATTTCAGCAGGTGGACCGGGCCGATTTGGTGTGAGCGAACACTCACAGAGCCTCATATTTATGCTGGAAAGGAGGCATCACCTACGCAATATTTAACAATGAAGCTTGCAGATCTTTTTTCAAATAATTTTATGTGGTAAGCCCTTTCTTCTTTTATATATATTTTAAACAACTTTCTGCATGACTTGTAAGGCGACCTTTTACATAAGTAAAATCTAGTAACATATCCTGCTTCTCTGGTTTTTCAGCAAGCTCATTGGGAAGATTTGATGTGAGCCAATACTCACACAGCCTCAAATTTATGCTCGAAAAGAGGCATTAATTACACTACAGTTAACACTGGACGGTGCGTATATCTAACATCATCGTTCTTTTGGTAAGTAATTTCGGCTATTATGGTTTTTTCACCTTACTTGCTGCATGACTTGAAACATGACCTTTCATATATGTAAAATCGTGTTACATTTCATTGTTCTGTGGTATTTCAGCAGGTGGACCGGGCCAATTTGGTGTGAGCGGACACTCACAGAGCCTCATATTTATGCTGGAAAGGAAGCAACACCTACGCAATATTTAACAGTGATGCTTGCAGATCTTTATCCAAATAATTTTATGTGGTAAGCCCTTACTTCTCTAATATATTTTTTAAACAACTTTCTGCATGACTTGTAAGGCGACCTTTTACATAAGCAAAATCTAGTAACATATCCTGCTTCTATGGTGTTTCAGCAAGCTCATCGGGAAGATTTGATGTGAGCCGATACTCACACGGCCTCAAATTTATGCTCGACAACAGGCAATAATTACACTACAGTTAACACTGGAGGGTGTGTATATCTAACATCATCGTTCTTTTGGTAAGTAATTTCGGCTGTTATGTATATATCACCTTACTTGCTGCATGACTTGAAACACGACCTTTCATATATGTAAAATTGTGTAACATTTCATTCTTCAGTGGTATTTCAGCAGGTGGACCGGGCCGATTTGGAGTGAGCGGACACTCACAGAACCTCATATTTATGCTGGAAAGGAGGCATCACCTATGCAATATTTAACATTTATGCTTGCAGATCTTTATCCAAATAATTTTATGTGGTAAGCCCTTACGTCTCTTATATATTTTTTAAACATCTTTCTGCATGACTTGTAAGGTGACCTTCTACATTAGTAAAATCTAGTGACTCATCGTGTTTCTATGGTGTTTCAGCAAGCACATCAGGAAGATATGATGTGAGCCGATAGTCACACGGCCTCAAATTTATGCTCGAAAAGAGGCATTAATTACACTACAGTTAACACTGGAGCGTGCGTATATCTATCATGATCCATCTTTTGGTAAGTAATTTTGTCTGTTACGTATTATTCACCTTACTTGCTGCATGACTTGAAACACAACCTTTCATATAAGTAAAATCGTGTAACATTTCATTCTTCTGTGGTATTTCAGCAGGTGGACCGGGCCGATTTGGAGTGAGCAGACACTCACAGAGCCTCATATCTTAGCTGGAAGGAGGCATCACCTACGCAATATTTAACAGTGAAGCTTGCAGATCTTTATCCAAATAATTTTATGTGGTAAGCCCTTACTTCTCTTATATATTTTTTTTACAATTTTCCGCATGACTTTTAAGGCGACCTTTCACATAAGTAAAATCTAGTGACATATCATGCTTTTATATTGTTTCAGCAAGCTCATCGGGAAGATTTGATGTGAGACGATACTCACACGGCCTCAAATTTATGCTCGAAGGAGGCATTAATTACACTACAGTTAACGCTGGAGGGTGTGTATATCTAACATCATCGTTCTTTTGGTAAGTAATTTCGTCTGTTATGTATTTATCACCTTACTTGCTGCATGACTTGAAACACGACCTTTCATATATGTATAATCGTGTAACATTTCATTCTTCTGTGGTATTTCAGGAGGTGGACCTGGCCGATTTGGAGTGAGTGGACACTCACAGAGCCTCATACTTATGCTGGAAAGGAGGTGTCACCTACGCAATATTTAACACTGAAGCTTGCATATCTTTATCCAAATAATTTTATGTGGTAAGCCCTTACTTCTCTTATATATTTTTTAAACAACTTTCCGCATGACTTGTAAGGCGACCTTTTACATAAGTAAAATCTATTGACATATTCTGCTTCTATGGTGTTTCAGCAAGCTCATCGGGAAGATTTGATGTGAGCCGATACTCACATGGCCTCAAATTTATGCTCAAAAGAGGCATTAATTGCACTACAGTTACAACTGGAGCGTGCGTATATCTAATATGATCGTTCTTTTGGTAAGCAATTTCTTCTGTTATGTATTTATCACCTTACTTGCTTCATGACTTGAAAGATGACCTTTCATATATGTAAAATCGTGTAACATTTCATTCTTCTGTGGTATTTCAGCAGGTGGACCAGGCCGATTTGGAGTGAGCGGACACTCACAGAGCCTCATACTTATGCTGGAAAGGAGGCATCACATCCGCAATACTTAACAGTGAAGCTTCCAGATCTTTATCCAAATAATTTTATGTGGTAAGCCCTTACTTCTCTTATATATTTTTTAAAAAACTTTCCGCATGACTTGTAAGGCGACGTATTACATAAGTAAATTCTAGTAACATATCCTGCTTCTATGGTGTTTCATCAAGCTCATCAGGAAGATTTGATGTGAGCCGATACTCACACGGCCTCAAATTTATGCTCGAAAAGATGTATTAATTACACTACAGTTAACACTGGAGGGTGCGTATATCTATCATCATCGTTCTTTTGTTAAGTAATTTCTTCTGGTATGTATTAGTCACCTTACTCGCTGCATGACTTGAAAGATGACCTTTCATATATGTAAAATCGTGTAACATTTCATTCTTCTGTGGTATTTCAGTAGGTGGACCGGGTCGATTTGTAGTGAGCGGATACTCACAGAGCCTCACATTTATGCTGGAAAGGAGGCATCACCTACGCAATATTTAACAGTGAAGCATGCAGATCTTTATACAAATAATTTTATGTGGTAAGCCCTTACTTCTCTTATATATTTGTTAAACAAATTTCTGCATGACTTGTAAGGCGGCCTTTTACATAAGTAAAATCTAGTAACATATCCTGCTTCTATGGTGTTTCAGCAAACTCATCAGGAAGATTTGATGTGAGCCGATACTCACACAGCCTCAAATTTATGCTCGAAAAGAGGTATTAATTACACTACAGTTAACACTGGAGGGTGGGTATATCTAACATCATCATTCTTTTGGTAAGAAATTTCTTCTGTTATGTATTTTTCACCTTAATGCTGCATTACTTGAAACACGACCTTTCATATATGTAAAATCGTGTAACATTTCATTCTTCTATGGTATTTCAGCAGGTGGACCGGGTCGATTTGGAGTGAGTGGACACTCACAGAGCCTCATATTAATGCTGGAAAGGAGGCATAACCTACGCAATATTTAACAGTGAAGCTTGCAGATCTTTATCCAAATAATTTTATGTGGTAAGCCCTTATTTCTCTTATACATTTTTTAAACAACTTTCCGCATGACTTGTAAGGCGACCTTTTACATAAGTAAAATCTAGTAACATATCCTGCTTCTATGGTGTTTCAGCAAGCTCATCAGGAAGATTTGATGTGAGCCGATACTCACACGGCCTCAAATTTATGCTCGAAAAGAGGTATTAATTACACTACAGTTATTACTGGAGGGTGCGTATATCTAACATCATCATTCTTTTGGTAAGAAATTTCATCTGTTATGTATTTTTCACCTTAATGCTGCATTACTTGAAACACGACCTTTCATATATGTAAAATCGTGTAACATTTCATTCTTCTGTGGTATTTCAGCAGGTGGACCGTGTCGATTTGGAGTGAGTGGGCACTCACAGAGCCTCATATTTATGCTGGAAAGGAGGCATCACCTACGCAATATTTAACAGTGAAGCTTGCAGTTCTTTATCCAAATAATTTTATGTGGTAAGCCTTTACTTCTCTTATATATTTATTAATCAACTTTCCGCGTGATTTGTAAGGTGACCTTTTACATAAGTAAAATCTAGTAACGTATCCTACTTATATGGTGTTTCAGCAAGTTCATCAGGAAGATTTGATGTGAGTCGATACTCACACGGCCTCAAATTTATGCTCGAAAAGAGGTATTCATTACACTACATTTAACACTGGAGGGTGCGTATATCTAACATCATTGTTCTTTTGGTAAGTAATTTCTTCTATTATGTATTTTTCACCTTACTTGCTGCATGACATTAAACTCGACCTGTCATATATATAAAATTGTGTAACATTTCATTCTTATGTGGTATTTCAGCAGGTGGACCGGGTCGACTTGGAGTGAGCGGACACTCACAGAGCCTCATATTTATGCTGGAAAGGAGGCGTCACCCACGCAATATTTAACAGTGAAGCTTGCAGATCTTTATCCAAATAATTTTATGTGGTAAGCCCTTACTTGTCTTATATGTTTTTTAAGTAACTTTCCGCATGATTTTTAAGGCGACCTTTTACATAAGTAAAATCTAGTAACATATCCTGCTTCTATGGTGTTTCAGCAAGCTCATCAGGAAGATTTGATGTGAGCCGATACTCACACGGCCTCAAATTTACGCTCGAAAAGCGGTATTAATTACACTACAGTTAACACTGGAGGGTGCGTATATCTAACATCATCATTCTTTTGGTAAGAAATTTCTTCTGTTATGTATTCTTCACCTTACTTGCTGCATGAGTTGAATGATGACCTTTCATAGATGTAAAATCGTGTAACATTTCATTCTTCTGTGGTATTTCAGCATGTGGACCGGGCCGATTTGGAGTGAGCGGACACTCACACAGCATCATATTTATGCTGGAAAGGAGGCATCACCTACGCAATATTTAACAGTGAAACTTGCAGATCTTTATCCAAATAATTTTTATGTGGTAAGCCCTTACTTCTCTTATATATTTTTTATACATCTTTCCGCATGACTTGTAAGGCGACCTTACACATTATTAAAATCTAGTAACACATCCTGCTTCTATGGTGTTTCAGCAAGCTCATTTGGAAGATTTGATGTGAGCCGATACTCACACGGCCTCAAATTTATGCTCGAAAAGAGGCATTAATTACACTACAGTTAACACTGGAGGGTGCGTATATCTAACATCATCTTTCTTTTTGTAAGTAATTTCTTCCGTTATGTATTTATCACCTAACTTGCTGCATGACTTGAAACACGACCTTTCATATATGTAAAATCATGTAACATTTCATTCTTCTGTGGTATTTCAGCAGGTGGATCGGGCCGAATTGGAGTGAGCGGAGACTCACAGAGCCTCATATTTATGCCGGAAACCAGGCATCACCTACGCAATATTTAACAGTGATGCTTGCAGATCTTTATCCAAATAATCTTATGTGGTAAGCCCTTACTACTCTTATATATTTTTTGAACAACTTTCCGCATGACTTGTAATGCAACCCTTTACATAAGTAAAATCGGGTAACATATTCTGCTTCTATGGTGTTTCAGCAAGCTCATCAGGAAGATATGATGTGAGCCGATACTCACACGGCCTCAAATTTATGCTCGAAAGAGGCATTGATTACACTACAGTTAACACTGGAGAGTGCGTATATCTAATATGATCGTTCTTTTGGTAAGTAATTTTTTCTGTTATGTATTTGTCACCTTACTTGCTGCATGACTTGAACCACGACCTTTCATATATGTAAAATCATGTAACATTTCATTCCTATATGGTATTTCAGCAGGTGGACCAGGCCGATTTGGAGTGAGCGGACACTCACAGAGCCTCATACTTATGCTGGAAAGGAGGCAACCCCTCCGCAATACTTAACAGTGAAGCTTGCAGATCTTTATCCAAATAATTTTATGTGGTAAGCCCTTACTTCTCTTATATATTTTTTAAACAACTTTCCGCATGACTTGTAAGGCGACCTTTTACATAACTAAAATCTAGTGACATATCCTGCTTCTATGGTGTTTTGGCAAGCTCATCGGGAAGATTCGCTTAGAGCCGATACTCACACGGTCTCAAATTTATGCTCGAAGGAGGCATTAATTACACTACAGTTAACACTGGAGGGTGCGTATATCTAACATCATCGTTCTTTTGGTAAGTAATTTCGTCTGTTGTGTATTTATCACCTTACTTGCTGCATGACTCGAGGCACGACCTTTCATATATGTAAAATCGTGTAACATTTCATTCTTCTGTGGTATTTCAGCAGGTGGACCGGGCCGATTTGGAGTGAGCGGAAACTCACAGAGCCTCATACTTATGCTGGAAAGGAGGCATCACCTACACAATATTTAACAGTGAAGCTTGCAGATCTTTATCCAAATAATTTTATGTGGTAAGCCCATACTTCTCTTATATATTTTTTAAACAACTTTCCACATGACTTGTAAGGCGACCTTTTACATAAGTAAAATCTAGTGACATATCCTGCTTCTATGGTGTTTCAGCAAGCTCATCGGGAACATTTGATGTGAGCCGATACTCACACAGCCTCAAATTTATCCTCGAAGGAGGCATTAATTACACTACAGTTAACACTGGAGGTAGCGTATACCTAACATCATCGTTCTTTTGGTAAGTAATTTCGTCTGTTGTGTATTTATCACCTTACTTGCTGCATGACTCGAGGCACGACCTTTCATATATGTAAAATCGTGTAACATTTCATTCTTCTGTGGTATTTCAGCAGGTGGACCGGGCCGATTTGGAGTGAGCGGACACTCACAGAGCCTCATACTTATGCTGGAAAGGAGGCATCACCTCCGCAATACTTAACAGTGAAGCTTGCAGATCTTTATCCAAATAATTTTATGTGGTAAGCCCTTACTTCTCTTATATATTTTTTAATCAACTTTCCACATGACTTGTAAGGCGACCTTTAACATAAGTAAAATCTAGTAACATATCCTGCTTCTATGGTGTTTCAGCAAGCTCATCAGGAAGATTTGATGTGAGCCGATACTTACACGGCCTCAAATTTATGCTCGAAAAGAGGTATTAATTACACTACAGTTAACACTGGAGGGTGCGTATATCTATCATCATCGTTCTTTTGTTAAGTAATTTCTTCTGGTATGTATTAGTCACCTTACTCGCTGCATGACTTGAAAGATGACCTTTCATATATGTAAAATCGTGTAACATTTCATTCTTATGTGGTATTTCAGTAGGTGGACCGGGTCGATTTGTAGTGAGCGGATACTCACAGAGCCTCACATTTATGCTGGAAAGGAGGCATCACCTACGCAATATTTAACAGTGAAGCTTGCTGATCTTTATCCAAATAATTTCATGTGGTAAGCCCTTACTTCTCTTATATATTTTTTAAACAACTTTCTGCATGACTTGTAAGGCGGCCTTTTACATAAGTAAAATCTAGTAACATATCCTGCTTCTATGGTGTTTCAGCAAGCTCATCAGGAAGATTTGATGTGAGCCGATACTCACACAGCCTCAAATTTATGCTCGAAAGGAGGTATTAATTACACTACAGTTAACACTGGAGGGTGCGTATATCTAACATCATCATTCTTTTGGTAAGAAATTTCTTCTGTTATGTATTTTTCACCTTAATGCTGCATTACTTGAAACATGACCTTTCATATATGTAAAATCGTGTAACATTTTTTTTCTTCTATGGTATTTCAGCAGGTGGACCGGGTCGATTTGGAGTGAGTGGACACTCACAGAGCCTCATATTAATGCTGGAAAGGAGGCATAACCTACGCAATATTTAACAGTGAAGCTTGCAGATCTTTATCCAAATAATTTTATGTGGTAAGCCCTTATTTCTCTTATACATTTTTTAAACAACTTTCCGCATGACTTGTAAGGCGACCTTTTACATAAGTAAAATCTAGTAACATATCCTGCTTCTATGGTGTTTCAGCAAGCTCATCAGGAAGATTTGATGTGAGCCGATACTCACACAGCCTCAAATTTATGCTCGAAAAGAGGTATTAATTACACTACAGTTAACACTGGAGGGTGCGTATATCAAACATCATCATTCTTTTGGTAAGAAATTTCATCTGTTATGTATTTTTCACCTTAATGCTGCATTACTTGAAACATGACCTTTCATATATGTAAAATCGTGTAACATTTCATTCTTCTGTGGTATTTCAGCAGGTGGACCGTGTCGATTTGGAGAGAGTGGACACTCACAGAGCCTCATATTTATGCTGGAAAGGAGGCATAACCTACGCAATATTTAACAGTGAAGCTTGCTGATCTTTATCCAAATAATTTTATGTGGTAAGCCCTTACTTCTCTTATATATTTATTAATCAACTTTCCGCGTGATTTGTAAGGTGACCTTTTACATAAGTAAAATCTAGTAACGTATCCTACTTCTATGGTGTTTCAGCAAGTTTATCAGGAGGATTTGATGTGAGTTGATACTCACACGGCCTCAAATTTATGCTCGAAAAGAGGCATTAATTACACTACAGTTAACACTGGAGGGTGTGTATATCTATCATCATCGTTCTTTTGCTAAGTAATTTCTTCTGGTATGTATTAGTCACCTTACTCGCTGCATGACTTGAAAGATGACCTTTCATATATGTAAAATCGTGTAACATTTCATTCTTCTGTGGTATTTCAGTAGGTGGACCGGGTCGATTTGTAGTGAGCGGATACTCACAGAGCCTCACATTTATGCTGGAAAGGAGGCATCACCTACGCAATATTTAACAGTGAAGCTTGAAGATCTTTATCCAAATAATTTTGTGTGGTAAGCCCTTACTTCTCTTATATATTTTTTAAACAACTTTCTGCATGACTTGTAAGGCGGCCTTTTACATAAGTAAAATCTAGTAACATATCCTGCTTCTATGGTGTTTCAGCAAGCTCATCAGGAAGATTTGATGTGAGCCGATACTCACACAGCCTCAAATTTATGCTCGAAAAGAGGTATTAATTACACTACAGTTAACACTGGAGGGTGCGTATATCAAACATCATCATTCTTTTGGTAAGAAATTTCATCTGTTATGTATTTTTCACCTTAATGCTGCATTACTTGAAACACGACCTTTCATATATGTAAAATCGTGTAACATTTCATTCTTCTGTGGTATTTCAGCAGGTGGACCGGGTCGATTTGGAGTGAGTGGACACTCACAGAGCCTCATATTAATGCTGGAAAGGAGGCATAACCTACGCAATATTTAACAGTGAAGCTTGCAGATCTTTATCCAAATAATTTTATGTGGTAAGCCCTTATTTCTCTTATACATTTTTTAAACAACTTTCTGCATGACTTGTAAGGCGGCCTTTTACATAAGTAAAATCTAGTAACATATCCTGCTTCTATGGTGTTTCAGAAAGCTCATCAGGAAGATTTGATGTGAGCTGATACTCACACGGCCTCAAATTTATGCTCGAAAAGAGGCATTAATTACACTACAGTTAACACTGGAGGGTGCGTATATCTATCATCATCGTTCTTTTGTTAAGTAATTTCTTCTGGTATGTATTAGTCACCTTACTCGCTGCATGACTTGAAAGATGACCTTTCATATATGTAAAATCGTGTAACATTTCATTCTTCTGTGGTATTTCAGTAGGTGGACCGGGTCGATTTGTAGTGAGCGGATTCTCACAGAGCCTCACATTTATGCTGGAAAGGAGGCATCACCTACGCAATAATTAACAGTGAAGCTTGCAGATCTTTATCCAAATAATTTTATGTGGTAAGCCCTTACTTCACTGATATATTTTTTAAACAACTTTCTGCATGACTTGTAAGGCGGCCTTTTACATAAGTAAAATCTAGTAACATATCCTGCTTCTATGGTGTTTCAGCAAGCTCATCAGGAAGATTTGATGTGAGTCGATACTCACACGGCCTCAAATTTATGCTCGAAAAGAGGTATTAATTACACTACATTTAACACTGGAGGGTGCGTATATCTCACATCATTGTTCTTTTGGTAAGTAATTTCTTCTATTATGTATTTTTCACCTTACTTGCTGCATGACATTAAACTCGACCTGTCATATATATAAAATCGTGCTACATTTCATTCTTATGTGGTATTTCAGCAGGTGGACCGGGTCGATTTGGAGTGAGCGGACACTCACTGAGCCTCATATTTATGCTGGAAAGGAAGCGTCACCCACGCAATATTTAACAGTGAAGCTTGCAGATCTTTATCCAAATAATTTTATGTGGTAAGCCCTTACTTCTCTTATATGTTTTTAAGTAACTTTCCGCATGATTTGTAAGGCGACCTTTTACATAAGTAAAATCTAGTAACATATCCTGCTTCTATGGTGTTTCAGCAAGCTCATCAGGAAGATTTGATGTGAGCCGATACTCACACGGCCTCAAATTTACGCTCGAAAAGCGGTATTAATTACACTACAGTTAACACTGGAGGGTGCGTATATCTAACATCATCATTCTTTTGGTAAGAAATTTCTTCTGTTATGTATTTTTCACCTTATTTGCTGCATGAGTTGAATGATGACCTTTCATATATGTAAAATCGTGTAACATTTCATTCTTCTGTGGTATTTCAGCATGTGGACCGGGCCGATTTGGAGTGAGCGGACACTCACACAGCATCATATTTATGCTGGAAAGGAGGCATCACCTACGCAATATTTCACAGTGAAACTTGCAGATCTTTATCCAAATAATTTTTATGTGGTAAGCCCTTACTTCTCTTATATATTTTTTAAACAACTTTCCGCATGACTTGTAAGGCGACCTTACACTTTATTAAAATCTAGTAACACATCCTGCTTCTATGGTGTTTCAGCAAGCTCATTGGGAAGATTTGATGTGAGCCGATACTCACACGGCCTCAAATTTATGCTCGAAAAGAGGCATTAATTACACTACAGTTAACACTGGAGGGTGCGTATATCTAACATCATCTTTCTTTTTGTAAGTAATTTCTTCCTTTATGTATTTACCACCTTACTTGCTGCATGACTTGAAACACGACCTTTCATATATGTAAAATCATGTAACATTTCATTCTTCTGTGGTATTTCAGCAGGTGGATCGGGCCGAATTGGAGTGAGCGGACACTCACAGAGCCTCATATTTATGCCGGAAATCAGGCATCACCTACGCAATATTTAACTGTGATGCTTGCAGATCTTTATCCAAATAATCTTATGTGGTAAGCCCTTACTTCTCTTATATATTTTTTAAACAACTTTCCGCATGACTTGTAATGCAACCCTTTACATAAGTAAAATCGGGTAACATATTCTGCTTCTATGGTGTTTCAGCAAGCTCATCAGGAAGATATGATGTGAGCCGATACTCACACGGCCTCAAATTTATGCTCGAAAGAGGCATTGATTACACTACAGTTAACACTGGAGAGTGAGTATATCTAATATGATCGTTCTTTTGGTAAGTAATTTTTTCTGTTATGTATTTGTCACCTTACTTGCTGCATGACTTGAAACACGACCTTTCATATATGTAAAATCATGTAACATTTCATTCCTATATGGTATTTCAGCAGGTGGACCAGGCCGATTTGGAGTGAGCGGACACTCACAGAGCCTCATACTTATGCTGGAAAGGAGGCAACCCCTCCGCAATACTTAACAGTGAAGCTTGCAGATCTTTATCCAAATAATTTTATGTGGTAAGCCCTTACTTCTCTTATATATTTTTTAAACAACTTTCCCCATGCCTTGTAAAGCGACCTTTTACATAAGTAAAATCTAGTGACATATCCTGCTTCTATGGTGTTTCAGCAAGCTCATCGGCAAGATTTGATGTGAGCCGATACTCACACGGCCTCAAATTTATGCTCGAAGGAGGCATTAATTACACCACATTTAACACTGGAGGGTGCGTATATCTAACATCATCGTTGTTTTGGTAAGTAATTTCGTCTGTTATGTATTTATCACCTTACTTGCTGCATGACTTGAGGCACGACCTTTCATATATGTAAAATCGTGTAACATTTCATTCTTCTGTGGTATTTTAGCAGGTGTGCCGGGCCGATTTGGAGTGAGTGGACACTCACAGAGCCTCATACTTATGCTGGAAAGGAGGTGTCACCTACGCAATATTTAACAGTGAAGCTTGCAGGTCTTTATCCAAATAATTTTATGTGGTAAGCCCTTACTTCTCTTATATATTTTTTAAACAACTTTCCGCATGACTTGTAAGGCGACCTTTTACATAAGTAAAATTTAGTGACATATCCTGCTTCTATGGTGTTTTGGCAAGCTCATCGGGAAGATTCGCTTAGAGCCGATACTCACACGGTCTCAAATTTATGCTCGAAGGAGGCATTAATTACACTACAGTTAACACTGGAGGGTGCGTATATCTAACATCATTGTTCTTTTGGTAAGTAATTTCGTCTGTTATGTATTTATCACCTTACTTGCTGCATGACTTGAGGCACGACCTTTCATATATGTAAAATCGTGTAACATTTCATTCTTCTGTGGTATTTTAGCAGGTGGACCGGGCCGATTTGGAGTGAGCGGACACTCACAGAGCCTCATACTTATGATGGAAAGGAGGTGACACCTACGCAATATTTAACAGTGAAGCTAGCAGATCTTTATCCAAATAATTTTATGTGGTAAGCCCTTACTTCTCTTATATATTTTTTAAACAACTTTCTGCATGACTTGTAAGGCGACCTTTTACATAAGTAAAATCTAGTAACATATCCTGCTTCTATGGTGTTTCAGCAAGCTCATCAGGAAGATTTGATGTGAGCCGATACCCACACGGCCTCAAATTTATGCTCGAAAAGAGGTATTAGTTACACTACAGTTAACACTGGAGGGTGCGTATATCTATCATCATCGTTCTTTTGTTAAGTAATTTCTTCTGGTATGTATTAGTCACCTTACTCGCTGCATGACTTGAAAGATGACCTTTCATATATGTAAAATCGTGTAACATTTCATTCTTATGTGGTATTTCAGTAGGTGGACCGGGTCGATTTGTAGTGAGCGGATACTCACAGAGCCTCACATTTATGCTGGAAAGGAGGCATCACCTACGCAATATTTAACAGTGAAGCTTGCAGATCTTTATCCAAATAATTTTATGTGGTAAGCCCTTACTTCTCTTATATATTTTTTAAACAACTTTCTGCATGACTTGTAAGGCGGCCTGTTACATAAGTAAAATCTAGTGACATATCCTGCTTCTATGGTGTTTTGGCAAGCTCATCGGGAAGATTCGCTTAGAGCCGATACTCACACGGTCTCAAATTTATGCTTGAAGGAGGCATTAATTACACTACAGTTAACACTGTAGGGTGCGTATATCTAACATCATTGTTCTTTTGGTAAGTAATTTCGTCTGTTATGTATTTATCACCTTACTTGCTGCATGACTTGAGGCACGACCTTTCATATATGTAAAATCGTGTAACATTTCATTCTTCTGTGGTATTTCAGCAGGTGGACCGGGCCGATTTGGAGTGAGCGGAAACTCACAGAGCCTCATACTTATGCTGGAAAGGAGGCATCACCTACACAATATTTAACAGTGAAGCTTGCAGATCTTTATCCAAATAATTTTATGTGGTAAGCCCTTACTTCTCTTATATATTTTGTAGACAATTTTCCGCATGACTTGTAAGGCGACCTTTTACATAAGTAAAATCTAGTGACATATCCTGCTTCTATATTGTTTCAGCAAGGTCATCGGGAAGATTTGATGTGAGCCGATACTCACACGGCCTCAAATTTATGCTCGAAGGAGGCATTAATTACACTACAGTTAACACTGGAGGGTGTGTATATCTAACATCATCGTTCTTTTGGTAAGTAATTTCGTCTGTTATGTATTTATCACCTTACTTGCTGCATGACTCGAAACACGACCTTTCATATATGTATAATCGTGTAACATTTCATTCTTCTGTGGTATTTCAGGAGGTGGACCGGGCCGATTTGGAGTGAGTGGACACTCACAGAGCCTCATACTTATGCTGGAAAGGAGGTGTCACCTACGCAATATTTAACAGTGAAGCTTGCAGATCTTTATCCAAATAATTTTATGTGGTAAGCCCTTACTTCTCTTATATATTTTTTAAACAACTTTCCACATGACTTGTAAGGCGACCTTTTACATAAGTAAAATCTAGTGACATATCCTGCTTCTATGGTGTTTCAGCAAGCTCATCGGGAAGATTTGATGTGAGCCGATACTCACACGGCCTCAAATTTATGCTCGAAAAGCGGTATTAATTACACTACAGTTAACACTGGAGGGTGCGTATATCTAACATCATCATTCTTTTGGTAAGAAATTTCTTCTGTTATGTATTTTTCACCTTACTTGCTGCATGAGTTGAATGATGACCTTTCATATATGTAAAATCGTGTAACATTTCATTGTTCTGTGGTATTTCAGCATGTGGATCGGGCCGATTTGGAGTGAGCGGACACTCACAGAGCTTCATACTTATGCTGGAAAGGAGGCATTACCTACGCAATATTTAACAGTGAAGCTCGCAGATCTTTATCCAAAAAATTTTATGTGGTGAGCCCTTACTTCTCTTATATATTTTTTAAACAACTTTCCGCATGACTTGTAAGGTGACCTTTTACATAAGTAAAATCTAGTAACGTATCCTGCTTCTATGGTGTTTCAGCAAGCTCATCAGGAAGATTTGATGTGAGCCGATACTCACACGGCCTCAAATATATGCTCAAAAGAGTTATTAATTACACTACTGTTAACACTGGAGGGTGTGTATATCTAATATGATCGTTCTTTTGGTAAGTAATTTCTTCTGTTATGTATTTATCACCTTACTTGCTGCATGACTTGAAAGATGACCGTTGTAGTTGGGAGCTCCAACGTCAGGCGCGTAATGGGGCCCCTTAGATATATGGCCGCAAGGGAGGGGAAGAAAACCAAAGTGCACTCCGTGTTCATACTGGGGGGAGTCATTCCAGATGTGGAAAGGGTCCTTCCAGATGCCATGAAGGGTACAGGGTGCACCCATCTGCAGGTGGTCGCTCATGTCGGCACCAATGATGTGTGTCGCTATGAATCGGAGGAAATCCTCTCTGGCTTCCAGCGTCTATCTGATTTGGTGAAGACTGCCAATTTCGCTAGTGGGATGAAAGCAGAGCTCACCATCTGCAGCATCGTCGACAGGACTGACTGCGGACTTTTGGTACAGACCCGAGTGGAGGGTCTGAATCAGTGGCTGAGACGGTTCTGCGACCGTGTGGGCTGCAGATTCCTCGACTTGCGCCATAGGGTGGTGGGGTTTCGGGTTCCGCTGGATGAGTCAGGAGTCCACTACACGCAACAAGCGGCTACACGGATAGCAGGGGTTGTATGGCGTGGGCTGGGCAGTTTTTTAGGTTAGATGGCCTCGGGCAAGTACAGAAAGGGCAACAGCCTCAACGGGTGCGGGGCAAAGTCAGGACATGCGGGGACCAAGCAGCAATCGGTATTGTAATTGTAAACTGTCGAAGCTGCGTTGGTAAAGTACCGGAACTTCAAGCGCTGATAGAAAGCACTGAAGCCGAAATCGTTATAGGTACAGAAAGCTGGCTGAAGCCAGAGATAAATTCTGCCGAAATTTTTACAAACGTACAGACGGTGTTTATAAAGGATAGATTGCATGCAACCGGTGGTGGAGTGTTCGTTGCTGTTAGTAGTAGTTTATCCTGTAGTGAAGTAGAAGTGGATAGTTCCTGTGAATTATTATGGGTGGAGGTTACACTCAACAACCGAGCTAGGTTAATAATTGGCTCCTTTTACCGACCCCCCGACTCAGCAGCATTAGTGGCAGAACAGCTGAGAGAAAATTTGGAATACATTTTACATAAATTTTCTCAGCATGTTATAGTCTTAGGTGGAGATTTCAATTTACCAGATATAGACTGGGACACTCAGATGTTTAGGACGGGTGGTAGGGACAGAGCATCGAGTGACATTATACTGAGTGCACTATCCGAAAATTACCTCGAGCAATTAAACAGAGAACCGACTCGTGGAGATAACATCTTGGACCTACTGATAACAAACAGACCCAAACTTTTCGACTCTGTAAGCGCAGAACAGGGAATCAGTGGTCATAAGGCCGTTGCAGCATCCCTGAATATGGAAGTTAATAGGAATATAAAAAAAGGGAGGAAGGTTTATCTGTTTAGCAAGAGTAATAGAAGGCAGATTTCAGGCTACCTAACAGATCAAAACGAAAATTTGTGTTCCGACACTGACAATGTTGAGTGTTTATGGAAAAAGTTCAAGGCAATCGTAAAATGCGTTTTAGACAGGTACGTGCCGAGTAAAACTGTGAGGGACGGGAAAAACCCACCGTGGTACAACAACAAAGTTAGGAAATTACTGCGAAAGCAAAGAGAGCTTCACTCCAAATTTAAACACAGCCAAAACCTCTCAGACAAACAGAAGCTAAACAATGTCAAAGTTAGCGTAAGGAGGGCTATGCGTGAAGCGTTTAGTGAATTCGAAAGTAAAATACTAGGTACCGACTTGACAGAAAATCCTAGGAAGTTCTGGTCTTACGTTAAATCAGTAAGTGGCTCGAAACAGCATGTCCAAACACTCCGGGATGATGATGGCATTGAAACAGAGGATGACAAGCGTAAAGCTGAAATACTAAACACCTTTTTCCAAAGCTGTTTCACAGAGGAAGACCGCACTGCAGTTCCTTCTCTAAATCCTCGCACAAACGAAAAAATGGCTGACATCGAAATAAGTGTCCAAGGAATAGAAAAGCAACTGGAATCACTCAACAGAGAAAAGTCCACTGGACCTGACGGGATACCAATTCGATTCTACACAGAGTACGCGAAAGAACTTGCCCCCCTTCTAACAGCCGTGTACCGCAAGTCTCTAGAGGAACGGAAGGTTCCAAATGATTGGAAAAGAGCACAGGTAGTCCCAGTCTTCAAGAAGGGACGTCGAGCTGATGCGCAAAACTATAGATCTATATCTCTGACGTTGATCTGTTGTAGAATTTTAGAACATGTTTTTTGCTTGAGTATCATGTCGTTTTTGGAAACTCAGAATCTACTATGTAGGAATCAACATGGATTCCGGAAACAGCGATCGTGTGAGACCCAACACGCTCTGTTTGTTCATGAGACCCAGAAAATATTAGATACAGGCTCCCAGGTAGATGCTATTTTTCTTGACTTCCGGAAGGCGTTCGATACAGTTCTGCACTGTCGCCTGATAAACAAAGTAAGAGCCTACGGAATATCAGACCAGCTGTGTGGCTGGATTGAAGAGTTTTTAGCAAACAGAACACAGCATGTTGTTATCTACGGAGAGACGTCTACAGATGTTAAAGTAACCTCTGGCATGCCACAGGGGAGTGTTATGGGACCATTGCTTTTCACAATATATATAAATGACCTAGTAGATAGTGTCGGAAGTTCCATGCGGCTTTTGGCGGATGATGCTGTAGTATACAGAGAAGTTGCAGCATTAGAAAATTGTAGCGAAATGCAGGAAGATCTGCAGCGGATAGGCACTTGGTGCAGGGAGTGGAAACTGACCCTTAACACAGACAAATGTGATGTATTGAGAATACATAGAATGAAGGATCCTTTATTGTATGATTATATGATAGCGGAACAAACACTGGTAGCAGTTACTTCTGTAAAATATCTGGGAGTATGCGTGCAGAACGATTTGAAGTGGAATGATCATATAAAATTAATTGTTGGTAAGGCGGGTACCAGGTTGAGATTCATTGGGAGAGTCCTTAGAAAATATAGTTCATCAACAAAGGAGGTGGCTTACAAAACACTCGTTCGACCTATACTTGAGTATTGCTCATCAGTGTGGGATCCGCACCAGATCGGGTTGACGGAGGAGATAGAGAAGATCCAAAGAAGAGCGGCACGTTTCGTCACAGGGTTATTTGGTAACCGTGATAGCATTACGGAGATGTTTAACAAACTCAAGTGGCAGACTCTGCAAGAGAGGCGCTCTGCATCGCGGTGTAGCTTGCTCGCCAGGTTTCGAGAGGGTGCGTTTCTGGATGAGGTATCGAATATATTGCTTCCCCCTACTTATACCTCCCGAGGAGATCACAAAAGTAAAATTAGAGAGATTAGAGCACGCACGGAGGCTTTCAGACAGTCATTCTTCCCGCGAACCATACGCGACTGGAACAGGAAAAGGAGGTAATGACAGTGGCACGTAAAGTGCCCTCCGCCACACACCGTTGGGCGGCTTGCAGAGTATAAATGTAGATGTAGATGTAGATATATGTAAAATCGTGTAACATTTCATTCTTCTGTGGTATTTCAGCAGGTGGACCGGGCCGCTTTGGACTGAGCGGACGCTCACAGAGCCTCATATATATCCTGGAAAGGAGGCATCACCTACGCAATATTTAACAGTGAAGCTTGCAGATCTTTATCCAAATATTTTTATGAGGTAAGCCCCTACTTATCTTATATATTTTTTTAACAACTTTCCGCATGACTTGTAAGGCGGCCTTTTACATAAGTAAAATCTAGTAACATATCCTGATTCTATGGTGTTTCAGCAAGCTCATCGGGAAGAATTGATGTGAGCCGATACTCACACGGCCTCAAATTTATGCTCGAAGGAGGCATTAATTACACTACAGTTAACGCTGGAGGGTGTGTATATCTAACATCATCGTTCTTTTGGTAAGTAATTTCGTCTGTTATGTATTTTTCACCTTACTTGCTGCACGAGTTGAAAGATGACATTTCATATATGTAAAATCGTGTAACATTTCATTCTTCTGTGGTATTTTAGCAGGTGTGCCGGGCCGATTTGGAGTGAGTGGACACTCTCAGAGCCTCATACTTATGCTGGAAAGGAGGTGTCACCTACGCAATATTTAACAGTGAAGCTTGCAGGTCTTTATCCAAATAATTTTATGTGGTAAGCCCTTACTTCTCTTATATATTTTTTAAACAACTTTCCGCATGACTTGTAAGGCGACCTTTTACATAAGTAAAATCTAGTGACATATCCTGCTTCTATGGTGTTTTGGCAAGCTCATCGGGAAGATTCGCTAAGAGCCGATACTCACACGGTCTCAAATTTATGCTCGAAGGAGGCATTAATTACACTACAGTTAACACTGGAGGGTGCGTATATCTAACATCATTGTTCTTTTGGTAAGTAATTTCGTCTGTTATGTATTTATCACCTTACTTGCTGCATGACTTGAGGCACGACCTTTCATATATGTAAAATCGTGTAACATTTCATTCTTCTGTGGTATTTCAGCAGGTGGACCGGGCCGATTTGGAGTGAGCGGAAACTCACAGAGCCTCATACTTATGCTGGAAAGGAGGCATCACCTACACAATATTTAACAGTGAAGCTTGCAGATCTTTATCCAAATAATTTTATGTGGTAAGCCCTTACTTCTCTTATATATTTTTTAGACAATTTTCCGCATGACTTGTAAGGCGACCTTTTACATAAGTAAAATCTAGTGACATATCCTGCTTCTATATTGTTTCAGCAAGCTCATCGGGAAGATTTGATGTGAGCCGATACTCACACGGCCTCAAATTTATGCTCGAAGGAGGCATTAATTACACTACAGTTAACGCTGGAGGGTGTGTATATCTAACATCATCGTTCTTTTGGTAAGTAATTTCGTCTGTTATGTATTTATCACCTTACTTGCTGCATGACTCGAAACACGACCTTTCATATATGTATAATCGTGTAACATTTCATTCTTCTGTGGTATTTCAGGAGGTGGACCGGGCCGATTTGGAGTGAGTGGACACTCACAGAGCCTCATACTTATGCTGGAAGGGAGGCATCACCTCCGCAATACTTAACAGTGAAGCTTGCAGATCTTTATCCAAATAATTTTATGTGGTAAGCCCTTACTTCTCTTATATATTTTTTAATCAACTTTCCACATGACTTGTAAGGCGACCTTTAACATAAGTAAAATCTAGTGACATATCCTGCTTCTATGGTGTTTCAGCAAGCTCATCGGGAAGATTTGATGTGAGCCGATACTCACACGGCCTCAAATTTATGCTCGAAGGAGGCATTAATTACACTACAGTTAACACTGGAGGGTGAGTATATCTAACATCATCGTTCTTTTGGTAAGTAATTTCGTCTGTTATGTATTTATCACCTTACTTGCTGCATGACTTGAGGCACGACCTTTCATATATGTAAAATCGTGTAACATTTCATTCTTCTGTGGTATTTTAGCAGGTGGACCGGGCCGATTTGGAGTGAGCGGACACTCACAGAGCCTCATACTTATGCTGGAAGGGAGGCATCACCTCCGCAATACTTAACAGTGAAGCTTGCAGATCTTTATCCAAATAATTTTATGTGGTAAGCCCTTACTTCTCTTATATATTTTTTAATCAACTTTCCACATGACTTGTAAGGCGACCTTTAACATAAGTAAAATCTAGTGACATATCCTGCTTCTATGGTGTTTCAGCAAGCTCATCGGGAAGATTTGATGTGAGCCGATACTCACACGGCCTCAAATTTATGCTCGAAAAGAGGTATTAATTACACTACAGTTAACACTGGAGGGTGCGTATATCTATCATCATCGTTCTTTTGTTAAGTAATTTCTTCTGGTATGTATTAGTCACCTTACTCGCTGCATGACTTGAAAGATGACCTTTCATATATGTAAAATCGTGTTACATTTCATTCTTATGTGGTATTTCAGTAAGTGGACCGGGTCGATTTGTAGTGAGCGGATACTCACAGAGCCTCACATTTATGCTGGAAAGGAGGCATCACCTACGCAATATTTAACAGTGAAGCTTGCAGATCTTTATCCAAATAATTTTATGTGGTAAGCCCTTACTTCTCTTATATATTTTTTAAACAACTTTCTGCATGACTTGTAAGGCGGCCTTTTACATAAGTAAAATCTAGTAACATATCCTGCTTCTATGGTGTTTCAGCAAGCTCATCAGGAAGATTTGATGTGAGCCGATACTCACACAGCCTCAAATTTATGCTCGAAAAGAGGTATTAATTACACTACAGTTAACACTGGAGGGTGCGTATATCTAACATCATCATTCTTTTGGTAAGAAATTTCTTCTGTTATGTATTTTTCACCTTAATGCTGCATTACTTGAAACACGACCTTTCATATATGTAAAATCGTGTAACATTTCATTCTTCTGTGGTATTTCAGTAGGTGGACCGGGTCGATTTGGAGTGAGCGGATACTCACAGAGCCTCACATTTATGCTGGAAAGGAGGCATCACCTACGCAATATTTAACAGTGAAGCTTGCAGATCATTATCCAAATAATTTTATGTGGTAAGCCCTTACTTCTCTTATATATTTTTTAAACAACTTTCTGCATGACTTGTAAGGCGGCCTTTTACATAAGTAAAATCTAGTAACATATCCTGCTTCTATGGTGTTTCAGCAAGCTCATCAGGAAGATTTGATGTGAGCCGATACTCACACAGCCTCAAATTTATGCTCGAAAAGAGGTATTAATTACACTACAGTTAACACTGGAGGGTGCGTATATCTAACATCATTGTTCTTTTGGTAAGTAATTTCTTCTATTATGTATTTTTCACCTTACTTGCTGCATGATATTAAACTCGACCTGTCATATATATAAAATCGTGTAACATTTCATTCTTCTGTGGTATTTCAGCAGGTGGACCGGGTCGATTTGGAGTGAGCGGACACTCACAGAGCTACATATTTATGCTGGAAAGGAGGCGTCACCCACGCAATATTTAACAGTGAAGCTTGCAGATCTTTATCCAAATAATTTTATGTGGTTAGCCCTTACTTCTCTTATATGTTTTTTAAGTAACTTTCCGCATGATTTGTAAGGCGACCTTTTACATAAGTAAAATCTAGTAACATATCCTGCTTCTATGGTGTTTCAGCAAGCTCATCAGGAAGATTTGATGTGAGCCGATACTCACACGGCCTCAAATTTATGCTCGAAAAGCGGTATTAATTACACTACAGTTAACACTGGAGGGTGCGTATATCTAACATCATCATTCTTTTGGTAAGAAATTTCTTCTGTTATGTATTTTTCACCTTACTTGCTGCATGAGTTGAATGATGACCTTTCATATATGTAAAATCGTGTAACATTTCATTGTTCTGTGGTATTTCAGCATGTGGACCGGGCCGATTTGGAGTGAGCGGACACTCACAGAGCTTCATACTTATGCTGGAAAGGAGGCATTACCTACGCAATATTTAACAGTGAAGCTCGCAGATCTTTATCCAAAAAATTTTATGTGGTGAGCCCTTACTTCTCTTATATAGTTTTTAAACAACTTTCCGCATGACTTGTAAGGTGACCTTTTACATAAGTAAAATCTAGTAACGTATCCTGCTTCTATGGTGTTTCAGCAAGCTCATCAGGAAGATTTGATGTGAGCCGATACTCACACGGCCTCAAATATATGCTCAAAAGAGTTATTAATTACACTACTGTTAACACTGGAGGGTGTGTATATCTAATATGATCGTTCTTTTGGTAAGTAATTTCTTCTGTTATGTATTTATCACCTTACTTGCTGCATGACTTGAAAGATGACCGTTGTAGTTGGGAGCTCCAACGTCAGGCGCGTAATGGGGCCCCTTAGATATATGGCCGCAAGGGAGGGTAAGAAAACCAAAGTGCACACCGTGTTCATACTGGGGGGAGTCATTCCAGATGTGGAAAGGGTCCTTCCAGATGCCATGAAGGGTACAGGGTGCACCCATCTGCAGGTGGTCGCTCATATCGGCACCAATGATGTGTGTCGCTATGAATCGGAGGAAATCCTCTCTGGCTTCCAGCGTCTATCTGATTTGGTGAAGACTGCCAATTTCGCTAGTGGGATGAAAGCAGAGCTCACCATCTGCAGCATCGTCGACAGGACTGACTGCGGACTTTTGGTACAGACCCGAGTGGAGGGTCTGAATCAGTGGCTGAGACGGTTCTGCGACCGTGTGGGCTGCAGATTCCTCGACTTGCGCCATAGGGTGGTGGGGTTTCGGGTTCCGCTGGATGAGTCAGGAGTCCACTACACGCAACAAGCGGCTACACGGATAGCAGGGGTTGTATGGCGTGGGCTGGGCAGTTTTTTAGGTTAGATGGCCTCGGGCAAGTACAGAAAGGGCAACAGCCTCAACGGGTGCGGGGCAAAGTCAGGACATGCGGGGACCAAGCAGCAATCGGTATTGTAATTGTAAACTGTCGAAGCTGCGTTGGTAAAGTACCGGAACTTCAAGCGCTGATAGAAAGCACTGAAGCCGAAATCGTTATAGGTACAGAAAGCTGGCTGAAGCCAGAGATAAATTCTGCCGAAATTTTTACAAACGTACAGACGGTGTTTATAAAGGATAGATTGCATGCAACCGGTGGTGGAGTGTTCGTTGCTGTTAGTAGTAGTTTATCCTGTAGTGAAGTAGAAGTGGATAGTTCTTGTGAATTATTATGGGTGGAGGTTACACTCAACAACCGAGCTAGGTTAATAATTGGCTCCTTTTACCGACCCCCCGACTCAGCAGCATTAGTGGCAGAACAGCTGAGAGAAAATTTGGAATACATTTTACATAAATTTTCTCAGCATGTTATAGTCTTAGGTGGAGATTTCAATTTACCAGATATAGACTGGGACACTCAGATGTTTAGGACGGGTGGTAGGGACAGAGCATCGAGTGACATTATACTGAGTGCACTATCCGAAAATTACCTCGAGCAATTAAACAGAGAACCGACTCGTGGAGATAACATCTTGGACCTACTGATAACAAACAGACCCAAACTTTTCGACTCTGTAAGCGCAGAACAGGGAATCAGTGGTCATAAGGCCGTTGCAGCATCCCTGAATATGGAAGTTAATAGGAATATAAAAAAAGGGAGGAAGGTTTATCTGTTTAGCAAGAGTAATAGAAGGCAGATTTCAGGCTACCTAACAGATCAAAACGAAAATTTGTGTTCCGACACTGACAATGTTGAGTGTTTATGGAAAAAGTTCAAGGCAATCGTAAAATGCGTTTTAGACAGGTAAGTGCTGAGTAAAACTGTGAGGGACGGGAAAAACCCACCGTGGTACAACAACAAAGTTAGGAAATTACTGCGAAAGCAAAGAGAGCTTCACTCCAAATTTAAACACAGCCAAAACCTCTCAGACAAACAGAAGCTAAACAATGTCAAAGTTAGCGTAAGGAGGGCTATGCGTGAAGCGTTTAGTGAATTCGAAAGTAAAATACTAGGTACCGACTTGACAGAAAATCCTAGGAAGTTCTGGTCTTACGTTAAATCAGTAAGTGGCTCGAAACAGCATGTCCAAACACTCCGGGATGATGATGGCATTGAAACAGAGGATGACAAGCGTAAAGCTGAAATACTAAACACCTTTTTCCAAAGCTGTTTCACAGAGGAAGACCGCACTGCAGTTCCTTCTCTAAATCCTCGCACAAACGAAAAAATGGCTGACATCGAAATAAGTGTCCAAGGAATAGAAAAGCAACTGGAATCACTCAACAGAGAAAAGTCCACTGGACCTGACGGGATACCAATTCGATTCTACACAGAGTACGCGAAAGAACTTGCCCCCCTTCTAACAGCCGTGTACTGCAAGTCTCTAGAGGAACGGAAGGTTCCAAATGATTGGAAAAGAGCACAGGTAGTCCCAGTCTTCAAGAAGGGACGTCGAGCTGATGCGCAAAACTATAGATCTATATCTCTGACGTTGATCTGTTGTAGAATTTTAGAACATGTTTTTTGCTTGAGTATCATGTCGTTTTTGGAAACTCAGAATCTACTATGTAGGAATCAACATGGATTCCGGAAACAGCGATCGTGTGAGACCCAACACGCTCTGTTTGTTCATGAGACCCAGAAAATATTAGATACAGGCTCCCAGGTAGATGCTATTTTTCTTGACTTCCGGAAGGCGTTCGATACAGTTCTGCACTGTCGCCTGATAAACAAAGTAAGAGCCTACGGAATATCAGACCAGCTGTGTGGCTGGATTGAAGAGTTTTTAGCAAACAGAACACAGCATGTTGTTATCTACGGAGAGACGTCTACAGATGTTAAAGTAACCTCTGGCGTGCCACAGGGGAGTGTTATGGGACCATTGCTTTTCACAATATATATAAATGACCTAGTAGATAGTGTCGGAAGTTCCATGCGGCTTTTGGCGGATGATGCTGTAGTATACAGAGAAGTTGCAGCATTAGAAAATTGTAGCGAAATGCAGGAAGATCTGCAGCGGATAGGCACTTGGTGCAGGGAGTGGAAACTGACCCTTAACACAGACAAATGTAATGTATTGAGAATACATAGAATGAAGGATCCTTTATTGTATGATTATATGATAGCGGAACAAACACTGGTAGCAGTTACTTCTGTAAAATATCTGGGAGTATGCGTGTGGAACGATTTGAAGTGGAATGATCATATAAAATTAATTGTTGGTAAGGCGGGTACCAGGTTGAGATTCATTGGGAGAGTCCTTAGAAAATATAGTTCATCAACAAAGGAGGTGGCTTACAAAACACTCGTTCGACCTATACTTGAGTATTGCTCATCAGTGTGGGATCCGCACCAGATCGGGTTGACGGAGGAGATAGAGAAGATCCAAAGAAGAGCGGCACGTTTCGTCACAGGGTTATTTGGTAACCGTGATAGCATTACGGAGATGTTTAACAAACTCAAGTGGCAGACTCTGCAAGAGAGGCGCTCTGCATCGCGGTGTAGCTTGCTCGCCAGGTTTCGAGAGGGTGCGTTTCTGGATGAGGTATCGAATATATTGCTTCCCCCTACTTATACCTCCCGAGGAGATCACAAAAGTAAAATTAGAGAGATTAGAGCACGCACGGAGGCTTTCAGACAGTCATTCTTCCCGTGAACCATACGCGACTGGAACAGGAAAAGGAGGTAATGACAGTGGCACGTAAAGTGCCCTCCGCCACACACCGTTGGGCGGCTTGCAGAGTATAAATGTAGATGTAGATGTAGATATATGTAAAATCGTGTAACATTTCATTCTTCTGTGGTATTTCAGCAGGTGGACCGGGCCGCTTTGGACTGAGCGGACGCTCACAGAGCCTCATATATATGCTGGAAAGGAGGCATCACCTACGCAATATTTAACAGTGAAGCTTGCAGATCTTTATCCAAATATTTTTATGTGGTAAGCCCCTACTTATCTTATATATTTTTTTAACAACTTTCCGCATGACTTGTAAGGCGGCCTTTTACATAAGTAAAATCTAGTAACATATCCTGATTCTATGGTGTTTCAGCAAGCTCATCGGGAAGATTTGATGTGAGCCGATACTCACACGGCCTCAAATTTATGCTCGAAAAGAGGTATTAATTACACTACAGTTAACACTGGAGGGTGCGTATATCTAACATCATCATTCTTTTGGTAAGAAATTTTTTCTGTTATGTATTTTTCACCTTACTTGCTGCACGAGTTGAAAGATGACATTTCATATATGTAAAATCGTGTAACATTTCATTCTTCTGTGGTATTTCAGCAGGTGGACTGGGTCGATTTGGAGTGAGCGGACACTCACAGAGCCTCATACTTATGCTGGAAAGGAGCCATCACCTACGCAATATTTAACAGTGAAGTTTGCAGATCTTTATCCAAATAATTTTATGTGGTAAGCCCTTACTTCTCTTATACATTTTTTAAACAACTTTCTGCATGACTTGTAAGGCGACCTTTTACATAAGTAAAATCTAGTAACATATCCTGATTCTATGGTGTTTCAGCAAGCTCATCGGGAAGATTTGATGTGAGCCGATACTCACACGGCCTCAAATTTATGCTCGAAGTAGGCATTAATTACACTACAGTTAACACTGGAGGTAGCGTATATCTAACATCATCGTTCTTTTGGTAAGTAATTTCGTCTGTTATGTATTTATCACCTTACTTGCTGCATGACTCGAGGCACGACCTTTCATATATGTAAAATCGTGTAACATTTCATTCTTCTGTGGTATTTCAGCAGGTGGACCGGGCCGATTTGGAGTGAGCGGACACTCACAGAGCCTCATACTTATGCTGGAAGGGAGGCATCACCTCCGCAATACTTAACAGTGAAGCTTGCAGATCTTTATCCAAATAATTTTATGTGGTAAGCCCTTACTTCTCTTATATATTTTTTAATCAACTTTCCACATGACTTGTAAGGCGACCTTTAACATAAGTAAAATCTAGTGACATATCCTGCTTCTATGGTGTTTCAGCAAGCTCATCGGGAAGATTTGATGTGAGCCGATACTCACACGGCCTCAAATTTATGCTCGAAGGAGGCATTAATTACACTACAGTTAACACTGGAGGGTGAGTATATCTAACATCATCGTTCTTTTGGTAAGTAATTTCGTCTGTTATGTATTTATCACCTTACTTGCTGCATGACTTGAGGCACGACCTTTCATATATGTAAAATCGTGTAACATTTCATTCTTCTGTGGTATTTTAGCAGGTGGACCGGGCCGATTTGGAGTGAGCGGACACTCACAGAGCCTCATACTTATGCTGGAAGGGAGGCATCACCTCCGCAATACTTAACAGTGAAGCTTGCAGATCTTTATCCAAATAATTTTATGTGGTAAGCCCTTACTTCTCTTATATATTTTTTAATCAACTTTCCACATGACTTGTAAGGCGACCTTTAACATAAGTAAAATCTAGTGACATATCCTGCTTCTATGGTGTTTCAGCAAGCTCATCGGGAAGATTTGATGTGAGCCGATACTCACACGGCCTCAAATTTATGCTCGAAAAGAGGTATTAATTACACTACAGTTAACACTGGAGGGTGCGTATATCTATCATCATCGTTCTTTTGTTAAGTAATTTCTTCTGGTATGTATTAGTCACCTTACTCGCTGCATGACTTGAAAGATGACCTTTCATATATGTAAAATCGTGTAACATTTCATTCTTATGTGGTATTTCAGTAAGTGGACCGGGTCGATTTGTAGTGAGCGGATACTCACAGAGCCTCACATTTATGCTGGAAAGGAGGCATCACCTACGCAATATTTAACAGTGAAGCTTGCAGATCTTTATCCAAATAATTTTATGTGGTAAGCCCTTACTTCTCTTATATATTTTTTAAACAACTTTCTGCATGACTTGTAAGGCGGCCTTTTACATAAGTAAAATCTAGTAACATATCCTGCTTCTATGGTGTTTCAGCAAGCTCATCAGGAAGATTTGATGTGAGCCGATACTCACACAGCCTCAAATTTATGCTCGAAAAGAGGTATTAATTACACTACAGTTAACACTGGAGGGTGCGTATATCTAACATCATCATTCTTTTGGTAAGAAATTTCTTCTGTTATGTATTTTTCACCTTAATGCTGCATTACTTGAAACACGACCTTTCATATATGTAAAATCGTGTAACATTTCATTCTTCTGTGGTATTTCAGTAGGTGGACCGGGTCGATTTGGAGTGAGCGGATACTCACAGAGCCTCACATTTATGCTGGAAAGGAGGCATCACCTACGCAATATTTAACAGTGAAGCTTGCAGATCATTATCCAAATAATTTTATGTGGTAAGCCCTTACTTCTCTTATATATATTTTTAAACAACTTTCTGCATGACTTGTAAGGCGGCCTTTTACATAAGTAAAATCTAGTAACATATCCTGCTTCTATGGTGTTTCAGCAAGCTCATCAGGAAGATTTGATGTGAGCCGATACTCACACAGCCTCAAATTTATGCTCGAAAAGAGGTATTAATTACACTACAGTTAACACTGGAGGGTGCGTATATCTAACATCATTGTTCTTTTGGTAAGTAATTTCTTCTATTATGTATTTTTCACCTTACTTGCTGCATGATATTAAATTCGACCTGTCATATATATAAAATCGTGTAACATTTCATTCTTCTGTGGTATTTCAGCAGGTGGACCGGGTCGATTTGGAGTGAGCGGACACTCACAGAGCTACATATTTATGCTGGAAAGGAGGCGTCACCCACGCAATATTTAACAGTGAAGCTTGCAGATCTTTATCCAAATAATTTTATGTGGTTAGCCCTTACTTCTCTTATATGTTTTTTAAGTAACTTTCCGCATGATTTGTAAGGCGACCTTTTACATAAGTAAAATCTAGTAACATATCCTGCTTCTATGGTGTTTCAGCAAGCTCATCAGGAAGATTTGATGTGAGCCGATACTCACACGGCCTCAAATTTATGCTCGAAAAGCAGTATTAATTACACTACAGTTAACACTGGAGGGTGCGTATATCTAACATCATCATTCTTTTGGTAAGAAATTTCTTCTGTTATGTATTTTTCACCTTACTTGCTGCATGAGTTGAATGATGACCTTTCATATATGTAAAATCGTGTAACATTTCATTGTTCTGTGGTATTTCAGCATGTGGACCGAGCCGATTTGGAGTGAGCGGACACTCACAGAGCTTCATACTTATGCTGGAAAGGAGGCATTACCTACGCAATATTTAACAGTGAAGCTCGCAGATCTTTATCCAAAAAATTTTATGTGGTGAGCCCTTACTTCTCTTATATATTTTTTAAACAACTTTCCGCATGACTTGTAAGGTGACCTTTTACATAAGTAAAATCTAGTAACGTATCCTGCTTCTATGGTGTTTCAGCAAGCTCATCAGGAAGATTTGATGTGAGCCGATACTCACACGGCCTCAAATATATGCTCAAAAGAGTAATTAATTACACTACTGTTAACACTGGAGGGTGTGTATATCTAATATGATCGTTCTTTTGGTAAGTAATTTCTTCTGTTATGTATTTATCACCTTACTTGCTGCATGCCTTGAAAGATGACCGTTGTAGTTGGGAGCTCCAACGTCAGGCGCGTAATGGGGCCCCTTAGATATATGGCCGCAAGGGAGGGGAAGAAAACCAAAGTGCACTCCGTGTTCATACTGGGGGGAGTCATTCCAGATGTGGAAAGGGTCCTTCCAGATGCCATGAAGGGTACAGGGTGCACCCATCTGCAGGTGGTCGCTCATGTCGGCACCAATGATGTGTGTCGCTATGAATCGGAGGAAATCCTCTCTGGCTTCCAGCGTCTATCTGATTTGGTGAAGACTGCCAATTTCGCTAGTGGGATGAAAGCAGAGCTCACCATCTGCAGCATCGTCGACAGGACTGACTGCGGACTTTTGGTACAGACCCGAGTGGAGGGTCTGAATCAGTGGCTGAGACGGTTCTGCGACCGTGTGGGCTGCAGATTCCTCGACTTGCGCCATAGGGTGGTGGGGTTTCGGGTTCCGCTGGATGAGTCAGGAGTCCACTACACGCAACAAGCGGCTACACGGATAGCAGGGGTTGTATGGCGTGGGCTGGGCAGTTTTTTAGGTTAGATGGCCTCGGGCAAGTACAGAAAGGGCAACAGCCTCAACGGGTGCGGGGCAAAGTCAGGACATGCGGGGACCAAGCAGCAATCGGTATTGTAATTGTAAACTGTCGAAGCTGCGTTGGTAAAGTACCGGAACTTCAAGCGCTGATAGAAAGCACTGAAGCCGAAATCGTTATAGGTACAGAAAGCTGGCTGAAGCCAGAGATAAATTCTGCCGAAATTTTTACAAACGTACAGACGGTGTTTATAAAGGATAGATTGCATGCAACCGGTGGTGGAGTGTTCGTTGCTGTTAGTAGTAGTTTATCCTGTAGTGAAGTAGAAGTGGATAGTTCCTGTGAATTATTATGGGTGGAGGTTACACTCAACAACCGAGCTAGGTTAATAATTGGCTCCTTTTACCGACCCCCCGACTCAGCAGCATTAGTGGCAGAACAGCTGAGAGAAAATTTGGAATACATTTTACATAAATTTTCTCAGCATGTTATAGTCTTAGGTGGAGATTTCAATTTACCAGATATAGACTGGGACACTCAGATGTTTAGGACGGGTGGTAGGGACAGAGCATCGAGTGACATTATACTGAGTGCACTATCCGAAAATTACCTCGAGCAATTAAACAGAGAACCGACTCGTGGAGATAACATCTTGGACCTACTGATAACAAACAGACCCAAACTTTTCGACTCTGTAAGCGCAGAACAGGGAATCAGTGGTCATAAGGCCGTTGCAGCATCCCTGAATATGGAAGTTAATAGGAATATAAAAAAAGGGAGGAAGGTTTATCTGTTTAGCAAGAGTAATAGAAGGCAGATTTCAGGCTACCTAACAGATCAAAACGAAAATTTGTGTTCCGACACTGACAATGTTGAGTGTTTATGGAAAAAGTTCAAGGCAATCGTAAAATGCGTTTTAGACAGGTAAGTGCTGAGTAAAACTGTGAGGGACGGGAAAAACCCACCGTGGTACAACAACAAAGTTAGGAAATTACTGCGAAAGCAAAGAGAGCTTCACTCCAAATTTAAACACAGCCAAAACCTCTCAGACAAACAGAAGCTAAACAATGTCAAAGTTAGCGTAAGGAGGGCTATGCGTGAAGCGTTTAGTGAATTCGAAAGTAAAATACTAGGTACCGACTTGACAGAAAATCCTAGGAAGTTCTGGTCTTACGTTAAATCAGTAAGTGGCTCGAAACAGCATGTCCAAACACTCCGGGATGATGATGGCATTGAAACAGAGGATGACAAGCGTAAAGCTGAAATACTAAACACCTTTTTCCAAAGCTGTTTCACAGAGGAAGACCGCACTGCAGTTCCTTCTCTAAATCCTCGCACAAACGAAAAAATGGCTGACATCGAAATAAGTGTCCAAGGAATAGAAAAGCAACTGGAATCACTCAACAGAGAAAAGTCCACTGGACCTGACGGGATACCAATTCGATTCTACACAGAGTACGCGAAAGAACTTGCCCCCCTTCTAACAGCCGTGTACCGCAAGTCTCTAGAGGAACGGAAGGTTCCAAATGATTGGAAAAGAGCACAGGTAGTCCCAGTCTTCAAGAAGGGACGTCGAGCTGATGCGCAAAACTATAGATCTATATCTCTGACGTTGATCTGTTGTAGAATTTTAGAACATGTTTTTTGCTTGAGTATCATGTCGTTTTTGGAAACTCAGAATCTACTATGTAGGAATCAACATGGATTCCGGAAACAGCGATCGTGTGAGACCCAACACGCTCTGTTTGTTCATGAGACCCAGAAAATATTAGATACAGGCTCCCAGGTAGATGCTATTTTTCTTGACTTCCGGAAGGCGTTCGATACAGTTCTGCACTGTCGCCTGATAAACAAAGTAAGAGCCTACGGAATATCAGACCAGCTGTGTGGCTGGATTGAAGAGTTTTTAGCAAACAGAACACAGCATGTTGTTATCTACGGAGAGACGTCTACAGATGTTAAAGTAACCTCTGGCGTGCCACAGGGGAGTGTTATGGGACCATTGCTTTTCACAATATATATAAATGACCTAGTAGATAGTGTCGGAAGTTCCATGCGGCTTTTGGCGGATGATGCTGTAGTATACAGAGAAGTTGCAGCATTAGAAAATTGTAGCGAAATGCAGGAAGATCTGCAGCGGATAGGCACTTGGTGCAGGGAGTGGAAACTGACCCTTAACACAGACAAATGTAATGTATTGAGAATACATAGAATGAAGGATCCTTTATTGTATGATTATATGATAGCGGAACAAACACTGGTAGCAGTTACTTCTGTAAAATATCTGGGAGTATGCGTGTGGAACGATTTGAAGTGGAATGATCATATAAAATTAATTGTTGGTAAGGCGGGTACCAGGTTGAGATTCATTGGGAGAGTCCTTAGAAAATATAGTTCATCAACAAAGGAGGTGGCTTACAAAACACTCGTTCGACCTATACTTGAGTATTGCTCATCAGTGTGGGATCCGCACCAGATCGGGTTGACGGAGGAGATAGAGAAGATCCAAAGAAGAGCGGCACGTTTCGTCACAGGGTTATTTGGTAACCGTGATAGCATTACGGAGATGTTTAACAAACTCAAGTGGCAGACTCTGCAAGAGAGGCGCTCTGCATCGCGGTGTAGCTTGCTCGCCAGGTTTCGAGAGGGTGCGTTTCTGGATGAGGTATCGAATATATTGCTTCCCCCTACTTATACCTCCCGAGGAGATCACAAAAGTAAAATTAGAGAGATTAGAGCACGCACGGAGGCTTTCAGACAGTCATTCTTCCCGCGAACCATACGCGACTGGAACAGGAAAAGGAGGTAATGACAGTGGCACGTAAAGTGCCCTCCGCCACACACCGTTGGGCGGCTTGCAGAGTATAAATGTAGATGTAGATGTAGATATATGTAAAATCGTGTAACATTTCATTCTTCTGTGGTATTTCAGCAGGTGGACCGGGCCGCTTTGGACTGAGCGGACGCTCACAGAGCCTCATATATATGCTGGAAAGGAGGCATCACCTACGCAATATTTAACAGTGAAGCTTGCAGATCTTTATCCAAATATTTTTATGTGGTAAGCCCCTACTTATCTTATATATTTTTTTAACAACTTTCCGCATGACTTGTAAGGCGGCCTTTTACATAAGTAAAATCTAGTAACATATCCTGATTCTATGGTGTTTCAGCAAGCTCATCGGGAAGATTTGATGTGAGCCGATACTCACACGGCCTCAAATTTATGCTCGAAAAGAGGTATTAATTACACTACAGTTAACACTGGAGGGTGCGTATATCTAACATCATCATTCTTTTGGTAAGAAATTTTTTCTGTTATGTATTTTTCACCTTACTTGCTGCACGAGTTGAAAGATGACATTTCATATATGTAAAATCGTGTAACATTTCATTCTTCTGTGGTATTTCAGCAGGTGGACTGGGTCGATTTGGAGTGAGCGGACACTCACAGAGCCTCATACTTATGCTGGAAAGGAGCCATCACCTACGCAATATTTAACAGTGAAGTTTGCAGATCTTTATCCAAATAATTTTATGTGGTAAGCCCTTACTTCTCTTATACATTTTTTAAACAACTTTCTGCATGACTTGTAAGGCGACCTTTTACATAAGTAAAATCTAGTAACATATCCTGATTCTATGGTGTTTCAGCAAGCTCATCGGGAAGATTTGATGTGAGCCGATACTCACACGGCCTCAAATTTATGCTCGAAAAGAGGTATTAATTACACTACAGTAACAGTGGAGGGTGCGTATATCTAACATCATCATTCTATTGGTAAGAAATTTCTTCTGTTATGTATTTTTCACCTTACTTGCTGCATGAGTTGAAAGATGACCTTTCATATATGTAAAATCGTGTAACATTTCATTCTTCTGTGGTATTTCAGCAGGTGGACCGGGTCGATTTGGAGTGAGTGGACATTCACAGAGCCTCATATTTATGCTGGAAAGGAGGCATCTTCTACGCAATATTTAACAGTGAAGCTTGCAGATCTTTATCCAAATAATTTTATGTGGTAAGCCCTTACTTCTCTTATATATTTTTTAAACAACTTTCTGCATGACTTGTAAGGTGATCTTTTACATAAGTAAAATTTAGTAACATATCCTGCTTCTATGGTGTTTCAGCAATCTCATCAGGAAGATTTGATGTGCGCCGATACTCACACGGCCTCAAATTTATGCTCGAAAGCGGCATTAATTACACTACAGTTAACACTGGAGAGTGCGTATATCTAATATGATCGTTCTTTTGGTAAGTAATTTCTTCTGTTATGTATTTATCACCTTACTTGCTGCATGACTTGAAAGATGACATTTCATATATGTAAAATCGTGTAACATTTCATTCTTCTGTGGTATTTCAGCAGGTGGACCGGGCCGATTTGGAGTGAGCGGGCACTCACAGAGCCTCATACTTATGCTGGAAAGGAGGCTTCACCTACGCAATATTTAACAGTGAAACTTGCAGATCTTTATCCAAATAATTTTATGTGGTAAGCCCTTACTTCTCTTATATATTTTTTAAAATACTTTCCGCATGACTTGTAAGGCGACCTTTTACATAAGTAAAATCTAGTGACATATCCTGCTTCTAAGGTGTTTCAGCAAGCTCATCGGGAAGATTTGATGTGAGCCGATACTCACACGGCCTCAAATTTATGCTCGAAAAGAGGCATTGATTACACTACAGTTAACACTGATGGGTGCGTATATCTAACATCATCATTCTTTTAGTAAGTAATTTCGTCTGTTATGTATTTGTCACCTTACTTGCTGCATGACTTGAAACACGACCTTTCATATATGTAAAATCGTGTAACATTTCATTCTTCTGTGGTAATTCAGCAGGTGGACCTGGCCCATTTGTAGTGAGCGGACACTCAACAGTCTCATACTTATGCTGGAAAAGAGGCATCACCTACGCAATATTTAACAGTGATGCTTGCAGATCTTTATCCAAATATTTTTATGTGGTAAGCCCTTACTTCTCTTATATATTTTTTTAACAACTTTCCGCATGACTTGTAAGGCGACCTTTTACATAAGTAAAATCTAGTAACATATCCTGCTTCTATGGTGTTTCAGCAAGCTCATCGGGAAGATTTGATGTGTAACATTTCATTCTTCTGTGGTATTTCAGCAGGTGGACTGAGCGGACTCTCATAGAGCCTCATATATATGCTGGAAAGGAGGCATCACCTACGCAATATTTAACAGTGATGCTTGCAGATCTTTATCCAAATATTTTTATGTGGTAAGCCCTTACTTCTCTTATATATTTTTTTAACAACTTTCCGCATGACTTGTAAGGCGACCTTTTACATAAGTAAAATCTAGTAACATATCCTGATTCTATGGTGTTTCAGCAAGCTCATCGGGAAGATTTGATGTGAGCCGATACTCACACGGCCTCAAATTTATGCTCGAAAAGAGGTATTAATTACACTACAGTTAACACTGGAGGGTGCGTATATCTAACATCATCGTTCTTTTAGTAAGTAATTTCGTCTGTTATGTATTTGTCACCTTACTTGCTGCATGACTTGAAACACGACCTTTCATATATGTAAAATCGTGTAACATTTCATTCTTCTGTGGTATTTCAGCAGGTGGACCGGGCCCATTTGTAGTGAGCGGACACTCACAGAGCCTCATACATATGCTGGAAAGGTGGCATCACCTACGCAATATTTAACAGTGAAACTTGCAGATCTTTATCCAAAAAATTTTATGTGGTGAGCCCTTACTTCTCTTATATACTTTTAAACAACTTTCCGCATGACTTGTAAGGTGACCTTTTACATAAGTAGAATCTAGTAACATATCCTGCTTCTATGGTGTTTCAGCATGCTCATCGGTAAGATTTGATGTGTAACATTTCATTCTTCTGTGGTATTTCAGCAGGTGGTCTGGGCCGATTTGGACTGAGCGGACGCTCATAGAGCCTCATATATATGCTGGTAAGGAGGCATCACCTACGCAATATTTAACAGTGATGCTTGCAGATCTTTATCCAAATATTTTTATGTGGTAAGCCCCTACTTATCTTATATATTTTTTTAACAACTTTCCGCATGACTTGTAAGGCGACCTTTTACATAAGTAAAATCTAGTAACATATCCTGATTCTATGGTGTTTCAGCAAGCTCATCGGGAAGATTTGATGTGAGCCGATACTCACACGGCCTCAAATTTATGCTCGAAAAGAGGTATTAATTACACTACAGTTAACACTGGAGGGTGCGTATGTCTAATATGATTGTTCTTTTGGTAAGTAATTTCGTCTGTTATGTATTTGTCACTTTACTTGCTGCATGACTTGAAACACGACCTTTCATATATGTAAAATCGTGTAACATTTCATTCTTCTGTGGTATTTCAGCAGGTGGACCGGGTCGATTTTGAGTGAGCGGACACTAACAGAGCCTCATATTTATGGTGGAAAGGAGGCGTCACCTATGCAATATTTAACAGTGAAGCTTGCAGATCTTTATCCAAATATTTTTATGTGTTAAGCCCTTACTTCTCTTATATATTTTTTAAACAACTTTCCGTATGACTTGTAAGTCGACCTTTTACATAAGTAAAATCTAGTAACATATCTTCCTTCTATGGTGTTTCAGCAAGCTTATCAGGAAGATTTGATGTGAGGCCAGACTTTCAGGGCCTCAAGTTTATGCTGAAAAGAGGTATTAATTACACTAAAGTTAACACTGGAGGGGGCGTATATCTAATATTATCGTTCTTTTGGTAAGAAATTTCTTCTGTTATGTATTTTTCACCATACTTGCTGCATGACTTGAAACATGACCTTTCATATATGTAAAATCGTATAACATTTCATTCTTCTGTGATATTTCAGCAGGTGGACCAGGCCGATTTGGAGTGAGCGGACACTCACAGAGCCTCATATTTATGCTGGAAAGGAGGCATCACCTACCCAATATTTAACAGTGAAGCTTGCAGATCTTTATCCACATATTTTTATGTGGTAAGCCCTTACTTCTCTTATATATTTTTTAAACAACATTCCGCATGACTTGTAAGGCGACCTTTTACATAAGTAGAGTCTAGTAACATATCCTGCTTCTATGGTGTTTCAGCAAGCTCATCAGGAAGATTTGATGTGAGCCGATACTCACACGGCCTCAAATTTATGCTCGAAAAGAGGCATTGATTACACTACAGTTAACACTGATGGGTGCGTATATCTAACATCATCGTTCTTTTAGTAAGTAATTTCGTCTGTTATGTATTTGTCACCTTACTTGCTGCATGACTTGAAACACGACCTGTCATATATGTAAAATCGTGTAACATTTCATTCTTCTGTGGTATTTCAGCAGGTGGACCGGGCCCATTTGTAGTGAGCGGACACTCACAGAGTCTCATACTTATGCTGGAAAAGAGGCATCACCTACGCAATATTTAACAGTGAAACTTGCAGATCTTTATCCAAAAAATGTTATGTGGTGAGCCCTTACTTCTCTTATATACTTTTAAACAACTTTCCGCATGACTTGTAAGGTGACCTTTTACATAAGTAAAATCTAGTAACATATCCTGCTTCTATGGTGTTTCAGCAAGCTCATCGGGAAGATTTGATGTGTAACATTTCATTCTTCTGTGGTATTTCAGCAGGTGGACTGGGCCGATTTGGACTGAGCGGACGCTCATAGAGCCTCATATATATGCTGGAAAGGAGGCATCACCTACGCAATATTTAACAGTGATGCTTGCAGATCTTTATCCAAATATTTTTATGTGGTAAGCCCTTACTTCTCTTATATATTTTTTTAACAACTTTCCGCATGACTTGTAAGGCGACCTTTTACATAAGTAAAATCTAGTAACATATCCTGATTCTATGGTGTTTCAGCAAGCTCATCGGGAAGATTTGATGTGAGCCGATACTCACACGGCCTCAAATTTATGCTCGAAAAGAGGTATTAATTACACTACAGTTAACACTGGAGGGTGCGTATATCTAACATCATCGTTCTTTTAGTAAGTAATTTCGTCTGTTATGTATTTGTCACCTTACTTGCTGCATGACTTGAAACACGACCTTTCATATATGTAAAATCGTGTAACATTTCATTCTTCTGTGGTATTTCAGCAGGTGGACCGGGCCGTTTTGGAGTGAGCAGACACTCACAGAGCCTCATACTTATGCTGGAAGGGAGGCATCACCTACGCAATATTTGACAGTGATGCTTGCAGATCTTTATCCAAATATTTTTATGTGGTAAGCCCCTACTTATCTTATATATTTTTTTAACAACTTTCCGCATGACTTGTAAGGCGACCTTTTACATAAGTAAAATCTAGTAACATATCCTGATTCTATGGTGTTTCAGCAAGCTCATCGGGAAGATTTGATGTGAGCCGATACTCACACGGCCTCAAATTTATGCTCGAAAAGAGGTATTAATTACACTACAGTTAACACTGGAGGGTGCGTATATCTAACATCATCGTTCTTTTAGTAAGTAATTTCGTCTGTTATGTATTTGTCACCTTACTTGCTGCATGACTTGAAACACGACCTTTCATATATGTAAAATCGTGTAACATTTCATTCTTCTGTGGTATTTCAGCAGGTGGACCGGGCCCATTTGTAATGAGCGGACACTCACAGAGCCTCATACTTATGCTGGAAAGGTGGCATTACCTACGCAATATTTAACAGTGAAACTTGCAGATCTTTATCCAAAAAATTTTATGTGGTGAGCCCTTACTTCTCTTATATATTTTTTAAACAACTTTCCGCATGACTTGTAAGGCGACCTTTTACATAAGTAAAATCTAGTAACATATCCTGCTTCTATGGTGTTTCAGCAAGCTCATCGGGAAGATTTGATGTGAGCCGATACTCACACGGCCTCAAATTTATGCTCGAAACAGGATTAATTACACTACAGTTAACACTGGAGGGTGCGTATGTCTAATATGATTGTTCTTTTGGTAAGTAATTTCGTCTGTTATGTATTTGTCACTTTACTTGCTGCATGACTTGAAACACGACCTTTCATATATGTAAAATCGTGTAACATTTCATTCTTCTGTGGTATTTCAGCAGGTGGACCGGGTCGATTTGGAGTGAGCGGACACTAACAGAGCCTCATATTTATGTTGGAAAGGATGCATCACCTATGCAATATTTAACAGTGAAGCTTGCAGATCTTTATCCAAATAATTTTATGTGGTAAGCCCTTACTTCTCTTATATATTTTTTAAACAACTTTCCGTATGACTTGTAAGTCGACCTTTTACATAAGTAAAATCTAGTAACATATCTTCCTTCTATGGTGTTTCAGCAAGCTTATCAGGAAGATTTGATGTGAGCCGAGACTTTCAGGGCCTCAGGTTTATGCTGAAAAGAGCTATTAATTACACTAAAGTTAACACTGGAGGGGGCGTATATATAATATCATCGTTCTTTTGGTAAGAAATTTCTTCTGTTATGTATTTTTCACCTTACTTGCTGCATGACTTGAAACATGACCTTTCATATATGTAAAATCGTATAACATTTCATTCTTCTGTGGTATTTCAGCAGGTGGACCGGGCCGATTTGGAGTGAGCGGACACTCACAGAGCCTCATATTTATGCTGGAAAGGAGGCATCACCTACCCAATATTTAACAGTGAAGCTTGCAGATCTTTATCCACATATTTTTATGTGGTAAGCCCTTACTTCTCTTACATATTTTTTAAACAACATTCCGCATGCCTTGTAAGGCGACCTTTTACATAAGTAGAGTCGAGTAACATATCCTGCTTCTATGGTGTTTCAGCAAGTTCATCAGGAAGATTTGATATGAGCCGATACTCATACAGCTTCAAATTTATGCTCGAAAAGAGGCATTAATTACACTACAGTTAACACTGGAGGGTGCGTGTATCTAACATGATCGTTCTTTTGGTAAGAAATTTCTTCTGTTATGTATGTATCACCTTACTTGCTGCACGAATTGAAAGGTGACCTTTCATATATGTAAAATCGTGTAACATTTCATTCATCTGTGGTATTTCAGCAGGTGGACCGTGTAGATTTGGAGTGAGCGGACACTCCACAGAGCCTCATATTTATGCTGGAAAGGAGGCATCACCTACGCAATATTTAACAGTGAAGCTTGCGGATCTTTATCCAAATAATTTTATGTGGTAAGCCCTTACTTCTCTTACATATTTTTTAAACAACCTTCCGCATGACTTGTAATGCGACCTTTTACATAAGTAAAATCTAGTAACATATCCTGCTTCTATGGTGTTTCAGCAAGCTCATCAGGAAGATTTGATGTGAGCCGATACTCACACGGCCTCAAATTTATGCTCGAAAAGAGGCATTGATTACACTACAGTTAACACTGATGGGTGGGTATATCTAACATCATCGTTCTTTTAGTAAGTAATTTCGTCTGTTATGTATTTGTCACCTTACTTGCTGCATGACTTGAAACACGACCTTTCATATATGTAAAATCGTGTAACATTTCATTCTTCTGTGGTATTTCAGCAGGTGGACCGGGCCCATTTGTAGTGAGCGGACACTCACAGAGTCTCATACTTATGCTGGAAAAGAGGCATCACCTACGCAATATTTAACAGTGAAACTTGCAGATCTTTATCCAAAAAATGTTATGTGGTGAGCCCTTACTTCTCTTATATACTTTTAAACAACTTTCCGCATGACTTGTAAGGTGACCTTTTACATAAGTAAAATCTAGTAACATATCCTGCTTCTATGGTGTTTCAGCAAGCTCATCGGGAAGATTTGATGTGTAACATTTCATTCTTCTGTGGTATTTCAGCAGGTGGACTGGGCCGATTTGGACTGAGCGGACGCTCATAGAGCCTCATATATATGCTGGAAAGGAGGCATCACCTACGCAATATTTAACAGTGATGCTTGCAGATCTTTATCCAAATATTTTTATGTGGTAAGCCCTTACTTCTCTTATATATTTTTTTAACAACTTTCCGCATGACTTGTAAGGCGACCTTTTACATAAGTAAAATCTAGTAACATATCCTGATTCTATGGTGTTTCAGCAAGCTCATCGGGAAGATTTGATGTGAGCCGATACTCACACGGCCTCAAATTTATGCTCAAAAAGAGGTATTAATTACACTACAGTTAACACTGGAGGGTGCGTATATCTAACATCATCGTTCTTTTAGTAAGTAATTTCGTCTGTTATGTATTTGTCACCTTACTTGCTGCATGACTTGAAACACGACCTTTCATATATGTAAAATCGTGTAACATTTCATTCTTCTGTGGTATTTCAGCAGGTGGACCGGGCCCATTTGTAGTGAGCGGACACTCACAGAGCCTCATACATATGCTGGAAAGGTGGCATCACCTACGCAATATTTAACAGTGAAACTTGCAGATCTTTATCCAAAAAATTTTATGTGGTGAGCCCTTACTTCTCTTATATACTTTTAAACAACTTTCCGCATGACTTGTAAGGTGACCTTTTACATAAGTAAAATCTAGTAACATATCCTGCTTCTATGGTGTTTCAGCAAGCTCATCGGGAAGATTTGATGTGTAACATTTCATTCTTCTGTGGTATTTCAGCAGGTGGACTGGGCCGATTTGGACTGAGCGGACGCTCATAGAGCCTCATATATATGCTGGAAAGGAGGCATCACCTACGCAATATTTAACAGTGATGCTTGCAGATCTTTATCCAAATATTTTTATGTGGTAAGCCCCTACTTATCTTATATATTTTTTTAACAACTTTCCGCATGACTTGTAAGGCGACCTTTTACATAAGTAAAATCTAGTAACATATCCTGATTCTATGGTGTTTCAGCAAGCTCATCGGGAAGATTTGATGTGAGCCGATACTCACACGGCCTCAAATTTATGCTCGAAAAGAGGTATTAATTACACTACAGTTAACACTGGAGGGTGCGTATATCTAACATCATCGTTCTTTTAGTAAGTAATTTCGTCTGTTATGTATTTGTCACCTTACTTGCTGCATGACTTGAAACACGACCTTTCATATATGTAAAATCGTGTAACATTTCATTCTTCTGTGGTATTTCAGCAGGTGGACCGGGCCCATTTGTAGTGAGCGGACACTCACAGAGCCTCATACTTATGCTGGAAAGGTGGCATCACCTACGCAATATTTAACAGTGAAACTTGCAGATCTTTATCCAAAAAATTTTATGTGGTGAGCCCTTACTTCTCTTATATATTTTTTAAACAACTTTCCGCATGACTTGTAAGGCGACCTTTTACATAAGTAAAATCTAGTAACATATCCTGCTTCTATGGTGTTTCAGCAAGCTCATCGGGAAGATTTAATGTGAGCCGATACTCACACGGCCTCAAATTTATGCTCGAAACAGGTATTAATTACACTACAGTTAACACTGGAGGGTGCGTATGTCTAATATGATTGTTCTTTTGGTAAGTAATTTCGTCTGTTATGTATTTGTCACTTTACTTGCTGCATGACTTGAAACACGACCTTTCGTATATGTAAAATCGTGTAACATTTCATTCTTCTGTGGTATTTCAGCAGGTGGACCGGGTCGATTTGGAGTGAGCGGACACTAACAGAGCCTCATATTTATGTTGGAAAGGAGGCATCACCTATGCAATATTTAACAGTGAAGCTTGCAGATCTTTATCCAAATAATTTTATGTGGTAAGCCCTTACTTCTCTTATATATTTTTTAAACAACTTTCCGTATGACTTGTAAGTCGACCTTTTACATAAGTAAAATCTAGTATAATATCTTCCTTCTATGGTGTTTCAGCAAGCTTATCAGGAAGATTTGATGTGAGCCGAGACTTTCAGGGCCTCAGGTTTATGCTGAAAAGAGGTATTAATTACACTAAAGTTAACACTGGAGGGGGCGTATATCTAATATCATCGTTCTTTTGGTAAGAAATTTCTTCTGTTATGTATTTTTCACCTTACTTGCTGCATGACTTGAAACATGACCTTTCATATATGTAAAATCGTATAACATTTCAGTCTTCTGTGGTATTTCAGCAGGTGGACCGGGCCGATTTGGAGTGAGCGGACACTCACAGAGCCTCATATTTATGCTGGAAAGGAGGCATCACCTACCCAATATTTAACAGTGAAGCTTGCAGATCTTTATCCACATATTTTTATGTGGTAAGCCCTTACTTCTCTTATATATTTTTTAAACAACATTCCGCATGACTTGTAAGGCGACCTTTTACATAAGTAGAGTCGAGTAACATATCCTGCTTCTATGGTGTTTCAGCAAGTTCATCAGGAAGATTTGATATGAGCCGATACTCATACAGCTTCAAATTTATGCTCGAAAAGAGGCATTAATTACACTACAGTTAACACTGGAGGGTGCGTGTATCTAACATGATCGTTCTTTTGGTAAGAAATTTCTTCTGTTATGTATGTATCACCTTACTTGCTGCACGAATTGAAAGGTGACCTTTCATATATGTAAAATCGTGTAACATTTCATTCTTCTGTGGTATTTCAGCAGGTGGACCGTGTAGATTTGGAGTGAGCGGACACTCCACAGAGCCTCATATTTATGCTGGAAAGGAGGCATCACCTACGCAATATTTAACAGTGAAGCTTGCGGATCTTTATCCAAATAATTTTATGTGGTAAGCCCTTACTTCTCTTACATATTTTTTAAACAACCTTCCGCATGACTTGTAAGGCGACCTTTTACATAAGTAAAATCTAGTAACATATCCTGCTTCTATGGTGTTTCAGCAAGCTCATCAGGAAGATTTGATGTGAGCCGATACTCACACGGCCTCAAATTTATGCTCGAAAAGAGGCATTAATTACACTACAGTTAACACTGCAGGGTGCGTATATCTATGTATCATAGTTCTTTTGGTAAGTAATTTCTTCTTCTTCTTCTTCTGCTTTTACGGCCTCATTGGACCACTTCAGTCAATCATTTCTGGTCCTATTCTTTGGTATTTGCCCTTTCCGAGTGGCCCAGTATCTCTTCATTCGTTCCGATGCTTTTCATCGTTCCTCATCTGTAAATACCCTTTTCATTGTATGTCGTTTGTCAATTATTGGTTTAAATCTTATTTCTGTGTTCCTGAACTTCTTTAAATTTGGCGTTTTGTTCTGCAAATCATCCAGAGTTATTTCCTGTTCTTCCATATCCTCTCTTATTTCCCTAAGCCATCCTCCTTGTTGTTTCAAATTCCAGAGTTTCTCAATAATTTTCCTTGATAATCTATTTTCTGGTGTCCTCAGAATGTGACCACAAAAAGAGATCCTTTTCTTTCGTATAGTATCAGTGATGGGCTCCAGTTCTCTGTATACCACTTCATTTGGAACTATCCACCATTGCCCAGCTTTTTGATATTTCTTATTTATGCATGTTCTAGCAATTCTTCTCTCTACTTTTAAAATTTTGTCAATTCTGCTTTTCTGGGTGACTTTAAAAAGAGTTTCACTTCCGTATGTAACCTCTGGTTGATTCACTGTCTTGTAATGTTTTAATTTTGTTTTAATTGATAGACATTTTTTATTGTACATAGACCATGTTAGTTTTTGAGCTTTTATCATTTTATTAGTTCTTGCTCGCCATGCAGGTTTCTCGTCCAATTTATGTGTTATAATTTCACCCAGGTATTTAAATTGTTTCACTATTTTAATTTCCCTATTGTTCACTGTGATGTGATCTATTACAAGTGGATCCATTACCATTATTTCAGTCTTTTCAAATGATATCTGGAGTCCTAATTTTTGTGCTATATTTTGTAAGCATGTTATTTGTTTCGTGGCTTCCTGAATATTATTAGCTAGTAATGCTAGGTCATCAGCAAATCCCAAGCAATTTAGGTTTATTTTATCTTTCTTAGTTCCAATTTTAATATTCATAGGATTTTCCTTGTACCATTCTCTCATTACATATTCAAGAGCACAATTGAATAGCAATGGTGATAAACAATCTCCCTGTCTCAACCCTGTTTTAATCGTAAATGGTTCAGATATTTCTCCTCTAAATTTTACTTTGGATTTGGTGTTTGTTAAGGTTAACTGTATCATTTTTATTAATTTAGGATGAAGTCCAAAATTCCTTAATATTTTCATCATTGAAGATCTATGGATGGAATCATACGCCTTTTTGAAATCTACAAAGGTTATGACTAGTTGTTTTTGCCTTCTTTTGTAGATATCCATAACTAACTTCAAGGTGATTATCTGTTCTGGGCAGCTTCTCCAGGATCTAAATCCTACTTGATATTCTCCCAGTTCCAGTTCTAGTTGATCTTCACAGCGGTTGTATAGTATTCTTGCCATGATCTTATACGTGCAGTCCAAAAGGGAAATTCCTCTATAGTTGTCTGGATTTGATTTTTCTCCTTTCTTATGTAATGGATGTATTATAGCAGTAGTCCAATTTTCTGGTAATTTCTCTTCATTCCAGATTTTTACTATGCATTGGTGTAATGCTATCTTTACTGGTTCTGCTGCATATTTCCAAAGTTCAGCAAACGTTTGATCTTCTCCACTTGCTTTGTAGTTTTTGAGTTCTTTCAAAGCTCTGTAGACCTCATTAATTGTAGGTGGATTTATATTTTCTGCTGGTGTTTTAATTGGGGTTTCTGTGTTTATCTGAAGAAGTTCTGGGAGATCTTCACAATTTAGTAACTTGTTAAATGTTTCTGCTAGAATTTCTGTATTTTTACTATTGCTATGGGCTAGGTTATTATCTTTATCTTTTAACATTAATGTTGGAGGATCATATCTTTGTAATTGTCTGCCAAATATTTTGTAATAGTCTCTTGAGTTTGTTTTTTCACTATTTGTTTCTATTATTAGAAGTATATCTTTTTGGTACTGACGTTTAACTCTCATTATTATTTTTTGTGTTGTCTTCCTTTGTTTTGTGAGTTCCAAATATGATTTTTCTGTTTTTTCATTTTGATGCCTTAACCAGGCTTGGTGTCGATCCAACACTGCTTCATCACATTCATCGTTCCACCACTGGTGTTTTTTCCTTGGATTTATAGGGGCAACTTGTTCAGCTATTTGTTTCAATTTGGGAATTATTTCTTCCAGATCATCTGTTATTTTTATATCCCTGGTTTGTGCTTCATAATCCTCATTTTGTATCAGTTTATGAGGGTCATAGGTTCTCTTCTTCTTCTGGTGGGATTTTTTCTTTGCTAATGGGGTTAATTTAATTTTAATTTTTATCATGTAATGATCTGATCCGGTATCTGTCCCTCTCAGTACTTTCACATTGTAAATTTCCTTGTGGTAATTTTTGTCCATGCAGACATGGTCCAGTTGCCATTCTCCTTTTTTCCAGTCTGGATGTTTCCAAGTTTTTAGTTTACTTGGTCTTCTCTTAAAATACGTCGACTTTGAGATCATGTCATGGTTTCTGCAAAATTCCACTAGTCTTATGCCATTTTTGTTTGTTCTTCTTTGTGCTGTCCATTTCCCTATTATGTCTCTATATCTCTTTTCCCTTCCTAACTGGGCATTGAAGTCTCCAATTAAAATTTTGATGTGATTTTTATTAATGTTATTCGTCGTTTGATCTAAGAGCTCCCAAAATTTTTCTACCTCTTCTCTGTGTTCTTTTTTATTATTTTTATCATTTGTCGGGGCATGGGCATTTATTATTGTGTACATTTTATTTGCAGCTTTTAGAGTTAATGTTGAGAGCCTGGGAGATTGTGCTTTAAATTCTATTATGGACTCTATTATTTTCAGACTCATCACGAATCCTGTTCCAAATTGTGGACACTGTTTCATGACTCTTTTCCCTGGTACTCCCTTATAAATCCTATATCCTTATGATTCTATCGGCTCCTGATCAGTATTTCTCATTTCTTGAAGTCCGGTTATGAGAATCCCCTTGCGATCCACTTCATCCGTCAGAATTTTGAGTTTGCCTGGTTGTATGAGGGAATTTGTATTGTGTGTCGCAATGTAGTTTATTTGTCCTGTCTTGAGTTTTGGTCGTCTGTCCGTTTTGGGTATTTTCAGATGCCACGACTCATCCAAGTTATCTTTCAGGTGACTGCCCACCGTATCCGAGTGCAGTCTTCCATGATTATTGCCATGCGGTGGATTTTTCCTTGAAAGATTTCCTTCCATGTTTGACTTTCAAAGGTAGTCAACATTGTATGGAGCAAGCTCCGAGTTACAAATACGGTTGTTAGCCGTAGAGGTTGTTTAGTGTTTGGTCCGTGAGAGCTATTTTATTTCAATAAAGTCCGCCGGTAAACCGGTGAAGACCCCCCCTATCCTCCACCTGGGATGCGCCACGTCGGAGTATCACCTCTCCGCCTGCTGCGACACCGTAGTAGGTTCGTGGGTAACTTCTTCTGTTATGTATTTTTCACCTTACTTGCTGCACGACTTTAAAGATGACTCTTCATGTATGTAAAATCATGTAACATTTCATTCTTCTGTGGTATTTTAGCAGGTGGACCGGGCAGATTTGGAGTGAGCGGACACTCACAGAGCCTCATATTTATGCTGGAAAGGAGGAATCACCTACGCAATATTTAACATTGAAGCTTGCAGATCTTTATCCAAATAAATTGATGTTGTAAGCCGTTACTTCTCTTATATATTTTTTAAACAACTTTCCGCATGACTTGTAAGACGACCTTTTACATAAGTAAAATATAGTAACATATCCTGCTTCTATGGTGTTTCAGCAAGCCCATCAGGAAGATTTGATGTGAGCCGAGACTTTCATGGCCTCAAATTTATGCTCGAAAAGAGGCATTAATTACACTACAGTTAACACTGGAGGGTGCGTATATCTAACATCATCGTTCTTTTGGTAAGAAATTTCTTCGGTTATGTATTTTTCACCTTACCTGCAGCACGACTTGAAAGATGACTCTTCATATATGTAAAATCGAGTAACATTTCATTCTTCTGTGGTATTTTAGTAGGTGGACCGGGCAGATTTGGAGTGACAGGACACTCACAGAGCCTCATATTTATGCTGGAAAGGAGTCATCACCTACGCAATATTTAACAATGATGCTTGCAGATCTTTATCCAAATAAATTTTTGTTGTAAGCCGTTACTTCTCTTATATATTTTTTAAACAACTTTCCGCATGACTTGTAAGGCGACCTTTTACATTAGCAAAATATAGTAACATATCCTGCTTCTATGGTGTTTCGGTAGGCTCATCAGGAAGATTTGACGTTAGCTGATACTCACACGGCCTCAAATTTATGCTCGAAAAAAGGCATTAATTACACTACAGTTAACACTGGAGGGTGCATATATCTAACATCATCGTTCTTTTGGTAAGAAATTTCTTCTGTAATGTATTTTCACCTTACATGCTGCATAACTTGAAAAATGACCTATCATATATGTAAAATCGTGTAACATTTCATTCTTCTGTGGTATTTCAGCAGGTGGACCGGGCAGATTTGGAGTGAGCAGACACTCACAGAGCCTCATATTTACACTGGAAAGGAGGCATCACCTACGCAATGCTTAAAAGTGAAGCTTTCAGATCTTTATCCAAATAATTTTTGTGGTAAGCCCTTATTTCTCTAATATAGTTTTTAAACAACTTTCCACCTGACTTGTAAGGCGACCTTTTACATAAGTAAAATCTAGTAACATATCCTGTCTCTATGGTGTTTCAGCAAGCTCATCAGGAAGATATGATGTGAGCCGATACTCTCACGGCCTCAAATTTATGCTTGAAAAGAGGCATTAATTACACTACAGTTAACACTGGAGGGTGCATATATCTAACATCATAGTTCTTTTGGTAAGAAATTTCTTCTGTTATCCATTTTTCACCTTACTTGCTGCACGACTTTAAAGATGACTCTTCATGTATGTAAAATCATGTAACATTTCATTCTTCTGTGGTATTTTAGCAGGTGGACCGGGCAGATTTGGAGTGAGCGGACACTCACAGAGCCTCATATTTATGCTGGAAAGGAGGCATCACCTACGCAATATTTAACAGTGAAGCTTGCAGATCTTTATCCAAATAATTTTATGTGATAAGCCCTTACTTCTCTTATATATTTTTTAGACAACTTTCCGCATGACTTGTAAGGGGTCGTTTTAGATAAGAAAATATAGTAACATATCCTGCTTCTATGGTGTTTCGGTAGGCTCATCAGGAGGATTTGATGTTAGCCGATACTCACACGGCTTCAAATTTATGCTCGAAAAGAGGCATTAATTACACTACAGTTAACACTGGAGGGTGCATATATCTAACATGATCGATCTTTTGGTAAGTAATTTCTTCTGTTATGTATTTATCATCCTACTTGCTGCACGAATTGAAAGATGATCTTTCATATATATAAAATCGTGTAACATTTCATTCTTCTGTGGTATTTTAGTAGGTGGACCGGGCAGATTTGGAGTGACCGGACACTCACAGAGCCTCATATTTATGCTGGAAAGGAGGCATCACCCATGCAATATTTAACAGTGAAGCTTGCAGATCTTTATCCAAATAATTTTATGTGGTAAGCCCTTACTTCTGTTATATATATTTTAAACATCTTTCAGCATGACTTGTAAGGCGTCCTTTTACATAAGTATAATCTAGTAACATATCCTGCTTCTATGGTGTTTCAGCAAGCTCATCAGGATGATTTGATGTGAGCCGATACTCATACGGCCTCAAATTTATGCTCATAAAGAGGAATTAATTACATTACAGTTAACACTGGAGGGTGCGTATATGTATCATCATCGTTCTTTCGGTAAGAAATTTCTTCTGTTATGTATTATTCACCTTACTTGCTGCATGAGTTGAAAGATGACCTTTCATATATGTAAAATCGTGTAACATTTTATTCTTCTGTGGTATTTCAGCAGGTGGACCGGGCAGATTTGGAGTGAGCAGACACTCACAGAGCCTCAAATTTATGCTGGAAAGGAGGCATCACTTACGTAATATTTAACAGTGAAGCTTGCTGATCTTTATCCAAATATTTTTATGTGGTAAGCCTTTACTTCTCTTATATATTATTTAAACAACTTTCCGCATTACTTGTAAGGCGACCTTTTAGATAAGTAAAATATAGTAACATATCCTGCTTCTGGGGTGTTTCTGCAGGCTAATCAGGAAGATTTGATGTGAGTCGATACCCACACCGCCTCAAATTTATGCTCGAAAAGAGACATTAAGTACACTACAGTTAACACTGGAGGGTGCGTATACCTAACATCATCATTCTTTTGGTAAGTAATTTCGTCTGTTATGTATTTTTCACCTTACATGCTGCATAACTTGAAAGATGACCTTACATATATGCAAAATCGTGTAACATTTCATTCTTCTGTGGTATTTTAGCATTTGGACCGGGCAGATTTGGAGCGAGTGGACACTCACAGAGCCTCATATTTATGCTGGAAAGTAGACATCACCTACGCAATATTTAACAGTGGAGCTTGCAAATCTTTATCGAAATTATTTTATGTGGTCAGCCCTTACTTCTCTTATATATTTTTTAAACAACTTTCCGCATGACTTGTAAGGTGACCTTTTACATAAGTAAAATCTAGTAACATATCCTGTCTCTATGGTGTTTCAGCAAGCCCATCGGGAAGATCTGATGTGAGCCGATACTCTCACGGCCTCAAATTTATGAACGAAAAGAGGAATTAATTTCACTACAGTTAACACTGGAGGGTGCATATACCTAACATCATCGTTCTTTTGGTAAGTAATTTTATCTGTTATGTATTTTTCACCTTACATGCTGCATAACTTGAAAGATGACCTTTCATATACGCAAAATCGTGTAACATTTCTTTCTTCTGTGGTATTTTAGCAGGTGGACCAGGCAGATTTGGAGTGAGCGGAGACTCACAGAGCCGCATATTTATGCTGGAAAGGAGGCATAACCTACTCAATATTTAACAGTGAAGTTTGCAGATCTTTATCCAAATCATTTTATGTTGTAAGCCGTTACACCTCTTATATATTTTTTAAACAACTTTCCGCATGACTTGTAAGGCGTCCTTTTACATAAGTAAAAAATAGTAAGATATCCTGCTTCTGGGGTGTTTCAGCAGGCTCATCAGGAAGATTTGATGTGAGCCGATACTCACACCGCCTCAAATTTATGCTCGAAAAGAGGCATTAATTACACTACAGTTAACACTGGAGGGTGCATCTAACATCATCCTTCTTTTGGTAAGAAATTCCTTCTGCTATGTATTTTTCACCTTACTTGCTGCACGACTTGAAAGATGACTTTTCATATAAGTAAAATTGTGTAACATTTCATTCTTCTATGGTATTTTAGCAAGTGGACCGGGCAGATTTGGAGTGAGCGGGCACTCACAGAGCCTCATATTTATGCTGGAAAGGAGGCATCACCTACGCAATATTTAACAGTGAAGCTTGCAGATCTTTATCCGAATAATTTTATGTGGTAAGCCCTTACTTCTCTTATATATTTTTTAAACAACTTTCCGCATGACTTGTAAGGCGTCCTTTTACATAAGTAAAAAATAGTAAGATATCCTGCTTCTGGGGTGTTTCAGCAGGCTCATCAGGAAGATTTTATGTGAGCCAATACTCACACGGCCTCAAATTTATGCTCAAACAGAGGCATTAATTACACTAAAGTTAACACTTCAGGGTACGTATATCTAACATGATCGTTCATTTAATAATTAATTTCTTCTGTTATGTATTTATCGCCTTACTTGCTGTACGATTAGAAAGATGACCTTTCATATATGTAAAATTGTGTAACATTTCATTCTTCTGTGGTATTTCAGCAGGTGGACCGGGCAGATTTGGAGTGTGCGGACATTCACAGAGCCACATATTTATGTTTGAAAGGAGGCATCACCTATGCAATATTTAACATTGATGCTTGCAGATCTTTATCCAAATAATTTTTTGTGGCAGGCCTTTACTTCTCTTATATATTTTTTAAACATCTTTCCGCATGACTTGTAAGGCGACCTTTTACATAAGTAAAATCTGGTAACATATCCTGCTTCTATGGTGTCTCAGCAAGCTCATCGAGAAGATTTGATGTGAGCTGATACTCACACGGCCTCAAATTTATGCTTGAAAAGAGGAATTAATTACACTACAGTTAACAGTGGAGGGTGCGTATATCTATGCATCATCGTTCTATTGGTAAGTAATTTCTTCTGTTATGTATTTTTCACCTTACTTGCTGCACGACTTGAAAGATGACCTTTCATATATGTAAAATCGTGTAACAATACATTCTTCTGTGGTATGTCAGGAGGTGGACCAGGCAGATTTGGAGTGAGCGGACACTCACAGAGCCTCATATTTATGCTGGAAAGAAGGCATCACATACACAATATTTAACAGTGAAGCTTGCAGATTTTTATCCAAATAATTTTATGTGGTAAGCCCTTACTTCTCTTATATATTTTTAAAACAACATTCCGCATGACTTGTAAGGTGACCTTTTACATAAGTAAAATCTAGTAACAAATTCTGCTTCTATGGTGTTTCAGCAAGCTCATCGGGAAGATTTTATGTGAGCCGATACTCACACGGCCTCAAATATATGCTCGGAAAGAGGCATTAATTACGCTACAGTTAACACTGGAGAGTGCATACATCTAACATCATCATTCGTTTGGAAGTAATTTCTTCTGTTATGTATTTTTCACCTTACTTGCTGCATGACTTGAAAGATGACCTTTCATATATGTAAAATCGTGTAACATTTCATTCTTCTGTGGTATTTCAGCAGGTGAACCAGGCAGATTTGGAGTGAGTGGACACTCACAGAGCCTCATATTTATGCTGGAAAGGAGGCATCAATTACGCAATATTTAACAGTGAAGCTTGCAGATCCTTATCCAAATAATTTTCTATGGTAAGCCCTTACTTCTCTTATATATTTTTTAAACAACTTTCCGCATGACTTGTAAGGCGACCTTTTACATAAGTAAAATCTAGTAACATATCCTGCTTCTATGGTGTTTCATCAAGTTCATCGGGAACATCTGATGTGAGCCGACACTCACATGGCCACAAATTTATGCTCGAAAAGAGGCATTAATTACGCTACAGTTAACACTGGAGAGTGCATACATCTAACATCATCGTTCGTTTGGTAAGTAATTTCGTCTGTTATGTATTGTTCACCTTACTTGCTGCATGACTTGAAACACGAATTTCATATATGTAACATCGTGTAACATTTCATTGTTCTGTGGTATTTCAGCAGGTGGACCGGGCAGATTTGGAGTGAGCGGACACTCACAGAGCCTCATATTTATGCTGGAAAGGAGGCATCACCTACGCAATATTTAACAGTGAAGCTTGGAGATATTTATTCAAATAATTTTATCTGGTCAGCCGTTACTTCCCTTATATATTTTTTAAACAACTTTCCGCATGACTTGTAAGGCGACCTTTTACATAAGTAAAATCTAGTAACATATCCTGCTTCTATGGTGTTTCAGCAAGCTCATCAGGAAGATTTGATGTGAGTCGATACTCGCATGTCCTCAAATTTGTGCTCGAAAAGAGGCATTAATTACACTACAGTTAACACTGGAGGGTGGGTATATCTAACATCATCGTTCTTTTGGTAAGTAATTTCTTCTGTTATGTATTTTTCACCTTAGTTGCTGCATGACTTAAAAGATGACCTTTTATATATGTAAAATCGTGTAACATTTCATTCTTCTGTGGTATTTCAGCTGGTGGACCGGGCAGATTTGGAGTGAGCGGACACTCACAGAGCGTCATATTTATGCTGGAAAGGAGGCATCCCCTACGCTATATTTAACAGTGAACCTTGCAGATCTTTATTCAAATAATTTTATGTGGTAAGCCCTTACTTCTCTTATATATTTTTTAAACAACTTTCCGCGTGACTTGTAAGGTGACCTTTAACATAAGTAAAATCTACTAACATATACTGCTCCTATGGTGTTTCAGCACGCTCATCAGGAAGATTTGATGCGAGTCGATACTAGCACGTCCTCAAATTTATGCTCAAAAGGAGGCATTAATTACACTACAGTTAACACAGGAGGGTGTGTATATCTATGCATCATCCTTCTTTTGGTAAGTAATTTCTTCTGTTACGTATTTTTTACCTTACTTGCTGCATGACTTGAAACACGACCTTTCATACATGTAAAATTGTGTAACATTTCATTCTTCTGTGGTATTTCAGCTGGTGGACCGGGCAGATTTGGAGTGAGCGGACACTCACAGAGCCTCATATTTATGCTGGAAAGGAGGCATGACCTACGCAGTATTTAACAGTGAACCTTGCAGATCTTTATTCAAATAATTTTCTGTTGTGTCCCTAACTTCTCTTATATATTTTTTAAAAAACTTTCTGCATGACTTGTGAGGCGACCTTTTACATAAGTAAAATCTAGTAACATATGCTGTTTCTATGGTGTTTCAGCAAGCTCATCAGGAAGATTTGATGTGAGCCGATACTCACACGGCCTCAAATTTATACTCGAAAGGAGGCATTAATTTTACTACAGTCGACACTGGAAGGTGTGTATATCTATGCATCATCGTTCTTTTGGTAAATATATTCTTCTGTTATGTATTTTTCACCTTACTTGCTGCACGACTTGAAAGATGACCTTTCATATATGTAAAATCGTGTAACATTTCATTCTTCTGTGGTATTTCAGCAGGTGGACCAGGCAGATTTGGTGTGAGCGGACACTCTTAGAGCCTCATATTTATGCTGGAAAGGAGGCATCACCTACGCAATATTTAATAGTGAAGCTTGCAGATCTTTATCCAAATAATTTTATGTGGTAAGCCCTTATGTCTCTTATATAGTTTTTAAATAACTTTCCGCATGACTTGTAAGGCGACCTTTTACATAAGTAAAATCTAGTAACATATACTGCTTCTATGGTGTTTCAGCAAGCTCATCGGGAAGATTTGATGTGAGCCGATACTCACACAGCCTCAAATTTATGCTCGAAAAGAGGCATTAATTACACTACAGTTAACACTGGAGGGTGTGTATATCTTACATCTTCGTTCTTTTGTTAAGTAATTTCTTCTGTCATGTATTTTTCACCTTACATGTTGCACGACTTGAAATATGACCATTCATATATGCAAAATCGTGTAAGATTTCATTCTTCTGTGGTATTTCAGCATGTTGACCCCGCAGATTTGGAGTGTGCTGACATCCACAGAGTGTCATATTTATGCTGAAATAGAGGCATCACCTACGCAATATTTAACAGTGAAGCTTGCGGATCTTTATTCAAATAATTTTATGTGGTAAGTTCCTACTTCTGCTATATATTTTTTAAATAACATTCCACATGACTTGTAAGGCAACCTTTTACATAAGTGAAATTTAGTAACATATCCTGCTTCTATGGTGTTTACGCAAGCTCATCGGGAAGATTTGTTGTGAGCCGATACTCACAGGGCCTCAAATTTATGCTGCAAAGTAGGCATTAATTACACTATAGTTATCACTGGAGGATGCCTATATTTACGCATCATCATTCTTTTGGTAAGTAATTTTTTCTATTATGTATTTTTCACGTTATTTTTTGCATGACTTGGAAGATGACCTTTTATTTATGTAAAATCGTGTAACATTTTATTCTTCTATGGTATTTCTCCAGGTGGATCAGGCAGATTTGGAGTGAGCGGACACTCTTAGAGCGTCATATTTATGCTGGAAAGGAGGCATCACCTACGCAATATTTAACAGTGAAGCTTGCGGATCTTTATCCAAATAATTTTATGTTGTAAGTCCCTATTTCTGTTAGAAATTTTTTAAATAACTTTCCCCATAACTCGTAAGGCAACCTTTCACATAAGTAAAATCTAGTGTGTATTCCTGCTTCTATGGTGTTAATGCAAGCTCATCGGTAGGATTTGTTGTGAGCTGATACTCACACGGCCTCAAATTTATGCCTGAAAAGAGGCATTAATTACACAATAGTTAACACTGGAAGGTGTGTATATCTATGTATCACCATTCTTTTGGTAAGTAATTTCTTCTGTTATGTATTTTTCACCTTACTTGCTGCATGAGTTGAAACACGACGTTTCATATATGTAAAATCGTGTAACATTTCATTCTTCTGTGGTATTTCAGCTGGTGGACCGTGCCGATTTGGAGTGAGCGGACACTCACAGAGCCTCATATTTATGCTGGAAAGGAGGCATCACCTACGCAATATTTAACAGTGAAGCTTGCAGATTTTTATCCAAATAATTTTATGTGGTAAACCCTTACTTCTCTTATATATTTTTTAAACAACTTTCCGCAATACTTGTAAGGCGAATTTTTACATAAGTAAAATCTAGTATCATATCCTGCTTCTATGGTGTTTCAGCAAGCTCTTCAGGAAGATTTGATGTGAGCTGATACTCACACGGCCTCAAATTTATGCTCGAAAAGAGGCATTAATTACACTGCAGTCAACACTGGAGGGTGTGTATATCTATGCATCATCGTTCTTTTGGTAAGTAATTTCTTCTGTTATGTATTTTTCACCTTACTTGCTGCTTGAGTTGAAAGATGACCTTTCATATATGTAAAATCGTGTAACATTTCATTCTTCTGTGGTATTTCAGCAGGTGGACCGGGCAGATTTGGAGTGAGCGGACACTCACAGAGCGTCATATTTATGCTGAAAAGGAGGCATCAGCTACGCAATATTTAACAGTGAAGCTTGCAGATCTTTATCCAAATAATTTTATGTAGTAAGCCGTTACATGTCTTATATATTTTTAAAGTTGCTTTCTGCTTGACTTGTAGGATGTCCTTCTACATATGTAAAATCATGTAACATTTCATTCTTCTGTGGTATTTCTGCAGGTGGAAGGGGCGCATTTGGAGTTAGTGGATACTAACACGGCGGCAAATTTATGCTGGAAAGGATTCATGACCTCCACAATAATTAACAATGAAAGGTGTGGAGGTTTATTCATTTTTTTTCTTTTGGTAAGTAGATTCTTCTGTTATACATTTTTAAAATTACTTTATACGTGACTTGTAAGATGGCCTTTTATGTTAGTAAAGTGAAGTGACATTTCTTTCTTCTGTGGTTTTTCATTAATTGGATCAGACAGATTTGTTGTGAGCAGATGCTCACACACCCTGAATTTTATGCTGGAAAAGTGCATGACCTGCACAATAATGAACAATGGAAGGTGCGGAGGTTATTCATCTTCTTTCTTTTGGTAAGCACATTCTTGTGTTATATATTTTGAAATTAGTTTCTGCATGACTTGTAACTTGACTTTTTATGTGTTAAATCTAGTAACATTTCATTCTGCCATGGTATTTCAACAGGTGGATCAGGCAGATTTGGTGTTTGCGGATACTCACATAGACTCAAGTTTATGCTGGAATAGAGGCATGATATACACATTAGTTAACAACAAACTTTTGTGAGATGTTCATTCTTTGATTCATCTGATCATTCAATTCAATTTGTATACCTATCAGAAGAATGGGCATACTGTAGCTATCCTACATCACAGTGTCAGGATTTAAACGTTACACACTTCGTCCAGACCAGGCAAATAGAGGAAATTGATTGGTTCTTTTGCGTTAGGTGTGATCTAGAGTGGTCCTTAGGTGATTTATAAAAGCATGGATGATTCTCGAGAAAACTCCAAAAAACCATGATTCTTAAGACGTTTTTCTCGGGGAACCATGAAACAAATCTCGGTATCATTATCCGTTACCGAGATCTATCAATTTAAAATTACTGTACATGTGCACATAAAATATTAATGTCGTACCAGTCTGATGCGTAACTGTGGTTTTAAATGATGTAGTGAGCACATGGCAAGTGTTGTAGGGTCATCGCAATGGTTCTGAGGTTACCAAACTATGTTCTTAGTCAGTATTTCATTTACCAATGAAACTCTGACTCGCTGTCTCTGGATAATGGGCACTTGGCACCTAAACAAATATGCCCAAAGTACTAAAACTGGAAAGACTGCAAATTCAGTAAAATATTCCTAATACTATTTTAATCTTTTAAGAAACAAATCATAAGCTGGGCATTTTTGATGAATTGTGATCTATGAGCAAAGTCTACTGAAAAAATTGAAAGCAAACTATTTTGTGTTAACCTTATATTGCACTTAGTTATTTGTTGTTTATATGTCTCAAAGCATATAACTGTATTGAAGCATGTAAATGATCTGTACAAAATTTACTGGCACGCAGAATTTGTTTTCATATAAGCAGCATACCCGGCTGTAGCAGTAAAAAGAAGGCAAACAGCGGAAAAGCACTCCTGTTGGAGCAGATAAAAGCAGAATATGTTCCGCTTTAAAAGACTCTGACAGAAAAGTGGGGAACAAGCTGCCTGAATACTCATTTTTCCTTCCTCATTAAAAACTTTGCCATGAGAATATATTTGTGCTTTTTCATGCTGAAAGGGAGCAGCAAAGAAAGTAACTTTGGAAGAGAGAGGAGACAATGCCAGTGGGAGAGAAAGAGAGATGAGTCAGTGAAGGTAGGAGAGAGAAAGTGGCAAAGAAAGAGAGATGGGTGAAAACAATAGCAGTGGGAGCAAAAGGGAGAGGAGATTTTGATGGTCGGTGACAGACAGCGATAGGAAAACAGAAAGAGAGATCGATTGAGATTGAAGCAGTGGGAGCAAAAGAGGGAGGAGACGGTGAAAATGGAAAACACGTATGAGTTACAGTCTCCTGTGTCATATTGCTCATATTGAAGACCAGTGTTGGAACGTGGCAAGGTCAGCCAGGTGGGGGTGGGGGGGGGGGGGGGAGAGGAGGAGATGGGGAGGCCATTGAATGTGAACTGAGCTCCCCCCTATCCCCCACCAGATTTCTGTCATCCAACAGGTATCATTCGAGTTCTGTGCTCTGTCATGAGCAGATCCTTTGATCGATTTTTGGTATAAATAATGATTTAAAAATTGTTGGACTGATTGGAGAGAGATGTAGCGATGTCAGTATCACATACAACACAAGTGTCAATACTGACGTTGATGCTACACCTATACTATGTACCCTACACACACTTAGACAAATGCCCATAACACATGTTGTGATCTCTCTGCAAACACAGTGTGACATTTATTTTGCAAACACACTGTTCTGATATAAGCAGAGAGAGAAACATCCTGATAATTGATGTGTATAAATATATAAATTAAATGTGTGTACATTTTAATTATATTGCCTGGAATCCATGGAACATGCACTGTATATGTGCTGTCCACTAGTCCAGCCATTACCTGAGGTACAAAGTACATAATTATATATTAGAACCTATTCCTCCTTTCTAGTAGCTTCACAGCTGACATGCACTATTAGAACATGTATGGTTTTCCAAGTGCCTGTTCATAATTGGTGTGTAGGGTAAGGATTTTGTCGATAATATTTGCCAGAATAGAGATTCAAAAGTTACTGCGAGGCATATTGTTAATACTAAGCCTCCATGATATTCTCTGAAAGCAGCATCATAAGTATATGTGACTGTGAGAGCTTCCACCACTACTCTGCATCCAGGAAGAAGTGAGAGTAGTGTTCATCCCATGTAGGCATATCACTGTTTGTGTTAAATTTGGCCCCCCACTTTCCTCATGTGCTATGTGCCAGTCATATGCTTCAACTACAGTAAAGAGCATTTTCATGGAATTATCATTATATTTCTTGCTATTGGTTTTATGAAGAAACCTGCAGCTGTTTCCTTGGAGACCTAATAATAAACACAGTAATGTTAGGTGACACGCAATGATTTACATATGGTCAGATACAACATGACCGTGAGTTTACATGCATACATGTAGGACTGATGTTTTCTGCACATGAAACAAAAAATAATAATATGAGATGTGACTGCATTATTATTACTACAGTATGTGTGACTCCCTACCATACATCAAATACTTGATATGACACTGACTGATGTTTTTCCATCACATTGGAAGCTGATGCATGTCCCATACACTATGTGATCAAAAGTATCCATCACGTGGCTGAAAATGACTTGCAAGTTCATGGTGCCTTCCATCGATAACGCTGGAATTCAGTATGGTATTGGCCCACCCTTACCCTTTTTGACAGCTTCCACTCTCGCAGGCATACATTCAATCAGGTGCTGGAAGGTTTCTTGGGGAATGACAGCCCATTCTTCACAGAGTGCTGCACTGAGGAGAGGTATCCCAAAGGTGTTCTATAAGAGTCAGGTCAGGACTCTGCGCAGGTCAGTCCATTGCAGGGACGTTACTGTCATTTAACCACTCTGCCACAGGCCGTGCATTATGAACAGGTGCTCGATCATGCTGAAAGATGCAGTCACCATCCCCGAATTACTCTTCAACAGTGGGAAGCAAGAAGGTGCTTAAAACATGAATGTAGGCCTGTGCTTTGATAGTGCCACACAAAACAAGGGGTGCAAGCCCACTCTATGAAAAACATGACTGTACCATAATGCCACCACCTCCGAATTTTACTGTTGGCAATACACACACTAGCAGGTGACGGTCTTCGGGCATTCACCATATGCACACCCTGCCATCGGATCGCCACATTGTGTTTCGTGATTCGTCACTCCACACAACGTTTTTCCACTGTTCAATTGGCCAATATTTACGTTCCTTACACCAAGCGAGGCGTCATTTGGCCTTTACCAGCGTGATGTGTGGCTTATGAGCAGCCACTTGACCACAAAATACAAGTTTTCTCACATACCGCCAAACTTCATAGTATTTGCAGTGGATCCTGATGCAATTTGGAATTCCTGTGTGATGGTCTGGATAGATGTTTGCCTATTACACATTACGACCCTTTTCAACTCTTGGTGGTCTCTGTCAGTCAACAGACGAGACCAGCCTGTACAATTTTGTGCTGTGCATGTCCCTTCAAGTTTCCACTTCACTACCACATCGCAGACAGTGGATGCAGGGATGTTTAGGAGTGTGGAAATCTCGCATACAGATGTATGACACAAGTGACACCCAATCACCTGACCACATTCGAAGTCCATGAGTTCTGTGGAGCGCCCCATCCTGCTCTCTCACGATGTCTAATGACTACTGAGGTCACTGATATGGAGTAGCTGGCAGTAGGTGGCAGCACAATGCACCTAATATGAAAAACATATGTTTTTGTAGGTGTCCAGATACTTTTCATCACATAGTGTATGTAGTTTGATGGCTAATGCATTGCTAGAGAGCTGCTACATCATCTCCTTTTTTGGTAAGATTTAATATTTATTATGTCATCACAAGTCCAGGATATTAGAGTTGCAAAAACAAACTGTCACATCTTGCTGTCTGTAAAATACATAAGTTATAGTAATTAGAGAGATGGGTGAATATGTACTGGCAAGTGTTGCAACACATTGCTGTGATGCTGTTTTCCCCTCCTGACTCATGTGATTGGTGCATATAAAATCATCAGTAACAAAGCTGTAGAGCTAGATGAGGTTGAGGGGATAAGGGAATTTTGTATGCAAACATTGTTTATTATTCTTTTTTGGTACATCAGTGAAATCACACATTGAATGCAGTGATTCATAGTCTGTAGAGAAAAGCAGTGATGGTGGAACATTTGTTGTGCTACTGCATTGACAGAGGTGCATTCCTGCTCATATGCATCTCTTGATTGCTTGGTAAGCTGAATAGGCTATCACCATCATGTCCCTCCATTTTCAAAGTGTTCAACATTTCTTCTTGCATGGTGCGAGAAGAAGAGTCGTTGATGATATCAGAAATTGTATGCAATTCCAGCAAGTGGAGCTCTGTCGCGGAAACCACCCCTGAAGTAAAGCATTTTTATACCTTTTTGATGCATTGCGTTAACTTGCTGAATAATATTCCTACCTATATACATCCCCTGATTTCTGGGTAATACAAATAAACTGTCAAACGATCTCCCATTATCATGTCTTTCCAATCTTGATGAAGAGAACTGTGAGTAGATTCCTCTAATGGATGCTTGCAGGAAACAGATTTTTTAATGTCCTCCCTACTCGACACAGGTGCCTCATGAATTGAGCAGATATACAAACAGTGAATGAACGATGGAATTATCTTCACTGTTGTATTTATAAACTCCTCCTTTTTTGTAATAAGAAAAGTATGTGTGCTTCTGAAGACTGCATGAAGAAAAAAATATTGGTAGTAAAGGGCTGAGGGGGGGTTCTCATGACCTGTTGCCTGTGATGCAGCACACTTAAGAATTGTAGTTCTGATATAGGGAAGAAGGCAGTGCTTCACCTCCAATCCTGTAAACACCATGTGCTGTAGGAATCCATCTATACATCACAGCTAACAATTTTTAATGTTTGCCAGTGCAAAATAGAATAGTGTGTTATATAATCATGAGCTTTTATAGTTTATTTGTCCTTCACAGCACTGAAACTGGTAGTAGGTGAGTAAGATCATAGCCGCAAGGCCGCTTCATGACACATCTCTCATTTACGTAGATCAATGTCTGCACTATATCCCCAGCTCCAGTGCATATCGCTCTGCCACACACCTTGCTTATGTCACTTCACAGGTATACAAACATTTGCTGAGCATCTGATGAACAGTTGAGACAGTGTATTATTATTTAAAAAATATGACATTATCCCATGGCAGTGTATTGTTTACAGCACATAATTTGGATACTTTGACAGTTTATTTCTAGGAAGGTAGGGTGGTGGCTGATTGTATGGATCAGATGTCAGTGATGCGTGTGTGTCCTAAACAAAGCCACCATGACCAAGGTGCAATATACCCATCGCTGGCACCAAGCTGCTCAAAACTTTCCATCACTTGGATTTGATATTTCTCTCTTCAGGTTCATAATTACTTTTTTTTTCCTTCATAATGTTAGTCGCCCATTTAACTTAAACATCTCAAATAGACTCTCAGTAGAAATCTTCTGGAATATCTTCCAGAAGTCAGACCCATTGGATTGATGTTCTCTTACAAACGCAATCTGTTTCCTTTCGTGATTGATGTATGGTTTTCTATGGGCTTCTTGACTTCTCTGAATAGCTGCCAGATAGAACTGCAGGCGGATCTCTTCATAATTAATTTTTGTACGTTTTGCTCTGATTTAAACCCGTGTATAACAGATTGAAAATATTCTCCTGTTAGAAACAACCTTACACAGGTTTCTCTCTCTTCTTTTGTAGTTTGTGCAGTGGCCTAAGAACCTGTGGGACCCTGCCCACTCATCAAATATAGGGTGCCCAGGAAATCTTATTAATGGAGTTTATTACGGTAAATTGATTTGACAATACTTAACTTTGCCTTTTTACGAACAAGTGTCACAAGCAATTGGTGACATGCGAATAATCAATGTCCTTCGACATATACAGTTTCCATACAAGCAATTAATATACTTCACAAGTCAAGGCTAAAGAGTTAGGATGACGACTTGTCTTCCAGTATGAAATGAAATGAGTGTATGGCATTGTAGGCCGGGAGTCCCCCATTTGGGGAAGGCCGGCCGCTGAGGGCAAGTGCTTATTGCATCCAATGCCACATTGGGCGACTTGTGTGTCAGAGATGGGGATGAAATGATGATGAGGACAACACAACACCCAGTCACTGAGCAGAGAAAAACTCTTGTCCCAGTTGGGAGTCGAACCCGGGCCCCTTGGCGTGGCATTCCGCCACACTTACCACTCAGCTAACTGGGGTGGACTTGTCTTCCAGTGTGGCTCTTCTAGTGCGCGTCTTCCAGTCCGGCTGTTCTAGTGTGGCCAAAGGCTAGCTTGAGCGGTGCTTATATTCTCTTGATATACATGCCGCTCCTGTCGTGTTGTCGTCCTAGTCAGCGTTCTATTGGCTGACGTTGTCTCACAGCCTTCTCTACTGTTTTGTTCAGGCCGACGTGCCGGTGCTTGATGTTACGTCAGAACAGAACCATATGCAGGATATTGTTTGGCGCCAACTGGGGTATGATGTTTCAAATAATGCAGAGTTGTTCTCAAATTAAACAATTTATAAACTCAAACAGTGTTTTATTTTCTAAATGCAGATATTAATACACCTAAAGAAAATAATTATGGTTCATTTTTAGCTGCATTTTTTTGGTTGTGCTTGTTATATTCTACGTGCTAAGGTCAGGCGAATATATTTTCTACAGTCTCGTTTCGTACAGCATTGTAGAGTATACAGAAATGCACGTAATTACAGAGGAGATATGTTTGAATACACACTGAGGTGCCGAAAGTCAAGGAATAGGGATATGCATATACACATGTGGCGGTAGTATTTCGTACCGAAGGTATAACAGGACAGTGCACTAGCAGAACTGTCTATTGTACTCAATGCTCATGTGCAAAGATTTCCGACGTGATTTTGGCCATGCTCCGGGAATTAAAGGACAGTAAATGCGAAATACACTACTGGCCATTAAAATTGCTACACAACGAAGATGACATGCCACAGATGCGAAATTTAACAGACAGGAAGAAGATGCTGTGATATGCAAATGATCAGCTCTTCAGAGCATTCACACAAGGTTGGCGCCGGTGGCGACACCTACAAAGTGCTGACATGAGGGAAGTTTTCAACCGATTTCCCAGACACAAGCAGTAGTTGATCGGCGTTGCCTGGTGAAACGTTGTTGTGATGCCTCGTGTAAGGAGGAGAAATGCGTACCATCACGTTTCCGACTTTGATAAAGGCCGGATTGTAGCTAGCCTATCGCGATTGCGGTTTATTGTATCACGACATTCCTGCTTGCGTTGGTCGAGATCCAATGACTGTTAGTAGAATATGGAATCGGTGGGTTCAGGAGGGCAATACAGAACGCCGTGCTGGATCCCAATGGCCTCGTATCACTAGCAGTTGAGATGAGAGGCATCTTATCCGCATGCCTGTAATGGATCGTGCAGCCACGTCTCGATCCCTGAGTCAACAGATGGGGACGTTTGCAAGACAACAACCATCTGCACGAACTGTTCGATGACGTTTGCAGCAGCATGGACTATCAGCTCGGAGACCATGGCTGCGGTTACCCTTGAAGCTGCATCACAGACAGGAGCACCTGCAATGGTGTACTCAACGACGAACCTGGATGCTCGAATGGCAAGAAGTCATTTTTTCGGATGAATCCTGGTTCTGTTTACAGCATCATGATGGTCGCATCCGTGGTGAACGCACATTGGAAGCGTGTATTCGTCATCGCCATACTGGCGTATCACCCGGCGTGATGGTATGGGGTGGCATTGGTTACACGTCTCGGTCACCTCTTGTTCACACTGACGGCACTTTGAACAGTGGATGTTACATTCCAGATGTTTTACGACCCGTGGCTCTACCCTTCATTCGATCCCTGCGAAACCCTACATTTCAGCAGGATAATGCACGACCGCATGTTGCAGGTCCTGTACGGGCCTTTCTGGATACAGAAAATGTTCGACTGCTGCTCTGGCCAGCACATTCTCCAGATCTCTCACCAATTGAAAACGTCTGGTCAATGGTGGCCGAACAACTGTCTTGTCACAATACGCCAGTCAGTACTCTTGATGAACTGTGGTATCATGTTGAAGCTGCATGGGTAGCTGTACCTGTAGACGCCATCCATGCTCTGTTTGACTCAATGGCCAGGCATATCAAGGCCGTTATTACAGCCAGAGGTGGTTGCATGAAAATGTAATCACATGTCAGTTCTAGTATAATATATTTCTCCAATGAATACCCGTTTATCATCTGCATTTCTTCTTGGTGTAGCAATTTTAATGGCCAGCAGTGTACCAACTGGGGCTAGACACATGGAACATTGTATTCCGAAAATTAATGGGGAATTCACTCCTCCGAGATCCATAGTGTCAAGAGCGTGCCGAGAATACCAAATTACAGGCAGTACCTCTCTGCACGGACAATGCAGTGGCCGACGGCCTCCACTTAACAACTGAGAGCATCGGCGTTTGCGTAGAGTTCTCAGTGCTAATAGGCAGTCAACACTGTGTGAAATAACTTCAGAAAGCAATGTGGGACATACGACGAAGGCTTCTGTTAGGACAGTGCGGTGAAATTTGGCGTTAATGGGCTATGGCGGCAGCAGACGACCTTTGCTAACAGCACGACATCGCCTGCAGTGCCTCCCCTGGGCTCGTGACCATATCGGGTGGACCGTAGACAATTGCAAATCCGCGGCCTGGGCAGACGGGTCTCGATTTCAGTTGGTAAACATTGATGGTAGGGTTCGAGTGAGGCGCAGACCTCACGAAACCATGGACCCAAATTGTCAACGAGGCACTGTGGAAGCTGGTGGTTTCTCCATAATGATGTGGGCTGTGTTTACGTGGAGTGTACTGGGTCGTCTGGTTCAACTGAATCAATTTTGAGCGTTTCCAACCATTCAGGGACTTCGTGGTTTCCAAAAACGTTTTAATTTTTATGGATGAAAATGAGGTATTTCAATGGGCTGCAATTGTTCGTGATTTATTTGAAGAACATTCTGGACAATTTGAGCAATCGATTTGGCGACTCAGATCGCCTGACATGAATCCCATCTAGGGTTGCCATACGCTTCGGATTTCACGGACAGTCCGCGATTTTAGGGTAAATGAAAACGTCCGGGCCGAAAAGGCAAATGTCCGCGATATTTGCTGGATTTGAAGTCAACTTCCGGTAATTTCAAAAATTGCTGTCAAAGAAGCATCAATATGTTATCTCTTTGCCTTCACATTATATAAAATCCAAACAGAACAGAACGGCTTTCGCAATATGGAAACAATGGGCAGTCAGGCTCAGGCGTACGGTACATCCTCTTCGATTTGCGAGATAGCGAGTTGTCGATACAGTGGGCAGTCAGTCATCTCTGGCAATGAAGAGTATTATCCTCTTTGATTAGCTTGTTGAATGTTCGCACGGTTTGTTGTGCTTGCGATTTCGTTGTGTTATATTGTATTAAATAGTTGTTATTATCTATTCAAGGTTCTGAGAAATACGATTGGTATAAGAAAAGCTCAAATGATGACAACAGAACTTCGTGTACTGAATAATGTAATGCATATTCTTACTTTTTGTAATAAATGCTTTCTTAATGAAGCAGTCCTTCCTAAACTCTGGATCATTAATTAAATGCACATTTCCCTTAGCTTATCGGAATGAGGCCTTAGCTTATCGGCATGAGGACTCCTTATTCCTCTTTTTCCTTCGATCAGCTATGGCGACCGTAAGTTTTGTCCTGGTTTTGGATTCCGAGATTATGGCAACCCTAATCCCATCCAAAATGTATGGGTCATAATCGAGACCTCAGTTCGTGCACAAAGTCCTGCAGTGGCAGAACATCCCGAGTTATGAACAACTACGGATGCAGCATGGCTCAATATTTCTGCATGGGGATTCCAACGGCTTGTTGAGTCCATGCCATCGGGAGTTGCTTCACTATGCCAGGCAAAAGGAGGTCCGACATGATATTAGGATGTGTCCCATGACTTTTTCAGCTCACTGTACATCATTCGTGAGTGTACTTATTACGTATGTCAAAGATTTATTGTTTTAGTACAATACGCCTTAGGACTAGAGAGAGGAACGAGTAGGTTCTAATAGAAATATGTAGTTACTTTACGGTATGGATCCCAAACTTTATGTGGAGGATTTTGGGATAGGAAACGTGGAATCAGAATACGGTTTCACTCAACAATCCGGCTGATAACAACAATGACATAGGCATTAATGCTGGTCCTTCTCTTGTGATACGACTGAAGGTACACAATGCCATTTCTGCGACAATGACCATTGTAGTGTTCTGTGCCCTGAAGCAAACTTTGTGTTTTATTCTTCCATTTATCATAAATGTGTAAAATAAATATTGATTGATGATTATGGCTTCTATGACGACATCTGCTCTGCTATGGAAAAATAATTGCATTACTTCAAGAGGATTTTACTTCATGTCATTGACACTGAAACTTTTACAGGCACTCTTGTTTAAGTTGTAACTGACTGTAAACAGCATTATTTGCAACGACATGTTTACCCTTCGAAAGTTCTCAAGCGACTGGGTGGGTTGTTGTTGTTGTTGTGGTCTTCAGTCCTGAGACTGGTTTGATGCAGCTCTCCATGCTACTCTATCCTGTGCAAGCTTCTTCATCTCCCAGTACCTACTGCAACCTACATTCTTCTGAATCTGCTTAGTGTATTCATCTCTTGGTCTCCCTCTACGATTTTTACCCTCCACGCTGCCCTCCAATACTAAACTGGTGATCCCTTGATGCCTCAGAACATGTCCTACTAACCGATCCCTTCTTCTAGTCAAGTTGTGCCACAAACTTCTCTTCTCCCCAATCCTATTCAATACTTCCTCATTACTTATGTGATCTACCCATCTAATCTTCAGCATTCTTCTGTAGCACCACATTTCGAAAGCTTCTATCCTCTTCTTGTCCAAACTATTTATCGTCCATGTTTCACTTCCATACATGGCTACACTCCATACAAATACTTTCAGAAACGACTTCCTGACACTTAAACCTATATTCGATGTTAACAAATTTCTCTTCTTCAGAAATGCTTCCCTTGCCATTAGCAGTCTACATTTTATATCCTCTCTACTTCGACCATCATCAGTTATTTTATTGGGTGGGTAGCTGTTGATAAGTATTTTAGTGGCAAATTGCGGGTGGCCTTATCTCACGTCAGTGGCTGAGGTGACTGTCATCCGCAGTACATCTCGGTTATGCAAATATTGGAGAAAAGGAGTAGTTTCTAATGTATAAGTTACCTCAGGCAGTGGTTGGAGTAGCCGATAATGCAAATACAGTGCATGTTGTTCCCTGAGTGCCAGGCAATGTAAGTAAAATGTGTGCAAGTTTAATTTATGCATTTAGAAATCTCGATTATTGGCATAAGTTTTCTAATGTTGCTCTCTCCGCTCACATCGTCTCGGTGTGTTTGTAAAATGGTGCTCCGGCGGCCCCTGAATGAGTTTGCGGAAGAAATGGAAGCATATGTGTGATGTGTGTCTGTGTCTGTGTGTGTGGGGGGGGGGGGATCGCGACATGACAGACAACGTTGGTGCGCTCGCTAATACGCACACCAATTTAGCGCAGCATACGTGCGGAATTGACGCTGGCGTCGCGACGCGCCTCCCTCCAATCTAAACGATGATTTTTAAACAACGATTTGTTACAGAAATTGATCAAAGGGTGCTCTCACGACAGAGCAGAGAACTCGAATGACTCCTGTTGGATAAGAGCAATGTGAGGGTGCAGAAGGGAACTCAATTCACACTGGACGACCTCTCCCTCTTCCCCTCTCATTCCCCACCCTCGATCTCCTCCCATGATTGACCTTGCCCCGTACCGACAGTGGTATTCGTTTTAACATGCAAAGCCGTAATACGTTCCCGCAAATACTGGGAGACGTTACAAGCCTCTTATGGCGTGTCTCCTCTCATTTTATTTTATTTCATTGTACAGGGCTATTACAAATGATTTAAGCGATTTCATAAATTCACTGTAGCTCCATTCATTGACATATGGTCACAACACACTACAGATACGTAGAAAAACTCATAAAGTTTTGTTCGGCTGAAGCCGCACTTCAGGTTTCTGCCACCAGAGCGCTCGAGAGCGCAGTGAGACAAAATGGCGACAGGAGCCGAGAAAGCGTATGTCGTGCTTGAAATGCACTCACATCAGTCAGTCATAACAGTGCAACGACACTTCAGGACGAAGTTCAACAAAGATCCACCAACTGCTAACTCCATTCGGCGATGGTATGCGCAGTTTAAAGCTTTTCTGGATGCCTCTGTAAGGGGAAATCAACGGGTCGGCCTGCAGTGAGCGAAGAAACGGTTGAACGCGTGCGGGCAAGTTTCACGCGAAGCCCGCGGAAGTCGACGAATAAAGCACACAGGGAGCTAAACGTACCACAGCCGACGGTTTGGAAAATCTTACGGAAAAGGCTAAAGCAGAAGCCTTACCATTTCGAACTCATTGATGGGGACATGCTGCGCCGAGTATGGGAGGAACTTGATTATCGGCTTGATGTCTGCCAAATCACTTTAGGGGGCGCATATCGAACATTTGTGAATGCCTAAAAAAACTTTTTGAGTTTTTGTATGTGTGTGCAAAGCACTGTGAAAATATCTCAAATAATAAAGTTATTGTAAAGCTGTGAAATCGCTTCAATCATTTGTAATAACCCTGTATTAATACCAGGATCGCCTGTGATTGAAATTCGACCAAATGTGTCGAAGTCACAAAAATATAGCTGCACGTAACACGGGGAACGGCTATACATAGAAGTCATTGGGCCTGACCGATGATTAAAAAAATGTATATCCTTTTACTCCACGTAAAACTGTGTCTGAAATTTCAGCGTCAGAAGTGACCGCAGGAGATGCTTTATTGTAGCTACTAATATTATTGAAATAATTCTTTGATTTCTCTTGAATTCTTGCTTCGTTTGAAGTGCGTTGAAAAATAAATTTTGTGTTAACGTCAGCAAATAAGCTTTCCCCTTATGCCAACGCAATGTCAGTGCCGTTGTACGGTTAACCTCTGATGCCGCGCGGGATTAGCCGAGCAGTCTAGGCCGTTGCAGTCATGGAGTTTGTGGCTAGTCCCGGCGGAGGTTCGAGTCCTCCCTCGGGCATGGGTGTGTGTGTTTGTCCTTAGGATAATTTAGGTTACATAGTGTGTAAGCTTAGGGATGATGACATTAACAGGTAAGTCCCATAAGATTTCACACACATTTGAATATTTTTTAACTTCTGATGCTAAATGTTCCACATAGCGAAATCTGCACTGTAAGTTCATCAAACCGCAATTGTAACTATCAAAATTATGTGAAATTACCTTAAGTGCATATTTAAATGTAACATTAAAAAACAGTTACATTATCATTATGAATGTCCAGACTCCTGTTGCTCTCTCTATGCAAAAATTGTGTCTGTGTAGGTCTGTGCTGTGTCTTTCACCCCGTCCCGTTAGCGTTCTCCTTCCAGCCATAAACTAAAACAAATACAGCTTCCAGATAATAAGGGAAGTCGGAGTTATTCAAAATGAAGACTTTAAAAATCAAGAACCTACCCTAAATTTTCTGGTAATGCGGCAAATGACCACAAAAATACACTTCCAGAATAGTAAGCGAAATAACGATACCAATATTCAACGTTATTTAGAGACTTCGTTATTACGATATTTTGATTTCCGATGCTGACAACAGCATCGACGTACCAGCTGCCGCATTGCAGCAGCCCCATATGCATGTGTCACAGCAAATGAGCCTTGTAAATATGAACGTCGCTAGAACACGATTTCACGAAACGTTGTTTCTATCGTGTGTCATTTGTACCATGGCACCTAATCGGTACGCGGGCAGAAGCTGGTAGCTCTTCAGTTATCGATGTTCACATATTGGAGATTTTAATGCGTGATAGAGAAGGTACCATCAGATTCATGAGAATGAAAGCGTCTGCCGCGCGAGATTAGCCGAGCGGTCTAGGGCGCTGCAGTCATGGACTGTGCGGGTGGCCCCGGTAGAGGTTCGAGTCCTGCCTAGGGCATGGCTGTGTGTGTTTGTCCTTAGGATAATTTAGGTTAAGTAGTGTGTAAGCTTAGGGACTGATGACCTTAGCAGTTAAGTCCCATAAGATTTCACACACATTTGAACATGAAAGCGTCTACTTCCTTTTACCATTCTTACCGACAATGTATACACATGATTTTTTTTCTTTGTGCACATCTGTGGCAAAATAGCTTTCGAATTACATAAGTTTCATTGGGCTCCTTGTATAACTACTCGTAATATTAAAAATCGGTACTTCAGTTTTCGTGTTAACGTAACAATACAGGTTGTTTCAAAAAGGACTTAACAATTTAAAAATTCATATAAATTTATTGAAAGAAGAGTCTGCCCCTAGTAGCTAAGTGTTCAGCGCGACAGACTGTCAATCCTAAGGGCCCAGGTTCGATTCCCAGCCGGGTCGGAGATTTTCTCCGCTCAGAGACTGAGTGTTGTGTTGCCCTAATCATCATCATCATTTCATCCCCGTCAACCAGCAAGTCGCCGAAGTGGCGTCAAATCGAAAGACTTGCACCTGGCGAACGATCTACCCGATGGGAGGCCCTAGTCACACGACATTTCATTTCATTGAAAGAAGATATAGAGCTGGGTTTAGTATTATTTTGTAGGGAAACACATCAGATTTTGTTACCTTAAATTAAAGATGTTGTATGTGGCTTCCCTTCGTTATCCTGCACACATCCCATCGGAAGTCAGTTTCTGTCCAAACTCGCTGTACCACTGCAGGTGTAACTTGCTCAGTGGCGGCGTAAATTCTTGCTCTAAGTTCAGGTAGAGAAGCCGGCACAGGAGGTGCACACACGATATCCTTGATGAATCCCCATTTAAAAACAATCTAGTGGTGTCAGGTCTGGAGAACGCGAGGGGCCGTGCAATTGACGCATAATGGTCAATCCATTGCCCTGGAAAGTGGTCACTGAGAAAATCTCAGACGTCAGCCAGGTAATGGCGTGGTGTACCATCTTGCATGAAGTAAACATTTCGTTTTTGGTCTTCCTCATCGATCTGTAGTACCAAAAATTGTTGTAACATATCCAGATACACTAACCCCCTGATGCTTCTCTCACCGAAAAAAGGGGCTGTACACTTTGTTCTTGCTCAATGCACAAAAAACGTTCAGTTTAGGGCTATCATGAACATGTTGCGATGTTGGATGTGGATTCTCACTTCCCCAGATCCTACAGTTATGTGTGTAAACCTTGCCACTTAAATGAAAAGTCGACTTGTCATAAAAGGCGTTTTGTCCACGAAATGTTCATTCTCATTACGCACAGAAGTTCTTGCGAGAAATTTTATCAGTGTCTTTTATTGCTTGTACGATGGTTAATCTGTACGGTTTCAAATACAAAAGGTTTGTCAACACACACCAGACAGTCATATGTGGCATTTGCAGTTCGCGAGATGCACGCCGAGTCGACTTTATAGGGCTGTTGACAAACTATTCTCTCAGTCGCTCAACGACGTTGTCAGATGTGCTTGGACGACCTGATGATTTCCCATGTCTTAAGGAGCACTCTGTTTCTACAAAACACTTGCGCCACTCATAAATTGTAGTCCTACTAGGATGAATTTCAGCATACTTGGTACGGAAATTACGCCGAACTGTTGTTGCTGACTTCGATTCTTCAAACCAAAACACACAGCTAGCACGCTCGGGTCCAGTGCAGGCGGCCATCTTTAACGCAACTGCCACTAGCGCTCCTCGTGGTGCGATTCGGCACTAGCGAACTATGGGAGACAAAACTTGATGTATTTCCCTACAAATTGGCACGACAGTCACCTCTATAGGTGGTATGAATTAATTGATAAGAATTTCCAAAACTGTCAAGTCCTTTTTGAAACACCCTGTATTGTAATGTCTCAGTGGGGCCAGGCCGAGAGTGGCCATTGCAGTGAATGAAACCGGTAATTAGGGTAATGAGGACCCTGATTTTATTCGTGGTATTTCAGTAGGTTTTGGGACATTGCTTGCCCTTCTGTCCTTCTTATATGGGTGAGCTGGGACTGGACACGAGCCATTTTCTTTGAGCGTGGCAGGAAGACGTGAGGTTGGGCCCGGCCGCCTTTTCTGGAAATACAGGGGGGAGCGGACAATAGCGTGTGCTGGCTCCTTAGGGTGGCCGGCCTGCTAAGGCTCTTGACCACTGCGCAAGACCACCTACAATAAATCAGACCTTAAGGCAGATATCGATAGTTGACAATATGGCGGCAATCGTGGGGGAAACAAACCAGCGTGCTTGTGTTTCCATAACGCGTGTGTGTAACATTGTATACGTGACGTTCAGGAGAAGCGAAAGCATTTATTACTAGCTGTTATTTATGCTATATGCTGTGAATGTCATCAAAAGTGCTACGCTAGTATTTATTTTCTATATTCAGTAGTAAGTTCGGCATAATTTAAAGTGTAAACTGTTCTTGCGATGGGTCGTAGTTGTTGTGTACCAGGATGTAAATCCAATTACGGCAAAACGTACGATACCTCAACATTTAAGTTTCCCAAGGAAACAGCATTGAGGAACAAATGGATGAAACTAATTCATAGAGATAATTTTGAAGTGAACGATAAAGCTGTGGTGTGCATTAAGCATTTTGAACCTAAGTTTGTGGTTAGGGAAGACATTTTTCCTGTGGAAAATAGTGAACCAATACGTGTGCCACGAAAAATACCAAAACTAACAAATGATGCAATCCCAACCATCTTTCCTAATCAACCTTCTTATCACACAGTACCAGTTCCTAAGCAAAGGAATAATCCTGAAGATCGTGTTCAACAGCTACTGGAACGTGATGAATGTAGTTTCAGTAAGTGGTGCGAAAATGACAATATACCTGACTTTCAGCATTTTAAAAGCGAAGTGCAGAAAAGGAATGTTTGTCCATTTACAATTTTAGTAAAGGATGACTACATATCTTTCATTAAATTAAAGGATGATTCAGTCAGTGATGTGCCATTAGTTTCAGTGTGCTTCAAAATATCAAGTTCCTTGGAAGTAAAAGTGTTTCACAAAAATGTGTGTTTGCCTACGGAAACCTTGAAATGGATACTACAGTCTGGGGAGGAAGAGAACTTGAAATGTGACAAGTGGACGAAATTTGATAATCTGGTGAGTCACCTAAATGGTTTCACAGATAACTCTACTGGCACCACTGACAAGATTATAATTTTAGTCAACGTTCTCAAACAAGCACTAAAAGCTGGTAGTGATTTTGACGCTGAAATAGCACCTAAAATAGAATTTGTTTTGGAGCAATTACAACTCGCAATAACAAAGCAAAGCAGATATTCTCCTGAGCTTTTGATATGGGCAGCAACCATTTGCTTTTCATTTCCTGGTGCCTACCATCACTTGAGAAAAACAAATGTATTAACATTACCTCATCCTGTCTATTTAAGGCATTTTCTATGCAAAATGGGTCCAAATAAACCTTGTATTGGTCCATCACAGGTTGCTTTTTTGAGGGAAAAAAATAAATTTCTTCAGGGAAGTGACAAGGTAATTTCAGTGATGCTAGATGAAGTTTATGTTAATTCAAAATTCTCTTATAAGGCAGGAAAGATACTTGGTGTTGCTGAGAATACTTCAGATACTACAAGAGCAGGTACAATGCAGGTTTTCATGGCATCATCTTTACATTCTCATTATAAAGAAGTGATAGCTCTCTTTCCTGTAAAAAATGTTAATTCTGATACTCTACTGAAAATGACAGTTGATGTATTAAAGTTAATGCATGAGCTGCAGTATGATGTTATATGCCTGGTAACAGATAACCATAGCACTAATAGAAAAATGTACCAGCTTATGTGTGGTGGCACTTTACAGCCGTGTATTACAAATCCAGTCGCTCCATCCAAATTTCTCTTTCTTCTGTTTGACAATGTGCACTTGCTTAAGTGTATCAGAAATAACTGGTTGAATGCAAAAAATGAATCCTTCATAATGCCAAATATTGAGGATACATTTGCTTTCATCAATACCTTTCAACACAGTGATGAAGGGAATGCTGCATGTGAATATACTGTCAGTGAAGCAAAGTTTTCAGATTTGAGGAACCTGTTTCATTCTGAGAAAAATAAACTGTTGAAACTTGCCCCAAAGCTAGTGAGAAAAGCAGTATATCCAACTTCTATTGAGAGACAGAATGTTACCCTTGCTCTCAGTGTTTTTGATTCCAAAAATGTGGCAGCACTAGAAATTTTGAAAAGTCAGGGGATTGAGATTTCTGATGGCACTATTCAGTTTTTGAAATTAATCATTAAATGGTGGACAGTTTCTAATGTACAGCATCCCATGAAAGGCAAATACACATCAGATGATAATTCTAGCCCAATCACTGGACCTACTGACTCCAAACTTGTGTTTCTTGAAAATTTGAAAACATTTCTTGATATCTGGCATGCATTGCCTACTCATGGAAAATTAACCAATGAAACATATACTGCTTTCTCTCACACACTTGCAGCAACAGTTCAGTTATGCAGATACATTTTTAACACTTACAACTGGTCCTATATTCTTACAGCAAAATTACAAACTGATGCTTTGGAAGCAAGATTTGGAGCCTACAGAAGGCTAAGTGGCTGCACATATAATGTTTCAGTTGAGCAAATCTTGGAATCTGAGAGGAAACTGAAAGTAATAAGTCTACTAAAGCTCAGATCTACTAAACATGGTGAATTTACATTAAATGATTTTGCAGCAAAAGTAAATTACAGCATAAAAAACCAAAAGTATGAAAATTTGGATAAATTAGAACCTGCTCTAGAGGAACTAGCAAACATTCCCATGATGGATGAAGACTTGAAAGTCTTGGTCTGTATTGCTAGCTACACCAGCAAAACAGTGCTTGAGAAGCTGCAAAAAAGTGGAAAATGTTCAGGCTGTGAAGAAATGTTGCAGACACAGGATGAAATTTTGTTGCAGTGTGAAACCAAAGAACTCCTTTCCTATTTCAACCAATTGAATCGTGGGGGATTGAAGTGTCCTTCTTCTATAATGATTTCCTTGTGTTGTAACATATATAAACTTTTTCAAGTTCTAATTAGCAGCACATATGAACCAGAATTCCTAAAACTTGAAAATCAGAGAGATGCAGTACTTGCCTTAGGAACTGAATTGTGTGAAAATGCCGTTAGTAACCTCAGTGATGTGTGCAAATGTGGCATTCCTTTAAAGACAATAATCAAGAAAAGTATTAAAGTGCTTTCAAATATTTTTATTAATAATTACACAAAACTGTTGAATGAAAAGTGTGTTTCAAAGGAAATTGCTCGAACACTAGTCAAACAAAAAAGAGGAACTCATGAAGACATTGCAGCAAAAATAACAAAACGCAAAGTGGCCAAGCTGAGCAGCAAATAAATCCAACAGGTACTCAAAATCAAACACTTCTAACATATTACGTAATGACAGTGACTAGAATTAACTGCATATTATTTAATACAATTTTGTGCTTTAGTTACACGCTTCATTTATTATTGCTATGTAGCTTCTATTGTGCAAATTATTCTTAGGGTCCAAATATGCCATTTACATGTGTTTTGTACTAGTTTTTTGGGTTTGATTTTCAGTTGCATCTCATAATTTTACTTCGTCATAGTTCTTATTACGTGATTTGTGGCTTTAGTGACAACTTTTTATTTATGTTTAAAGATAGAAAAATACATAACAATACATTTCTTACGCAATTTAGAATCTACTTTCCATTTATGAAGTCTGTAAATTATTCGTATTACGGTAGCGCTGAAATACTTGGCCTAAGACGGGCGCCATCTTGGTTTCTGTGTTGTGGTCTGATGTATTGTAGGTGGTCTTGCCACTGCGTTAGGCATAAAACGACGGCGAGCGTGACCTGCTGGAGCCAGCGTTAAAAGTTTTTTTTTTTTAATTTTTGCCATCTGGGCTTCGCTTGGCCGACGCCAGGTGTTAGTAATGTTTTCAGTGAATCTCGGAATCTGACGTCTGTGAAACCACGGGACGCCTAACACAATGGCGCCTAGCGTCCAGGTGATATTTTGTTCGTTTCCATGGCTACTTTCGCGCATCCCGCGAAATACAGGTAGCTGATCGGGCAACTCAAGAAGCAAATTGTCAGCAATGACCACGATTGGAACAAAAGTTTCGCTATCGAGCTTGGCGGGATTTTACAGTGTCCGCTGAACACAGACGATTGGTGCATTCTCCCGCGGCCTCTTGCAAATGGAAACTTTCAAGAGTAGGGTGGCTGTAAGGCAGTTTTTGGTGTCGGTGCACTGTGCAAGAGGGGTGTGCAGTCTCCTCTGGACCCCTAGGGACGATATAGACTTTTCCTGGAGACATTCTTGTGCAAACTTAGGAGCAAGACTGTCTCGCTGATCCAGACAGAGGTTTAGATGCTCTTCGAAATTTATCTCGTCGGATTTTATCCGTAATCATCGATCATCAGAGACCCCGGCAGTGCAGAGGCCAGTGGCTGCACCATCCGGCTGCTGTTTACTGACTACAGACAGCCTGAGATCTCGCTGCTAAAGTATCTGGAGCACCGGCTTAATAGGAAGTCATAATTATTCCCTGATGCCTTCAGCAGCGTATGCCCTCGTCTTGGTGCTACAGTACCCGCTACTTTGGATGTCGATTTTTCACAGAGTTTCCACTTGCGAGCATCATTGTGTCACACAGTTGCGGTTCAACATTATCTCTGTTCATTGACCCACTCGTAACACATTACCATATTCAGTATTGCAAAGTTGGTGCCTCCTTAAAGAACCTACCAACCACTTATTCTCAATACCGTTAAAATAAATCTCTTTGTGACCTAAATTTGTTTATTATTTAGTAGTCAGACGGTAAATTACATTTCCTGCCCATTTTTTATAAAGACGGAGCACAGAGACTGATCAGTAGCTTTATTAAATAATACAGTACTGGCCATTAAAATTGCTACACCAAGAAAACATGCAGATGATAAGCGGGTATTCACTGGACAAACTGACATGTGATTACATTTTCAAGCAATTTGGGTGGATAGATCCTGAGGGATCAGTACCCACAACAACCACCTCTGGCCGTAATAACGGCCTTGATACGCCTGGCCATTGAGTCAAACAGAGCTTGGATGGCGCGTACAGGTACAGCTGCCCATGCAGCTTCAACACGATACCACAGTTCATCAGGAGTAGTGACCGGCGTATTGTGACGAGCCAGTTGCTCGGCCACCATTGACCAGACGTTTTCAATTGGTGAGAGATGTGGAGAATGTGCTGGCCAGGGCAGCAGTCGAACATTTTCTGTATCCAGAAAGGCCCGTACAGGACCTGCAACATACGGTTGTGCATTATCCTACTGAAATGTAGGGTTTCGCAGGGATCAAATGAAGGGTCGTAACACATCTGAAACGTAACGTCCACTGTTCAAAGTCCCGTCAATGCGAGAGATGACCGAGACGTGTAACCAATGGCACCCCATACCATCACGCCGGGTGATATGCCAGTATGGCGATGACGAATACACGCTTCCAATGTGCTTTCACCGCGATGTCGCCAAACACGGATGCGACCAATATGATGCTGTAAACAGAACCTGGATTCACCCGAAGAAATGACGTTTTGCCATACGTGCACCCAGGTTCGTCGTTGAGTACACCATCGCAGGCGCTCCAGTCTATGATGCAGCGTCAAGGGTAACCGCAGCCATGGTCTCTGAGTTGATAGTCCATGCTGCTGCAAACGTCGTCGAACTGTTTGTGCAGGTGGTTGTTGTCTTGCAAACGTCCCCATCTGTTGACTCAGGGATCGAGACGTGGCTACACGATCCGTTGCAGCCAAGCGGATAAGATGCCTGTCATCTTGACTGCTAGTGATACGAGGCCGTTGGGATCCAGCACGGCGTTCCATATTACCCTCCTGAACCTACCGATTCCATATTCTGCTAATAGTGATTGGATCTCGACCAACGCGAGCAGCAATGTCGCGATACGATAAACCACAATCGCGATAGGCTACAATCCGACCTTTATCAAAGTCGGAAACGTTATGGTACGCATTTCTCCTCCTTACACGAGGCATCACAACAACATTTCACCAGGCAAAGCCGGTCAACTGCTGTTTGTGTATGAGAAATCGGTTGCAGACTTTCCTCATGTCAGCACGTTGTAGGTGTCGCCACCGACGCCAACCTTGTGTAACTGCTCTGAAAAACTAATCATTTGCATATCACAGCATCGGTAAAATTTCGCTTCTGTAGCACGTCATCTTCGTGGTATAGCAATTTTAATGGCCAGTAGTGTAGCTTATGTGCAGCCCTTTTCACTACTCACCTACAGGGTCATGATTATTAATTCTTTTAGCGTATATTTCTCCATTGCACATAACTTAAGTCGGTAGTTAAAAGGGGGTGGATTTAGTGTGTGAGCAGCTCTCATGCAAACTGAGTTGAATCCATGTGTTACACTCACTCCTCCACTCCAACATCTCGCAACTGTACTGCAATTCCACATATCTTAAGGTCATGAGATGCTCTATGTATCTAATAGTCTTAGGCAGATCCATGTTGAAGAAATTACTTCCAGGGTCCTGCAGCAGATGGAAGAAATAGAAAGGTTGGGCAAAAATACGAAAAAAAAACTGTGAGACATGCGTGCTTGAACATAAAATGCAGATTCTAGCCAAGCACTGTTGTATTTGACCGTGAACGGAATCTGCGGAACGTCCTCACTACACTGCATGTGTTGGTCATGGTGAGAAAAGTGTTCTGTGTAGTTGTGTGAACATTTGTCTGGGTTAAGGCAATTAGAACATGGGAAAACTGTTGGTTCTCGTACGGTGGGTACATCTGTGACCAAGGTACGCGAAGTATTTTGGTGTTTCAAGAGGCGTCATGTCGAAGATTTATACTGTATAACGGAAAAGTAAAAACCAAGATCACCCAGTTCACAACACAGGCGAAAGTGTGTGTTGAGGGACCGTGGCGGACGTTCGCTGACGACGACTGTGACGAAAAATAAGGAGACAGAAGCTGCAAAGTCAGAGCAGAAATGAATGTCGCGCTCACGAACGCTGTCAGCACCAAAGCAACACGAAGGGAGATCCATAGAGAGAAAATTACAGGACGACTTCGTATTGCAAAACCATCTGTCTCAGTCAGTGGTAATGAAGCCTTAACAGCTACGCTATGGAGAGATGGAAGAATGTTCGATGTATCATTCAGAATAGAGTAGGGACGGGTGACAGCAGCACAAGATCTGTCTCTGGAGCGAAATAACTTTTTCCGACACTTTGGAGTAATGAATGATACAGGGCGACAGTTATTGAACTATTTGAAATAAAGTCGTCATAATTTCTGAACAGTTTGCTTTAGGACGTTCAAACTGCACGGTTGGTCACGGGGCATGATGTGAATTAGTATGCGCATGCATTGGTTTGGTTCAGCAACGGAGCCCACTTTCATTTGGATGCGTTCAACAATAAACAAAATTGCGGCATTTGGGTGACTGAGAATCCGCATTTCGCGATAGAGAAGTCTTTTCACCCTGAACGGGTGACTATGTGTTGTTCAGTGTCCAGTCTAGGCGCTTCAGTCCGGAACCACGCGGCTGCTACGGTCGCAGGCTCGAATCCTGCCTCGGGCATGGATGTGTGTGATGCCCTTAGGTTAGTTAGCTTTACGAAGTTCTAAGTTCTAGGGGACTGATGACCTCAGAGGTAAAGTCCCATAGTGCTTAGAGCCATTTCAACCATTTTTCAGTGTCCAGTCACGGAATAATCGGCGCGATATTACTCGATGGCGCAGTGACTACCAAATGGTACGTGAAGGTTTTGGAAGACATTTCATCCCCTGTGATCCAAAGTGACCCTCATTTCGACAATATTTGGTTCATGCAAGACGGAGCTCGACCCCATAGAAGCGGAAGAGTGTTTGATGTCTTGGAGGAGCGCTTTGGGAACTGCATCCTGTTCGCAGCTCGTGGTCGTGCGGTAGCGTTCTCGCTTCCCGCGCCCGGGTTCCCGGGTTCGATTCCCGGCGGGGTCAGGGATTTTCTCTGCCCCGTGATGACTGGGTATTGTGTGATGTCCTTAGGTTAGTTAGGTTTAAGTAGTTCTAAGTTCTAGCGGACTGATGACCATAGATGTTAAGTCCCATAGTGCCCAGAACCATTTGAACCACTTTGAACTGCATCCTGGCTCTGGGGTACCTAGAGGCCACTGGCATGGGCCTCGATTGGCCGCTATATTCTCTGGATCTGAACACAAGCGATTCCTTTTTGTGAGGCTGTGTTAAAGAGAAGGTGTACAGCATTAACCCCAAAACCATTTCTGAGCTGCAAACAGTCATTCAGGAGATTATCGACAGCACCTTTATTCCGACACTTCAGCGGGCCATGCAGAATTTCGCTATTCGTCTGCGCCACATCATCGGCAATGATGGTAGGCATATCGAACGTGTAGTAACCTAAATCAGAATATCTGTAATGACGTTAATATGTCGAATAAAGTGTGTGCGCGCCGCAGTTTGTACTAATTTACTTTTGTTTCATATAGTTCAATAATTGTCAGAGTGCATGTTTAATCAGCGAGGGCACGCCGAACTAGCATTTCTGTCGGAGACACGTGACACTGGCTGCACGCAGTGCGCCACCCCTGTGGCGTTGGATGGCTGTCATACTTGTTTAAGTATGGAGTAGACACTGGAAAAGGGGTTACATTATGTCTTGCTAAGGAAAAAGGGTGCCACGCTGATGGAATTCTGGAATGTCTCCAATGACTAAGTGACAGGTTATACCTACACTACTGGCCATTAAAATTACTACGTTAAGAAAAAATGCAGATGATAAACGGGTATTCATTGGACAATAATATTATACTAGAACTGACATGTGATTACATTTTCATGCAATTTGGATGCATAGATCTGGACAAATCAGTACCCAGAACAACCACCTCTGACCGTAATAACGACCTTGATACGCCTGGGCATTGAGTCAAACAGAGCATGGATGGCGTGTACAGGTACAGCTGCCCATGCAGCTTCAACACGATACCACAGTTCATCAAGAGTAGTGACTTGCGTATTGTGACGAGCCAGTTGCTCGGCCACCATTGACCAGACGTTTTCAGTTGGTGGGAGATCTGGAGAATGTGCTGGCCAGCGCACCAGTCGAACATTTACTGTATCCAAAAAGGCCCGTACAGGACCTGCAACACGCGGTCGTGCATTATCCTGCTGAAATGTAGGGTTTCGCAGGGATCGAATGAAGGGTAGAGTCACGGGTCGTAACACATCTGAAATGTAACGTCCACTGTTCAAAGTGCCGCCAATGCGAACAAGAGGTGAGCGAGACGTGTAACCAATGGCACCCCATGCCATCAGGCCGGGCCGCGCGGGATTAGCCGAGCGGTCAAGGGCGCTGCAGTCATGGACTGTGCTGCTGGTCCTGGCGGAGGTTCGAGTCCTCCCTCGGGCATGGGTGTGTGTGTTTGTCCTTAGGATAATTTAGGTTAAGTAGTGTGTAAGCTTAGGGACTGATGACCTTAGCAGTTAAGTCCCATTAGATTTCACACACATTTGAACATTTTAACATCACGCCGGGTGATACGCCAGTATGGCGATGACGAATACACGCTTCCAATGTGCGTTCTCCGCCGGCCGGGGTGCCCTAGCGGTTTAAGGCGCTACAGTCTGGAACCGCGGGGCCGCTACGGTCACAGGTTGGAATCCTGCCTCGGGCATGGATGTGTGTGATGTCCTTAGGTTAGTTAGGTTTAAGTAGTTCTAAGTTCTAGGGGACTGATGACCTGAAAAGTTAAGTCCCATAGTGCTCAGAGCCATTTTGTGCGTTCACCACGATGTCGGCAAACATGGATGCGACCATAATGACTCTGTAAACAGAAGCTGGATTCATCCGAAAAAATGACGTTTTGCCATTCGTGCACCCAGGTTCGTCGTTGAGTACATCATCGCAAGCGCTCCTGTCTGTCATGCAGCGTAAAGGGTAACCGCAGCCATGGTCTGTGAGCTGATAGTCCATGCTGCTGCAAACGTCGTCGAACTGTTCGTGTAGATGGTTGTTGTCTTGCAAACTTCCCCATCTGTTGGCTCAGGGATCAAGACGTGGCTGCACGATCCGTTACAGCCATGCGTATAAGATGCCTGTCATCTCGACGGCTAGTGGTACGAGGCCGTTGGGATCCAGCACGGCGTTCCGTATTACCCTCCTGAACCCACCGATTCCATATTCTCCTAACAGTCATTTGATCTCGACCAACACGAGCAGCAATGTCGCGATACGATGAACCGCAATCGCGATAGGCTACAACCCGAGCATTATCAAAGTCGGAAACGTCATGGTACGCATTTCTCCTCCTTACACGAGGCATCACAACAAGAACGTTTCACCAGGCAACGCCGGTCAACTGCTGTTTGTGTATGAGAAATCGGTTGGAAACTTTCCTCATGTCAGGACGTTGTCGCCGCCAATCTTGTGTGAATGCTCTGAAAAGCTAATCATTTGCATATCACAGCATCTTCTTCCTGTAGGTTAAATTTCGCGTCTGTAGCACGTCATCTTCGTTGTGTAGCATTTTTAGTGGCCAGTAGTGTATGTGCTCGTGCGTACTTTGAATATATGGCAGGAGAGCCGATGCTGAATTTTTTTTGTTTGTTTTAAATAAAGAAGTAAATGTTGTCCGCCTTCTTTCCTCCCTATTACTATGCAGGCGCAATTTGTTAAAAATATTGAACCAGTGTAATTTTGATTGCCGTATGTGTTACTTATGTTGTGTATGTATGTGCCTACTAGTATTTTCCGTCATTATTTCACATTTACAAAGTAATCTTATGGCATCAGATCCCTAATAGGCTATGTTATAATGATTTAAGATTCTAATAACAGTACATGGATAAATTCCTTACAGTGAAAAAATGTAGCACGAGTGTACCTGTTGCACTGTGCTGACTCTTAAAGATTAACCTTTTCGGGCAACAGTATAATTTGTTTAAATATTGCATTATGGTGGTGTATGTCAAACAATTTAACAAGTGAACAAGTGGAAGAAGATCGGTATAACTGCAACTAATAGCCCCAAAACTCCAAATGGCGTCGTAGGCTGGTGTGGTTGCAGGTTTTACATATAGTTATAGTCGTTAAACATTTAAAGTAAAAATTTATGTGTGTTTTCTTGAAAAGTGAGACCAAAACGGGCAGACAGCAACGAATTAGCCCAAAACCGTAAATAGTATCTTACATTGTCGTGTTTGCGTGGCATTCAAAGTGATGGTTGTCGTACGTCGCAAAAAATGTCATTGGGCGCAATACTCTGCTCGAAATCGAAAAAAAATGAAATTGCGAATATCAATGATATTTGCTGGTGCTTCTGGTGCTGCTGTTGACAGGCCGATGTACAGAGCACAAATCCTGGCTCATGATGCTGCGTACCAGAAGAGTGGAAATGTCAGTGTGTGTGTGTCTGTGCATGGAAAGAGGGAGGAGCGAAACAATAAGAATGCACCACACAAGTGGATGAGGGCAGATGCCATTTCTGGGTCACAAACTGTGGTCATTAAAACTAGGCTAAAAGCAATCAGGCAGCTGCTTGAATGCAGACAACTTGGCGATCAACTTGGATCATAAATTACAGTAATTAATATTACAGTTATCGGCCATTAACTAAATCATAAATAAGCACGACTCAGAGCGCAAGTGTGCAGTTTGTTTGCATAAGGGTTATTCAGTTACGCTCAGACAAGTGGCTGAATTATTTATGCACGAGAACAATGCCCCCAGTTCGGGTAGTATGTCCTCTCTCTCCCAACTGTTAAACATCATCTCAGGGTAGTCCGAAACTACTGATTAATTTTCTTTTTTGACTGTTTACAAGTTAGAGGAAGGCTTAGTGAATATTTGATGGAAGCTTATGTGGAAGAATTTCGAAGCTGACGCCACCCTTGCTGCTTCTGCTACCAAGTATTTTCTCTGGTGATGATTAGCGAGTCTGCAATCACTTTTAAAAATTAATTTAGAAGAGAGTTTGGAATGAAGGAGAGAATTTATATACATGAAGGCATTGAGCTTCCATGATGACCAAGACGATCGTTTTATGCTATTTACAGTCACATGGTCAGATAAAAATCAAAAATAAAATCTAAGATCTATAAAATGAAATATGTGGTGTAAAATGCAAGCACATTTTAGTAATTGTAAACTCGGTTTTTAAAAACATTTAATAACTGTAAGGCAACTACAGATGTTATGCCCACACAAATTTTGAAACAGTTGAGAGATATTTTCTGACTATTTTGGTGTAAGGTACCCATACTCACCCATGGCCAGTTACAGAGTCATTCACACAATATGCGTCTTTGTATCCACTGTATATTACACTGAAAATACCTGCACAACAGTGCGAATCTGGATGGTATGGCTACGTGTCTTGTCCAAAAACAAACTTGTCCATTCACTCACGGTACTTACTGCTGACAACATAAATGCCTGCTTTACTTTCCGCCATCACGTTTGCATTCAGTAAAGCTCGATTCCGTCTCGAATTTGTTTTATAGGTACTGTCAAGAATCAAATGGCTCTACGCACAATGGGACTTAACATCTGAGGTCATCAGTCCCCTAGACTTGGAATTACTTAAACCTAACCAACGTAAGGACATCGCACACATCCATGCCTGAGGCAGGATTCGAACCTGCGACCGTAGCAGCAGTGCGGTTATGGACTGAAGCGCCTAGGTACTGTCAGTTGAATGTTAGCACTGATGCCGAAGTATGACTGTACAGGTTTGCTGATAAAGAGGTGGCCCATATTCACCTCACGTATGAGCTCATTGCAAGCAGTGAAAGAGACACAATGGCGCTATTCTGGAGTCTTTTCCACATCAGGAAGTTTTGCATTTGCAGATTATTGCATTACTCTATGTTTTGTTTTGTACATTTTTGGCGACTGCTTGTTGGAGGCATTTTCATTGATGTGACAGTACTTTCGCAAGAACAAAGATTGTTGGTGTACCAAATCTAATAAATAATTATAACGTTATCAATTTACAAATGGTTCAAATGGCTCTGAGCACTATGCGACTTAACTTCTGAGGTCATCAGTCGCCTAGAACTTCGAACTAATTAAACCTAACTAACCTAAGGACATCACACACATCCATGCCCGAGGCAGGATTCGAACCTGCGACCATAGCGGTCGCTCGGCTCCAGACTGTAACGCTTAGAACCGCACGGCCACTCCAGCCGGCATCAATTTACAACAAGCACACGAGGAACACCAGCCTCTTATACCATATCGCAGGGCGACCTGGAATTCCAAAACCGTACAGTAAAACGTGATGCTGAAGCCACAATACATGCACTTTGGAGAAGTGGAAGAATGTTCCAGGTATCATTCACGAATAGAGCAGGGATGGATGCCATTCCCCTACACTAAATTACTCAGAAAACATCCTGAACGATCTCCTAACTTTTGTGGCTAGACCTCGACTTCGCCCTGTGCATGGCTGATACGGTGGTACCTGCAAGAAGAAGAGTTTTGGTAGAAGCGTCCTACATACAGCGAGTGAGCTGTGAGTTTCCAGAAGTCGCCGCTAGGAGTCTCCCACTGTAGTTGCGTGTCACTGTTTCCGTGTTGGTGTTATCACCTTCGTCTGTCGCGAACAGTTTCACACGTGGGCAGTTATGTCAGCGCCTAGGAATGAATTGGGCGCGTCGCACCGTTATCGCTGTTAGGTAATCAGTCAGTTCTTCTAATGTGCAACATGGCTCACGGTGAAGATACCTTATCGCTTTATTTTGTATCTACGCCATCTTCTCGTGCTGAAAGTCCAGCACCATAAATAGAACACTGTCTACGGTTGCGCCACGTTGCGCCATGAAACGTTAACATCGTGTTCCTTTGGCCTTAGTAAATTTGGGAGTACAAAATAAAAAAGTCCTCAACGTAAGTGAGAAACTCAAAACCAGTCGCCTATGTATTTAATTTACCTGTCGCAAACGAATTAGGGGTCTGCCTTCCATCGTCAAAGACGTATTTTTACCGAAACGCTTTTGAGGAAGTTTAGACAGCACTTGCGACGAAGTGCAGAATGATTCTCTGGTAGAGACGGTAAGGGCTAAGAAAGGGAGATTGCGGGTCGTAAACAGAAACATAAGCATCATTTTTCCCGCACTGGAACTAAAAAAGTGGAAATAAAAAGAAGATGACAAGCTGTGGTACATGATGTCCTCCGTCATGCACTGGGCAATCGCCCTCTGTGCACGTGCTCGTACGTGGATGTGCATATGAGGGTTGGAACTCTAATATTAACAACCATTTATTTACAACTTATGCAAAGTAGATTCACATTTTGAAGTTTCACTGTCCTTAAAAGTAGTGACCAGCATTGTGTAAAATCCGTTGCTGTCGAAATTGATGCTGTAAGACACTCTTATCAGCGCCAGTCGTGTTAATAATTCGAGTGGAGCGCTCTATTGACTAACAAATCTCTGTAACATTTCAGAAGCGAATACCATGATGTGCTTACATCAATTTAGGAATCAAGCTGAAGTCACAGGAGCTGAAGTCCGAGGGGTGTGGTGTCATACAGAACTTTTCAACTGTATCGACCGAACAAACCGGCCACAACTTGCGCTACACGAACCCGAGCATTGTCCTCGAAAATGACAGGTGGGTCCTGCATAAAGTGTTGCCGCTGCTTTGTTTAAGGTTGTCTCAGGCCGTGTTCCAAAAACGAACAGCTTAGAGAAAGAAGCGGCGACACATTCTGCAGGACCTGCCCATCATTTTACAGGTGCATATGGCCCAAGTTATGACTGATTTGTTCTGTCAATAGTGCTGGGAAGTGCTATACCATCCACCAAAGTTCCCCGACTTAAGCCCTTGTGGCTTCAACTTGGTTCCTAAATTGATGTAAGCACTTCATGCACTTCACTACAGAACAGTTACAGAGATTCGTTGGGCAATAAACAACTCCCTCGAACTACGAACTTAACTGGCACTGCTATGGGTATCCACGAGTTCCACATTCCTGGTAACAGGTTAAGCACAATGCTGGTGACTACTTCGAAGGACAGTAAAACTTCGAAACTTATATGTATCTTGTATAAGTTGTACGTTAATAGTTGCCTATTAAAGTGCAAACCCTCATAAAATGCTTTTAGCCACCTATCCAGGTGTAAGGGTAAAGCAAAGCGAACCGTCTGCTTACATGGCCCAAATGCTGCTTGGCAGCATTTCAGCCAACTATCCCTCAACCAAATACTCTGTTTTAAAATACAATTGCTTAGCAGACCCACCTCTTGTAATGTCACAGCACTCTACTTCTGTTATAGAGTCATCTGTATGTACAGGGTAAATGACCTAAAACTTGCACTGCAAATATTGTGGAAATTGAAAAGGCTATCAATGTGCAGTTTTCACAAAATACATTCGTATCAGGATCCCATACTGTTAGCCAATCAACAGTCGTAAGTAGTAGGGTAAGGGGGCTAAGGGCACAAAATTTGTTTGCGCAGGTTGCACATATTCAGGAGCAAAAATACGTTCAGGAGCAAACCTATTGTCGTGCTAATTGATTTCTGACACCCTAGGTGTTGACTTGTGACTCCACAAGGATAATCCATCTTCTGAGAAACCCCACAACACCTTCCCATCCTTCTGGGAAATCCCCAACCCACTCCTCTCCTCCTTGCTGATACATACACACTTTTGGTATCACATTAATTGGCTAATTAATTAAATTGATCAATCAGTTACCACCTTCCCCTCTTAGAAAATCCCCCAGCCATCCTCACCCCACTTCCCCCCTCCCCATCTGGAAAAAAATTGGCGAGAAAATCACTCAGTCTGTGCAGAGCTGTTGGTGTGGAAGGTGCAAATATTACCACGTCCAGCAACTACATGTACCGATTACGTAATCACACTGCTGCAGATTGGAGGTGTTGTCTTGTTGGAAAACATTTGCGTTTGTGCTCACATTGACATGCAGGGGTCGAATGAACTAGCACGCAATACCACCACCAGAGGACACAACCCACTACCCATCCCTCGCCCCCTCCCTCCCCAACACACCCCAGAAAAAACTGGGGGGAAAGTCACTGTGCTGGTGGACTGTAAGGATCCCATGACAGGAAATTCAACTACATTTCAGAGGGTATAATTATATATATTCTTTACTTATAAAATTCAATTTGCAGGGGTTGGATCTCTTTATTTGGCAGGAAAAGCTCATCATTCACTGTTGTTTAGTTAATTTTGGAATATGAAGGTTTTGTAAAATACATCAAAAAGAAGTTATAAAACATTTAAATAGATTTTTCCCATCACACAAGGGACACCATCATGAAACCAACGTCAACTACGCTCATCACGCTACTGAAAAAACTGGGCACTACAGTCTGGAAGCGCACTGCTGCTATGGTCGCAGGTTCGAATCCTGCCTTGGGCATGGATGTGTGTGATGTCGTTAGGTTAGTTAGGTTTAAGTAGTTCTAAGTTCTAGGGGACTTATGACCTCAGAAGTTAAGTCCCATAGTGCTCAGAGCAATTTTTTTCTGTTTTTGCTGAAAAAACTGCAATTGTGTCTTCATACCTGCCACAGGGAGACTTGCTGGGGGCTGCTCCGGCCAGGACATTGCATCTTAGTGTGCCCACGTGCCGATCGCTTCACTGTGGTCACACCATAGACCACTACTGCCAGCCAGGCGGAACTGGAGGTCTACACATGTGTCAGCCCCTGCTGAATGAGGCATCAGGTGGCAGGAGCCCTCTGAGATTTGATAGCTATGAAACCATCACCTCTCTCTCTCTCAAGTGACTACTTTCTGTTTGTGAGTGAACCAAAGTGTGCAAACACACACAGACGAAGATGTTCCCCCCAAACCTCCCTCCCCACAGCTGTCATGCAAACCTCACACTGCGCTGGTAGTAGGTATATCACAGTGTTCTTATGCTTCTGGCACTATAGAAACCTGTAGCACATAGAACAATGGTATTTCAGAAGAAATAAGTAGCGTCTGTCATGTGCCACCAGAGACCACACTGACTCCACCGTTGTCCTGCACAAAATAGCGGATACCTGGGGAATCCCCAGCCCTTTTGAAAATGCTGGGCTGCGGACATCTTGAAAATAGGCCCCCACCCTATCAGATTGATTGAATAATTGCCGGCCAGAGTGGCCGTGCGGTTCTGGGCGCTACAGTCTGAAGCCGAGCGACCGCTCCGGTTGCAGGTTCGAATCCTGCCTCGGGCATGGATGTGTGTGATGTCCTTAGGTTAGTTAGGTTTAATTAGTTCTAAGTTCTAGGCGACTGATGACCTCAGAAGTTAAGTCGCACAGTGCTCAGAGCCATTTGAACCATTTTTTTTGATTGAATAATTAATTAACTTGATGTCCTCTTTGTGGGACAGTTTTTCCTTTCATCCTATTGGTGGATACTATTACTGGTATATGTGGTGGGGAAATCTGGGATTTGATCCCATACCTGCCCAGTTTCCAAACCCTACTCTTCTCAATTCGAGATTTTTTCCTCATGTCATGTAGGTGGATACTGGCATAGGTGGCTTATTTGGCAGAAAGTCCATTATGTTGGAGGTATCTGAGAATTTAAAATTTCAGTTCAGTTGCACTATGTCCTTACACAATTTGCAGGAGATGGGGCTGGGATTTGACTGGAGTGTACTTGCAGTACCATTACCAGAAACAATAAATTCATCAATCGGGAATATGATGCTGCTGTTGGTTTTTAAATCACTATAGAATCCGTAAGTTGGTTTCTCAAGTACATCAGGGTGAAGAACGAGGAGGAGGAGGAGGAGGAGGGGGAGGAAGGGTCTACCACATCGTAGGATAGTAATAACAATGAATACCACTCCATCATTTCCACTGCAAGACGGAGTCCACTGGACTCTATTAAGAAGCAGTAGACACCATACACATAAACCACGTTCCATTCCATAGTAATAGTTGCCATGGTTAGACGTTGGAAATCACTGGAACAATTGTACATCAGGCGCTCTCATATCCTGATGTCCACACGCAAGAGGTCGCGTAGCGTTGGTTGCCGCTGTACCCTGTCCTGACCTGTTCAGGAGGCTCAGCAGCGGCTCGCACCATAAGCCTGAAATCTCCATTTGTTCCGGTTACCAGCTACCTCCGCCACGCACCTGGACTCCAAGGAAACCAGCCTCATATTTGTCAGTATAATTACAAATGGCTCTGAGCACTATGCGACTTAACTTCTGAGGTCATCAGTCGCCTAGAACTTAGAGCTGCTTAAACCTAACTAACCTAAGGACATCACACACATCCATGCCCGAGGCAGGATTCGAACCTGCGACCGTAGCGGGCGCTCGGTTCCAGACTGTAGCGCCCAGAACTGCACGGCCACTCCGGCCGGCAGTATAATTACAATTAAATATTACGATCGTAGTGAGAATCTGGTGACATTCGACAATGAGTGAAGTATCAGAAATACCTCCTCCTGACGACTGCGGTTCTGGAAACATCAATTCCCACATAAATCTGTATCCTTCTTATCACTGGACATAATTTTCCACGTAAAATGTTTCATCTCCATTAAGGCTATCGATGCACTAAAAATGCAGTTTTCCATGTCGAATCTATACCTCCCTTATTATCAGACATAGTCATTTTCTTTGCACATGTCGGAACGCCAACCACAGTAACTTTGCACTCCAATACATACACATTTACGATTATCGTTTATATTTGTATAGCGTCCAAGCAATTATGGTATATCCACAGACACACACACACACACACACACTGTAGGTGTCTCGATTCTCCTCAATTCTAGGAAATTATTTGACATTTAAGTCTTCCAGCCAATCAGATTCGAGAGTAGACTGCAGATATTTTCAGTCAGAACGTCCGGAAGCTGCGATATCCCGCCAAGAATCTTTCATATTTAAGTGTTGTAAAGCACAGGCGTCTGGCACTAGGCGATAATCAACAGCGATCCAGCGGACGAAAGAGTTGAATAAGTGTCTCCGATATGGGTTGGTGTACTGTAATAAACAAAACAGTTGATAGTGCGGCAAAGAACGTGCAAGGATCTGCTTAGGGGAGCCGATGAGAGTTGCGCACTAGCTCGATTGATCTCTGCATGTCAAGGTGAGCACACATTCGAAAGTTTTCCAACAAGACAACCCCTCCAAATTGCAGCAGTGGAATTACATAATTAGGACATGTAGCTGCTGGACGGGGTAATACTTGCACCTTCCACACCAACAGCTCTGCACAGACTGAGCGATTTTCCCACGAACTTTTTTTTTATAGGGAGAGGGGAAGTGAAGGAGGGAAGGGGAGATCAGGGGGATTTCCCAGGACGGGAATGGGTTAATTAAGTGAATAATTTAATTAATTAGTCAATTAATGTGGTATAAAAAGTGTGCTTATTTCAGTGAGGGGAAGGGTGGAGGGTTGGGGATTTCCAAGAGGGGGAGGGAATAGGAGGGGCACGGGGAGAAGTGAGGGTTTCCCGGAAGGATGGATTATCTCCAAGGGTCATTAATTAACCCCCAAGAGGTTATAAATCAGTTACCATAACAATATGTTTGTTCGTGAATATTTGTTTGCCCCTGAATGTATGCAGCCCACACGAAAAAATGTGTTTGTACCGCCCTTACCTTACTACTGTTGTATTAATACGTATAAAATGTGTTTTTTGTGCCAACATATACTTTTTATATGGAACAATAACTACTGATATTAACAAACGAGAAGTAGGATGAAATAGAATTTCAGAAATGATTGTTGCAGGTTTCTACTGCTACTCGTTCACGAGATAGTGTATTTTGAAAAGTTGTCACACTAACACTTGTACAATACCTATGGCAGCATACACCAAAGAACAACCCAAGAGCATACATTAGTTTTGTGGATTCGGACCAGTTACGAGACAATTGACCACCACAGGTTGTGTTCAAAATGACTACCATCAGCGACAATGCACACTTCCAGTCAGATATGGAACCACTGCTGCACATGTTCTTGTATTTCAGCGGAGATTTCCGAGCAGCCTGCATTAATACGTCGTTGTATATCGTCGGGTGTAGTTATTACGTCCTTGTAGACATCGAGTTTCAGATTTCCCGACAGAAAAGGTCTACAGGCTTCAAATCCAGGTAACAAGTGGGCCAAGGTACATGTCGTCTGCATCCTTGCAAACAATTCTTGAAGACAGTATCCGTGCCTAAACAACGGTTTTAGGCATATAAATGCAGTCTCCGTTGTACCTTTCGCTTTGATAGTTTGATCTGTGAGCCACTAATGCTTTCATAGAATCCGATCGAGAAAAGTGACTACACTACACACCAGGAAAGATTGCCAAGATGATTTTGGCACCTTCAGGAACACTTTGACCGCCCTTGAACTCCAGTCACATGTGCTCATTGTCTAAAAAAGGGGTAGAGCAATGATGTCACAATCAGAAATGGGTTGATGTCTCTGTGGTGAGACATTCAAAGCCATGTATGATAACATAAATTGATACCATCTACAAAAGTATCCAAACGATATGAATTTTATATCAGTTGGCGTCATGTTCAATAGTATTCGATTATTTATAAAAAATGCGTGAAGAAATTGAAAATATGAGTGTAACTTAAGCAGTAGTGATCTAACACATGGGTCAAGCAGCATTTCACAACAAGCATAGTTCAGTCGCTGTACCAAGCACACTTGCTGTAAGGCACAATGCAGCCCCAAATCAAACGTTTTCACATTCAAGTTGTCTGCACTATTTATCAAAAATACATCAGATGTATGCCATCATATACCCATGTCAAAAATATATAATGACGTTAACAATAGCGGAGTAACTTACAGTATTTTCACATTTAAAATATCTATGAGAAATAAATATGCTCACACACACACACACACACACACACACACACACACACACACACACACACACACAATGGTTGTATCAAGTGTCGTAATATTATTTGGACGTCTTAAATATCTGCAAACATATGTACAATGCGTAATTTACAGTATATTCGTGTCTAATGTGGAGTCGTCTTTTATCAGATAATTAAGTACATAAAAAACTTATTTTAATATAACACGTTTTAAAATATACTGAAAAGTATAAAATAATTTCTCCTTGTCCTATACAAATTTTAACCACATACAGCTGATATTCAGTATGTGTGCTTATAAATTTTTAGCAGCTACGAGTTATAATATTGAAAGCGAAAAACGTGGGTGCATGCAGTAGATAATTGCTCCATGGATAATTCACGTAAGTCAGAAGCAATTTTCACTGCAATGATATGAACTGTAGTGCGATTTTTCTCAATAACAGGTACTGACTGCACTCCTTACAACTGCTACAGATTTTGCAAGTACTGTCACAGCTATTAAAAATTTAGAAGCACAGATTTTCGAGACTATCACTATGGATTAGAAATGCATATGGTGACAGCAGAAATTATTATACACATTTAGTCCATTTTAAATACTAGCTATATTATGAAGTTTTTTATTTAAAGAATTATCTCCTGCTTTGTGATCTTTTGTGCATGTCTGAAACTCTTCAATCGATTTAAGACATGCTGATGTGATTACGAGAGAGACATGAGGTAAAGTTAAGGTTTTATTACAGCTTCCCTTTAATCTGAGTCAAGCAATATGTTGCTTCCTACTACGTATATTAGCGAAAAGACTGTGAAGCCAAAAGTTAGATAGAATCATGCTCACAAAGAACCTTACCAGTACTCATTCTTACCATAAAACATTCCGGACTGGAACAGGAAAACGGAAAGGAGCAGTAATAAACAAAGTAAACTTCGTCACACACCAGACAAGAAGGCGAGTTAGTACTGTATTTTCACAAATTACTGAGGTATACTGAAAGTTTCAAATCTCTGGCTTATTGAGAAGTTAGCTTAAAATCATTTGCAAAATTTGTACTGAACAGAGAGACAGACAGAAAAGCAAAGACATTACCCCATATACCACAGAAGAAACCGCATTAGTATTGAACTGTCATGTATTTGCGTCAGGTATCTAACTAATCACAAAGTAAGTTTGAAATCAACTGCAAAATTTGTACCTAACAGATAGGTAGGAGGAAAAAGAAAGTACCCTCCACAACACACCAGGTGTGAAAGCTAGCTAATTTCTCACTCTCATCCAATTCTGAGCTATGCTGAAACGTTCAACTCTCTAATAATGGGGTAGATGGTTTCTAATCAGTAGAAAATTTGTACCTAACGGACAAGTACAAACTTATTAAAAACGAGTTAAAATACATGAGCTTCGTCAGCAACACAACTTTTATTTCAAGAGTCAGTATTCTCTTTTCATATCCAAAATTTCTGCCAAAATGTGTAAAACTTGAAACTTATAATGTTTCAACATCTTAAATGTATGTCAAGGTGTAACTTGGAGTATTTACAAATCTAACACACGTCTATCAAACCCTTTTTAGCTAAATTAACGCGGAAACTCCTGGAAGAATACAATTTTTCTGTATCTTACATATGACTCCTAAAATATGAATGTCAACTCTCAAATTAAGTGTCCCAGCATTATTTCCAATCTAAAATGTCCTACAAAACTGTGCAAAACACAATGACATGTTCAGCTAAAATAATATTATGCAGTAAGAGTTGATACATTATCTTATGTCTAAGGGTGGGTATGTTACTGGTAGTACAAAACCAAACTGACAAAGCACCGTTTAACGGTGGAAGAAGATAATGTATCAACAAAAATATAATTAACCTTATTGACTGTCTAATACCTCCTTTTTATTGACTTTTATCTTCAACATACCTGTGACAGCATTTTTACTCACCGAGATCACATTTTCTCACGCATTACCAAAATAAACCATACAAAAAATGATCCATCTTGACGAGAGCTTTAATTTGTGTTGTCACTTAAAATATGTACTTCAGTGATACACAAATATAACTTCCTACTATACCAAATGAAACATAAACAAAGCATTGTCAAGGGCAAGGAGTGTAAACTACACAAAGATGGAAGTTCCAAGCCTCAAAAATATGTTCTTCTAACCAAGATAAAATTGTTTATCAAAATACATAAAGATTTCAAGTACACAACACATTTGGCACTACTGTCTTTAACTTAATTGTCCTATAACAATATAAAAATATGTATGGCTCACATATTATTACTACTGATGTAAGTTGCAGGTTAAGCTGCACTTGGCAGTGAGCATAGTTCGATTACTGTACCACACTTTAAAGAAACTAAAAACTCTATTTTTAAGAAAATATGTAAATATTTCTTCTGTGACATTTGAAAAATATGCATGGCACTACTGCTTGCCTAATCTAAAGTGAATTTGTCTAGATTGGCGTATGCTGACATGCAGTGAATACTACATGACTCTGAAGAAACAGCATACTGAACAGTAATTATATACACCCATATAGATAAGAAATTACTAGTTCTCAAAGTCATCCAAATATTACAGCAACTCCATGCTAGGATATTATCTTTTATTGAGATACAAATATTTGTTATCTTCTGCTGATAATGCTAGCTTATGACACCACACACTGGGGACTACACAACAGTTCTCCCTCCATACATCTTCATTTTACAAAAAAATGGTGCTCACCATTTGCAGCAAAATTATTGCAAGTTGCCCAATACACTGTCTTGTTTTAACAGATTTCTCAATACAGTGTCACATTTACAGCAAAATAGTAACAAATTGCCCAAAACTTCACTTTATTACAGCCAAATTGTAACAGATTAACTCATAAATTACCATTATTACAAGAAATTGTAACAAATTGCCCCACTTATCACCATTTCACATCATTCTGTAACAAACTGTATCATACATCACAATGTTGCAGATCAGCATAAAAAGAAATTGCAACAAATTGTACCATACCCTAAAAGCTTGGTTACAATATATGTGCCATAACTGGCCAATTGGTGTCAGCAGCTGGATCCCTATAGTATTGTAACACCAGAAGTTGTCTGTTGGTGTGTTCCTGACTACCATTACTCCAGTTGTGGTGATTCCCATTATCCAGAATGCAAGTTGGACCCTATTGGGACAATGATGGTCAGATGATGCAATGATTGCAATTATCCCTATCATGATGACTATCATCACCTGGAACACATGATGGATACTATTGGATTAAAAATGGTCAGTATATAAGATTACCGGCACTTCTCGAATCATGGTCACTAACACTACTAAATGAATGGGTTTATTCAACAACGAAGGAAAATAGTGTGCTAACAATATACATTAGGTCCACCAGAACCCAACAGTCATAAGCATCAAACTATATTTTAACAAATTGCCTCCCCATACATCACCATTGTTACATGAATTGTAATGAAATGCTCACAAACAGCACTACTGTTACAGTAAAATGTAACAAATTCTTCCATAAATCATCATTTTACACGAAATTTTAACAAATCCCCATAGACCATCAGCGTTACACACAACTGTAAGATATTGCCCCACACGTCGGCAATGTTCCACAAAATTTTAATGAATTGCCCTATATATCACTGACTAAGCAGGTTGAGACTTATTCTGACAAGTTGAAACTCGTTCCAGCAAGCAAGAGTGATTAGTCAGCAAGCTGAGAGTTGTCGATGCTAGGAAGTGAAGACTGGTTCTAACAAGCAAAACGCTCAGTCAGCAAATTGATACTGTTGGTTAAGGAAATGTACACATCTTAACTAAGCCTCTCTTACATCACACCTTCATTCATGTTGCCCTCCTCGCTGCGACTGTGTGACATCAGGGGAAATATGCTGGGTTTTGTACATATGCTTAGTGAACAGTCTCAACTTTCTGACTAAGCATTTCGCTTGCTGGAACAAGTCTTGACTTGTAGGCATTGGCCAGCCTCAACTTGCTGACTTATCACTTATCCTTGTTGGAACCAGACATAGCTTGTCGTAACAAGTCTCCGCTTGCCTAGTCAGTAACATATAGGGAACTTTGATACAATTATATGTAACAGTGGCGATGTAAGGAGCAATTTGTTACCATTTTGTATAACACTGGCGAAGCATGGTGCTATTTGTTACTGTTTCATATATCAACAGTAATGCAAGGGGCGATGTGTTACAATTTAGTGTAACAGTAGTGTTTTATGAGGACATTTTGTTACAATTTCATGTGACAATGGTGATGTTATGGTTGCACCATCAACACAGCTCCTTCATACTGTCGCCAGGTTACGTGACCTGAGACTCCAAGGTACAGACACAACGGAAAGATGGGGCAACCACAATGTGGGCGGCCTGGTTTCCACATGTGCAGGCCATAGCTCCATTATGGACTGATTTAAAGAACCCAGCACAGTAACATAACAAACACTCGCCAGGCACATAAAAATGTTCCTCAATTTCAGCTAGACATATCTCTGTCTGCCAGCATCCAACTACCAGGAGGGCCCTATTTCGGTCTGCCATCTACTCATCTAGCTGTCTGCAATCTTGTAGGGAACTGCAAGTCCGAAGATGGGGCCTTGCCAGTTGTCAGTCACAGTGCTGCTATTTCTGCTGCATATGATGTGGGGGACTTAGCGACTTCTAACCATCAGGCCTCCTGGTGGTCTATAGTACAAGCCAACATATACAGGGTGTTTCAAAAATGACCTGTATATTTGAAACGGCAATAAAAACTAAACGAGCAGCGATATAAATACACCGTTTGTTGCAATATGCTTGGGACAACAGTACATTTTCAGGCAGACAAACTTTCGAAATTACAGTAGTTACAATTTTCAACAACAGATGGCGCTGCGGTCTGGGAAACTCTATAGTACGATATTTTCCACATATCCACCATGCGTAGCAATAATATGGCGTAGTCTCTGAATGAAATTACCCGAAACCTTTGACAACGTGTCTGGCGGAATGGCTTCACATGCAGATGAGATGTACTGCTTCAGCTGTTCAATTGTTTCTGGATTCTGGCGGTACACCTGGTCTTTCAAGTGTCCCCACAGAAAGAAGTCACAGGGGTTCATGTCTAGCGAATAGGGAGGCCAATCCACGCCGCCTCCTGTATGTTTCGGATAGCCCAAAGCAATCACACGATCATCGAAATATTCATTCAGGAAATTAAAGACGTCGACCGTGCGATGTGGCCGGGCACCATCTTGCATAAACCACGAGGTGTTCGCAGTGTCGTCTAAGGCAGTTTGTACCGCCACAAATTCACGAAGAATGTCCAGATAGCGTGACGCAGTAATCGTTTCGGATCTGAAAAATGGGCCAATGATTCCTTTGGAAGAAATGGCGGCCCAGATCAGTACTTTTTGAGGATGCAGGGACGATGGGACTGCAACATGGGGCTTTTCGGTTCCCCATATGCGCCAGTTCTGTTTATTGACGAAGCCATCCAGGTAAAAATAAGCTTCGTCAGTAAACCAAATGCTGCCCACATGCATATCGCCGTCATCAATCCTGTGCACTATATCGTTAGCGAATGTCTCTCGTGCAGCAATGGTAGCGGCGCTGAGGGGTTGCCGCATTTGAATTTTGTACGGATAGAGGTGTAAACTCTGGCGCACGAGACGATACGTGGACGTTGGCGTCATTTGGACCGCAGCTGCAACACGGCGAACGGAAACCCGAGGCCGCTGTCGGATCACCTGCTGCACTAGCTGCGCGTTGCCCTCTGTGGTTGCCGTACGCGGTCGCCCTACCTTTCCAGCACGTTCATCCGTCACGTTCCCAGTCCGTTGAACTTTTTCAAACAGATCCTTTATTGTATCGCTTTTCGGTCCTTTGGTTACATTAAACCTCCGTTGAAAACTTCGTCTTGTTGCAACAACACTGTGTTCTAGGCGGTGGAATTCCAACACCAGAAAAATCCTCTGTTCTAAGGAATAAACCATGTTGTCTACAGCACACTTGCACGTTGTGAGCAGCACACGCTTACAGCAGAAATACGACGTACAGAATGGCGCACCCACAGACTGCGTTGTCTTCTATATCTTTCACATCACTTGCAGCGCCATCTGTTGTTGAAAATTGTAACTACTGTAATTTCGAAAGTTTGTCCGCCTGAAAATGTACTGTTGTCCCAAGCATATTGCAACAAACGGTGTATTTCTATCGCTGCTCGTTCAGTTTTTATTGCCGTTTCAAATATACCGGTCATTTTTGAAACACCCTGTATGTGCAGCTGATCTTTCACGGTCTCAAGGGCAAGGAATCATCGGGCCTGCTTCTGCTCCTTTGTGGGGGGCACGGCATGATCTGGTGGGCATCAGCACACATTGTGCCAAGATGTTTGGCAGTGCAGCTGGTGTACAGCAAACGTACTACAAACTCCATGGCCTTGCGCCACCTCCGTTGTCACTGCTGCGACAAAGCTGGCCACACACTGACAGCAGCACACCCTGGTTACTTCTGACTTACGAGCAGTGGCTACCTGGAGTCATGCCTGGCTTACTGTTGCACTCTTATTAACAATTGCTTATGTTGTTAAAAGTACAGGTGTCCCACAAAAACCGGTATGTCTCAAGCTTGAGATACGAATAAAATTAACTAACTAAAAAAGAATTGTTAATAGTAACGTTAAAAACATATAGTTACCTGTTTATAACAGATGCTGGAAGTGGTGGCCAAGGGCACAAAAAATGGTTCAAATGGCTCTGAGCTCTATAGGACTTAACATCTGAGGTCATCAGTCCCCTAGAACCTAGAACTACTTAAAGCTAACTAAACTGAGGACATCACACACATCCATCCCAGAGGCAGGATTCGAACCTGCGATCCAAAGTCGAGCGGTTGAAGACTGTAGCACCTAGAGCCGCTCGGCCACACCGGCCGGCCCATGGGCACACAGGCATAACTATCTTCGTGTGCGGTTATCAGCAATACACCGTAATTGTGCAGGTGCAATGTCGTTAATTTCTCTAGTAAAGTTCAGTTTACGATCGTCTATTGTGCAATGATTTTTAGCTTACACTATGCTTTTTAGTGTGCCCCATTAATAAAAATGACACGATGTCAATTTCTCGTAAGTTCAGCTTACTCTGCGTGCATGTCATTCTCATACACTGTGTATCTTGTACAGTACAAGTGTTCTTGTTTGTGATTTCAATTCTGCTACTCTGTATCCTGTCGGTAGGTTGCTGTCAGTGCGTGTACGTCGTTGTTTTGACTGTACGGATGTGGAGCTGATGTGCAAATACACTAGTTTCTCTTTTATTAACCGTAATATTGGAGCCGGCCGTGGTGGCCAAGCGGTTAAAGGCGCTACTGTCTGGAACCGCGCGACCGCTACGGTCGCAGGTTCGAATCCTGCCTCGGGCATGGATGTGTGTGATGTCCTTAGGTTAGTTAGGTTTAATTAGTTCTAAGTTCTAGGCGACTGATGACCTTAGAAGTTAAGTCGCATAGTGCTCAGAGCCATTTGAACCATTTTTCGTAATATTGGAAAACATGTGGTCAAGCCTCTTCTTGTATGTGGTGTTGATGTAAAATTCAAAACAATCGTTTCTTTATCATATTCGGCATTGGTACTTTCTGGTGTTAGTTGGCTGAGTATTCAAGAGTTGTCTTTCATGAACAGTGTGCTCTTATATGGATATACGAAATTTGCTTTGAAAGTAAATGTTGGTAGTGTTGCTATCTGTGGGATCACTTCTTTTCATGTCAATAAAAAAGTGATCACCGATCTTTTCACTTCTGTCATTATTTAGCTTTGTGGAGTAAGTGTTATAAAATGACTGGCCACATGATATCCAGTACCTATTTGTCTGATAATAGTGTCCTGCAAGTAGTTTCTTGAAAGAGCATTATAGTATGTTTCCTTCAACATTTTTAACAGGTAAGCTGTTAATGGACTTCAGTTAACTGCAGATCGCTTGGTTATTCAAACAGTTTTAAGATGTATTGGTATTTGGTTCCATCATAATATGCAGCTGCAGGTTTGGCACTTAAAAATTGTTTTGTAATCCTTTTGTGCCATAGTCTTGCACTGAACCGTTTCAAATGAAACTCGAGTGCTACAGTACTCACTATTATATACATAAAATATATTCACAGTTGGGACTACATACAATCATCAGCTGAATAAGGGAATGACGACAGCGAAGATTTGTAATGGACCGGCACTCGACAAATTGTTGTTGTCGTCATTCACTTACACAGGTGATGGTTGTTGGCATTCGCAGCTGCCAATACATTTCCTGTATTTCACAATGGCTGTAGTCGCAGGAGTGCCTGTTCCTTTGGACGTACATGCATGTCCGAAGGAACATTGCATCATTCTCCTTAACATCACAAGAACTGCAATACCTTACTCAATATTTTACACCTGATACAATATAAAAAATAAAGACATGAACTTTGTTTCATTGGTGTAAAATAATTTTTGGTGACTTTATTTGTATCAGATGGAGCCTCATAGCAAAATGTAGCACATAGTGTTCATCATTTCGCGAGGCAGTTGTAGCTCTATGACTCCACTTGAGACTAAGTTACTACTAGAGACATAGCCTCGGGTGTGTGACGCCATTCCTAAGCTAAGGTTCTGTCTCCAAAGCAGCATTGATGCCAAAAAGAAAGGGAATGTAGTGCATATAGCATACCATTCAATTCATAAAAGTTGCATATAGTGTAATTCAACAGCCAGTTACTTATACAATAATTAACCCGTATTAATATTATAACTGTCTGTTATGCTTTCACGACCAAATAGCTGAAGCGATATGGAGGAAATTTGGTGTGGAGATGGTTCAACTGCTGAGGAAGAACATACGTTATTTTAGAAAGTGAGTATTACAACACATTTACTAATTTGAAGAATATAACATGAAATATGCTACGATAATTACACTTTGAAAAAGGCGTTTACTCTTTGTCTTTCGCACTTCATCAAATTTGTTAAAATATTTTTATTATTTCATGTGTTCAACATGATACGATTGAACACAGTAAGTACAATCCTCTACATGCTTGATCAGTACTTCCATACTAATATCAGACACAAACCTGTCACATTTTAGCCACTGAGCATCATGTGTCTCTTATAACGTCTTTGTTGTGTTCAGATTTGCATAAACAGCTCGTGGTCACGCAATTAGCATTCGTGTTTCACATTCATGGGTGCCTAGGTTCAATTCCTAGCCACGTCGTATTTTTCTGCTTGCAAGTGGATGTGTCTGTTCTTTTCATCATTATTTTATCATCATAGACCTTCAAGTCGCTGAAGTGGCGTCAAATAAAAAGACTTGCACCAAGCTCCTAAAAATTCCCACCAGATTCTCCTGGCCAATAAAGATATAGGCACATTTAATTTAATTTAACTGATATGCTATCGCATTCGGAAGTAACAGCTAGAATACAATCGTTATACAGTCCTGAATGTGCTTAATCCATATCAATCCTCACTTCCATATTAATATTATAAATGGGAAAGAAATCATCTGTCTTACGTTTTCGCGACTACATCACTGAACCAATGTCCATGAAATTGATATAAGATAGCTTGAACCCTGAGGAAGAACATACGCTGCTTTACAATGTTTTTAGTACAAGATATTTATTGATTTGTAGAATATTACACGAATTACGGAAAAATATTTACTCTCTGAAAAGGCTATTACTCTGTCACGTCTGAACTTGATTGTTTTCGTGAAAATGTTTCTATTGGTTGATATATTTTACATAATATAATTCAAAGTAATCAGTACAATGCTGATTCAATTCTCTACGAGTTTAATCCATACTTCCATACTAATAACAATATTATTAAACGCGAAAGTAATTCTGGTTGTTTCCTTTACGTGACTCTACCTATGAAGCGATTCTGACCAAATCTGGTTTGGAGTTAGCATGGGCCCTGTGGAAGAACAGAGACTACTGTAGAAAGTTGTATTTTGTTTCAGTGTTATTAACATTTTCCGATATGATATACGCGAGCGGGATGCAGACAACAATAGTGTGGTGGTCGGCGACTCTTAGTGTTAATCTTTATAGATTATAACGAGACAGTGGAAATCCAATATTGCTGTATGTGCGATCTATGATAGCTGGAAAGATTTTGTGGAGTTACAGCAACAAGACCTGATGCTAAGCCTGATAACCATATTTAAAACTATTGTAATGAACCTTGCAAACATGTCTGATTTAGCGCATAGTTCTAAGAGAGCTTGATCTGCGAAAGTTACTGAAATCCAGCGAACTTCGGGACACTCTCATGTCTAACCTTCGACCAGAGATACTAGTAGACTGGCCTTGCTGTGCAGAAGCTATAGGGCTGGTGTGGTTCCAACATAAACCACGTGACTGTTGGTAAAACGTGGCGGGATTTCAAATCAGCGGTCTGCTATCGTATGTTTGTATCGTATTTTACCCACATTTCTCAGTTGACTGCCAAACGCTTCCAACAAAAATGACTTTTTTATTTGCGAAAAATTATGTCAGAACTACATTTGACCTGGATTTGTTCACAGTACCATTTATAAAATCTAACAAATACAGCGAACGCCCCTCTCGTGGCTAGCGGGACGAAATTACTATAAACTATCAATTAAAGTAAAATGTCGTTACAATTCTTTTAAACGGTAAGAGTGGGCTCGTGTCAAAACTTCTAACATTGGATTCGCCGCGTTTTGAGCTCTAGTCACTTATAAAAGAAAATGGGATATGGGAATTACGTCAACTATAGGTGCCAAAATTGTCGACTTTAGGAGCAGGTCTATTTTAGAGTATCAATTTTAGATGCACTCTAAAGGTTCAGTTCCTATTATTTTTACAAAAGTTTAAACTATCAGTTAAAAAAAAATGATATTTTAGATGAAAGGTGAGACTTTGAAGTTTCAGAAAATAATTTTGGAGCCTACATTTATTTAATAGTATCAGAAGGTAGAAAAAAATTCTCTTCATGTGTCGACTATAGGTGCTCTTACGTTATTATAATCTCACTTGTATATACAAAAAGGCGCGTATGTGCAGATGGCTTAAAGTTTTTCCATTTCAAGGCCTGTATCCAAAGCTGCCTTCGGTTTTCATCCTTAGGGAACCTATGAGTAGGAACGAGAAACAATTATACTTACTTCTGTAACCGAATTATCACAGATACTTTCGAAAATGGAATATGAGTCTGACTTTACAGGCATCACTTTCAACACTTTAATTTACGTGATACTCTATTTCAAGTGTAAAAAACATAAAAGTCACTTCAGCAGATTTCCATAAACGCATCTGTACCATCATAGGAACACTTACACGTGAAATGTAATGCCATTTCCCCCGACAAAACGCTGAGTACAGCCGTAAGCGCAACATGAAACAATCATGTTTTGCCAACATTCACGTGACTTTAGCCCTGAGATGTTGGAGCCACGAAAATGACGTCAGGGCCAGTCTTTTATATTTATGGTCGAAGTGTCCAACGGAACTTGGATGTAGAATGGCAGACAGCCTTAAGAGTTACAGAGGCACTACAACAATCACAAGGCCGTCGCATTTTAGATACTGAGCATCAAGCCTCTCTTGCAGCTTCTGAGGTGCTTGAAAACTCACAATGACAGCATCATTTGAAGCATGTGGGACAGACAGAGAGACATCGTACCTTTACATGTTGAACATGGGAGGCTTTTGGAGAGGCTGCGTTTCATTGTGATTTATTTATTAACTGATTATGTTAATCATAAATTAGTTATTTTAGGGGGACAGATGAAAAATCTAGGCACTACAATGCATTGATATGGAAGGAAGAAATGGATGTTATGTGTTGATCTGTGGGAAAATCTGACATCCAGCAGTAGGTGAGCAAGAGGAAGCCCTGAGAACTGTACTATTTTACGAATGTAATGTATTGAGTAATTATTAAATATAATTCGAAATACAATATATGCTTTCAGATTGGACATACAGTAAAGTAATTCAAACACATTCATTAGGAAACTGCATAGAAATTTTATACATATTTCTCTACAGCACCACATACACAGACGTTTATAAGTTATTAGCTTACTTACTCATTGATCACTCATCGATCACTGATCGTAACAAAACTATTGATATGCAAGTTCAGCTACTGATAACAGCCAGCACCCTTACATTTTCATCTGTCATCTTTAACTTTCCAACCAATGATCATGCCTACTTGCTTCAGTGTTAATGCAATGCTTGTCAGGTCTCAACAGGAAATAAAATCGATTTTTTCTGGTTTCCATTTTGTAACTCATACTAGTTGTTTATAAACAAAAGCTATAAAACTGAAATTAGGTCGACTGTTATTCTGCAAAACTGTACATTATAAAAATAAATATACTACATTTTGTAAGCACACATGAAATATAGAACATTCAGTTTTTAATTTCGAAGGCGGTGTCTCAGCATACATGTGACCACCTGTAACTAAATGTGATGTGCCCCTCGTATCTCCTCACATAATGTTTCTGTATGTGGGCACGTACAGCTAACATGCATGAACAAAAACAATGATAAATGCCAAGACAAATCATCTTGTGTGTACAGTGCCGTAACACATTGTTTCTGATGTAGCCAAAGGAAGACAGTTATGAATGTGGCTTCAGTCCTTTAATGCTAATGAAAAGTCGTCGATCATTGAGTCTTGTGTTTTTTTGTCTTAAACATGTGAGACATTAGATAGCTCGCCAGTGAGAGCAACATAACAGCAGCAATTGTTGTGACAGCCAGCAGGAAGGCAATGACATCTAGCAGCAGCAACTGGTACCAAGTGAGATCCATGGCAGCGCTTCGCAGATGTGGAGCTCCATGGTGCCGCAGTACATATTCTATCCACCAGATGGCTTGTGGCAGCGACTGTGCCTGGTGATCACGGTATATTGCTGACAACCTCTTCATGTTTTCATGGTAACTGTTGACATCATATCATACCATTAGCACATCTTGATGATAAATGGACACAATGCAGTTCTTTCAAAGTACAAAGACAGCGAATAGGGTATTATTATATGTAGGTATTTCATGTTATTTGTAAGTAAAATCAAGAGATTTTCAAAATATTTCGCAAGGAATCCATGACACCTCAGTAAAATACATGGCACAATTGAATTTGGGAGCATACTGACATACATTTAATTTATATCCATCTCAATTTATGAAAGCTTGATCCAAATGGCGCTGAGAATTTTACTGTCTCCACTACCTGTTTTGGCCTTTATGTTAGGTCATTTCAGTTGTTTCTGGAAATTGCAGTAAATTTATCATAAATCGTTGCATATAATAGAAGATGGAAAAAACAAGGCATACATATGTACAATTGATGTGTTGATAGATTGTGAAACTTACATTATGCCATGGAGAAGCAATGTCTAAATGATAAAAGTCCAAGCTAATGGCCTCTTTAGTTTCCTATAGTTCAATTTTTCCACACTAGATGAGTAACTGTACAGTTGAACTGATGCTCCAAACACTTCAACTATTTTTGAGATTTTATTAAATCTAAGAAACTATTTGTAGCCTTTTACTTGTAAAACACAGAAGTGGGAATTTTGGACTCTGTCAAAAAATAAATCTTGACACATAACTTGGCACATATCACTTTAGATCCACCACGTTTGTCATTTAGACATTGCTTTTCCATTGCAAAACATAAGTTTCATAATCCATCTGTACTAAATTATACATATATAACCCATGTTTCTCCATCTTCTATTACACGCAATGTTTATATATCTGTCTATATACCGGGCGTTTCAGAAACAAGTGCAGAATTTTTGTGATGTTGGATATAGGCAATCAATTTAAGTATATGAACGTGGGATCTCTGGCTCATAATTAGTACGTTAGACAACGCTAAAGCGCATTCGTTTTGCCTGGAAGAAACATCACTGCACATTGTGATTACTCCAGTAAATTCTCGAAGTGTGCATCATTGACTTGATGGCATAACTCAAGTGGTTGAACCACGGAACGGTAAACATTGGGTAATGTTTCATTAGCTTGATCTCGGACGTCTCCTGCAGCAAAATCTACGAGTTCTTCTGCAGTGTTCATGGGAGTTTTAAACACACGAGTCTCCACGTGGCTCCAAAGATTAAAATAAAGTGTTGTGAGATCTTGTGATCTTGCAGGCCAGTGAACACGTCCATTACATCCAATCCAGCCTCCAGGGTATTGTCTATCCATGAATCCTTGCACTCGATTTGTGAAATGGTGAAGTGTCCCACCATGCTGGAAGAACATGCGTCTTCTGGTTTGAAGCGGCACATATGTGCAAGAAATACGAGGTAAATACGAGCAGTTAGACGGTGTGGAAGAATGTAAGGCCCCTCTGCTTGGTTGTGGATAATTCCAGCCCAAACATTAACTGCAAACCTTTCTTGGAAACCATGGACAACCATTTTTCGAGGATTTTCATGAAATAACCCATGGGAGTTGGGACTGTTGAACATTCCTTCGCGGGTGAAAGTCGATTCATCAGTCCACAGAACAATGTCGGCGATGTCGCGAGTTCCATTCTTTGCTGCAAAGACCGTACGGCAAAGTCGTTCCGAATTGGAAAATCAGTGGGTAGAAGTCCTGTACCTTACACACCTTGCATGGATGACGGATATCATCACTTAGAGTTCTCAGTTAGAATTAACATTTAAAACGTGAGCACGGAGCGTACGCCATCTAATGTATTGTTGTCTAACATTCGTATTACTCGTTCCTCGAAACTCCGTGGTCAATTCTGAGCATGGAAATCTCCTTCTAATGTGTCCTTTTCACGGAGACGACGGTTCACAGCAGCTGATTTGGTATTCATCTGTTCGGACAACGTTCCGCACACAAATGTCGTGCTCTTCCCATAGTTCCTGCAGCACCAATGGCCAAGTGAATGTCTGCGGGTTCATTCCACGCGAAAAGTTCCATATCCTACGCATAACATGGTGTAAACAATCTTTCTGCATTTTCAAGTGCATACAATTCCATGACACCTTGACACCGGTCCCCAGTTAGACGCTGTTCCACAGTTCTGTACTGCCTATGTTATTCAATATGTTCCTCTACCACTCATAATGCGCCCTTAACGCTTTTCATTCAACTTTTTCGTAATGGTTTTCTCTTTTGCATGTAAATCACTAATACAAATTGTGAACGGCCGGGCTAGTTGGTCCCGCAATGTTCTTCCCGTCAACGGATGGCAGTACTTTATCCAATCTGGTTCACCAGTTTGCTTCCTTCTCCGCGTACGCTACTCCGTGCTCTGCGCTCGCTGGTGGTTAACAGTACGTCATACACTGCTGGACATTAACATTGCTACACCACGAAGATGACGTCCTACAGACGCGAAATTTAACCGACAGGAAGAAGATGCTGTTATATGCAAATGATTAGCTTTTCAGAGCATTCACACAAGGTTGGTTCCCCGTGGCGACACCTACAACGTGCTGACATGAGGAAAGTTTCCAACCGATTTCTCATACACAAACAGCAGTTGACCGGCATTGCCTGGTGAAACGTTGTTGTGATGCCTCGTGTAAGGAGGAGAAATGCGTACCATCACGTTTCCGACTTTGATAAAGGTCGGATTGTAGCCTATCGCGATTACGGTTTATCGCATCGCGACATTGCTGCACGCGTTGGTCGAGATCCAATGACTGTTAGCAGAATATGGGATCGGTGGCTTCAGGAGGGTAATACGGAACGCCATGCTGGATCCCAACGGTCTCGTATCACTAGCAGTCGAGTGACAGGCATCTTATCCGCATGGCTGTAACGGATCGTGCAGCCACGTCTCGATCCCTGAGTCGACAGATGGGGTCGTTTGCAAGACAACGAACATCTGCACGAACAGTTCGACGACGTTTGCAGCAGCATGGACTATCAGCTCGGAGACCATGGCTGCGGTTACCCTTGACGCTGCATCACAGACAGGAGCGCCTGGGACTGTGTACTCAATGACGAACCTGGGTGCGCAGATGGCAAAACGTTATTTTGTCGGATGAATCCAGTTTCTGTTTACAGTATCATGATGGCCGCATCCGTGTTTGGCGACATCGCGGTGAACGCACATTGGAAGCGTGTATTCGTCATCGCCATACTGGCGTATCACCCGGTGTGATGGTATGGGGTGCCATTGGTTACACTTCTCGGTCACCTCTTGTTCGCATTGACGGCACTTTGAACAGTGGACGTTACATTTCAGATGTGTTACGACCCGTGGTTCTACCCTCCATTCGATCCCTGCAAAACCCTACATTTCAGCAGGATAATGCACGACCGCATGTTGCAGGTCCTGTATGGGCCTTTCTGGATACAGAAAATGTTCGACTCCTGCCCTGTCCAGCACATTCTCCAGATCTCTCACCAATTGAAAACGTCCGGTCAATGGTGACCGAGCAGCTGGCTTGTCACCATACGCCAGTCATTACTCTTGATGAACTGTGGTATCGTGTTGAAGCTGCATGGGTAGCTGTATCTGTAACTCCATCCAAGCTCTGTTTGACTCAATGCGCAGGCGTATCAAGGCCGTTATTACGGCCAGAGGTGGTTGTTCTGGGTACTGATTTCTCAGGATCTATGCACCCAAATTGCGTGAGAATGTAATCACTTGTCAGTTCTAATATAACATATTTGTCCAATGAATACCCGTTTATCATCTGCATTTCTTCTTGGTGTAGCAATTTTAATGGCCAGTAGTGTATTATACTCTCCATCGCAGCGCTCGGGGTAGCAGCACAAAATGTGTCCTGGTGTTCATTCCATACTTTACCTTTGTAGTCGTTCCTTGTATTTCCTGGTGTTGCCTTGGTATTGACTTTTTTTTTATCGCACCGAGTCTAAACCGCTGTTTTTTAAAAACGTCATGTGGTACTTGGTTTTTGTTTTCTCGTGTGTTAACTCTATTCTCTTGTTTATTATCAGTCTCACACCCCGTTATGGGCATGTAATAACCCAAAAGCGGTCGTGGCTTTAGCACTGAGAAATAAAAATACCTTCCAACTGAAGCGTTATTTTCAACTTCTGCTATAACGCTCAGTTGCTGATGTCCCCCCAGCAGGACTGTTTGCCATGCAATGCACTTTGTTGCGGCATAAACCATTGTGTGTTGCTGTTCTTTGCTTTAGCTGGATCAGGGATGTCCAACACGCGGTTCTAAGCGCTTCAGTCCGGAACCGCGCTGCTGCTACGGTCGCAGGTTGGGATCCTGCCTCGGGCATGGGTGTGTGTGATGTCCTTAGGTTAGTTAGGTTTAAGTAGTTCTAAGTTCTATGGGGCTGATGACCTGAGATGTTAAGTCCCATAGTGCTCAGAGCCATTTGAACCATCCATCACGCGGCCTGTGGGCTGCATGCGGCCCAAAGCAAATATCAGTGGGGCCCAACAAGTGAGCATCTATCACATGACTGGGAAAAAATAAATTCCATAAATCTCTGTTTATGTAAACTTACGATAAATTGAACGTTTTCAGTCTGAAACTCCTGTCACACGATACTGTTCTCTGTTGGTCCGTCCCGTTCTTTCTCTAATTTTTTTCTCTCAGCAGTTATGTTAGTATTTTTAAGTATACTCGTATTCTTCCAACGTGGTCCTGGTAGCTAAAAGGTTGAGCACCCCTGATCTACAGACTTCAGACGAGAGACTACTCGAAAATATACGTCCAAGCTCGATGTTCACTTAAACATGATTGTTCATTGGAGTTCAAGGAATCTTCTGTCTGGCGCATTCCTTGGAGCTGCGGTTGGTCGCGGTTTACGAGTAACCAATTAAAATTTCAAATTTCTTGTATAAAAATGTGTCTGATAGTTTGTTTCTATGTAAAGACAACTCCTGTAAGAAATTTTTCAACCTAGCAAACAAAAAATAATCATACAACTTCACAATCCCCGTTTGTGTTCTCCGTTGTAGCGTGCTCTGTTAGTTGTTTGACGTTCGATACTACAGTTACAAAAGCCTCAGGACTTAGTAACAGTTTTTAAAAACGCCGACAGCCGACCACGCCAGTCTAACGTAGTGTAGGAATTTGGACAAGTCTGTGCACAGCTGAGACGATTGACAATCAATCGCTATTGAATGTTGACTATTTCTCTTTTGCCTGGTTGATGGGCCCAAAGCTTCTACTTGTTTTCGAGAACGTAGATACTTGTACAATAAGACATCTACTTACTGCAAGGTGTGTGATCTGCTCAGAAAACGGCATTTCCGGTATCGTCTGGCGATAGGGATACTGATTCGTTCACGAAAAAAATTGAGTTTTCGGTAAGGAGAAAGAGTAAATAATAAGAAGTGAAAGCTCATTTTGAAAGCAGGACGTTCACACTATAGAAACTGTAATACGTTCTATCAACAGCTAATAAATTACTTCGAACCCTTTTTCAGACATGAGAACGTCGCGACAAACTTTGCAGTGTATTTTAGAGCTCAGTCAATTAAAAATGCCCAACGCGGGTATTCATCATTTCTTTATCTACTTAATTTGCTACATCTGCCACATGTCGATTCTTATCCTAATAAGTAGCGAATAACATTTCCGGCGAGAATGCCACCGAATGCTCAAAGTCAGGGTACAATAATTTTCGGACTTCTTCCTCGCCACTCTCTGCCACGCACACCGCAGGCTTCATTCTCAGCTGTCTGCTCTCTCTCTCTCTCTTTCTCTCTCTCTGTTTCTCCCTTCCCCTTTTGAATTAAATAAAACACGGCTTGTACAACGTGCAATAGCCGCGTACTGGCTGCAGTAAAAGAAGCCCTCCACAGAAATGCCAGAACGATAGCTTAATCAAGGGGCAGTGATTGCTCAGACGAAATTTAGTTCCGACAACAATAGCAACATTGCACTTTATCCAAAAATAAAGCTTTTTGAAACTACAAATAACTATAAAGTCACACAATCCGTAAAAACAATGAATATATTTCTTTTACAAGGGAAAACGAAATTTAACATTTGTTTTATGAAGTTAATGCTGTTACATAACGACCAGCTCAAGAAGGAAACAAGCAACGCACTGAAACAGTAATGTGTTAGAAACAATTTTAGAAAATGAAAGTAACCTGTAGTAGAAAAAAAATGCATTAGTACAGGGTTACATAAAATTCGCTGATATAAAATCAAATGGCTCGAAGCACTATGGGACTTAACATCTGACTTCATCAGTCCCCTAGACTTAGAACTACTTACACCTAATTAACCTAAGGAAATCACACACATCCATGCCCGATGCAGGATTCGAACCTGCGACAGTAGCAGCAGTGCGGTTCCTGACTGAAGCGCCTAGAACCGCTCGGCCACAACGGCTAGTTTGCTGGTATAATTGAAGACTGTGCAAAAGAGAGCTGAGAAGAAATACTTAAAGAACAGAAATAAAGCAGGTTTTATTAAATAAAATACACTCCTGGAAATGGAAAAAAGAACACATTGACACCGGTGTGTCAGATCCACCATACTTGCTCCGGACACTGCGAGAGGGCTGTACAAGCAATGATCACACGCACGGCACAGCGGACACACCAGGAACCGCGGTGTTGGCCGTCGAATGGCGCTAGCTGCGCAGCATTTGTGCACCGCCGCCGTCAGTGTCAGCCGGTTTGCCGTGGCATACGGAGCTCCATCGCAGTCTTTAACACTGGTAGCACGCCGCGACAGCGTGGACGTGAACCGTATGTGCAGTTGACGGACTTTGAGCGAGGGCGTATAGTGGGCATGCGGGAGGCCGGGTGGACGTACCGCCGAATTGCTCAACACGTGGCGCGTGAGGTCTCCACAGTACACCGATGTTGTCGCCAGTGGTCGGCGGAAGGTGCACGTGCCCGTCGACCTGGGACCGGACCGCAGCGACGCACGGATGCACGCCAAGACCGTAGGATCCTACGCAGTGCCGTAGGGGACCGCACCGCCACTTCCCAGCAAATTAGGGACACTGTTGCTCCTGGGCTATCGGCGAGGACCATTCGCAACCGTCTCCATGAAGCTGGGCTACAGTCCCGCACACCGTCAGGCCGTCTTCCGCTCACGCCCCAACATCGTGCAGCCCGCCTCCAGTGGTGTCGCGACAGGCGTGAATGGAGGGACGAATGGAGACGTGTCGTCTTCAGTGATGAGAGTCGCTTCTGCCTTGGTGCCAATGATGGTCGTATGCGTGTTTTGCGCCGTGCAGATGAGCGCCACAATCAGGACTGCAAACGACCGAGGCACACAGGGCCAACACCCGGCATCATGGTGTGGGGAGCAATCTCCTACACTGGCCGTACACCACTGGTGATCGTCGAGGGGACACTGAATAGTGCACGGTACATCCAAACCGTCATCGAACCCATCGTTCTACCATTCCTAGACCGGCAAGGTAACTTGCTGTTCCAACAGGACAATGCACGTCCGCATGTATCCCGTGCCACCCAACGTGCTCTAGAAGGTGTAAGTCAACTACCCTGGCCAGCAAGATCTCCGGATCTGTCCCCCATTGAGCATGTTTGGGACTGGATGAAGCGTCGTCTCACGCGGTCTGCACGTCCAGCACGAACGCTGGTCCAACTGAGGCGCCAGGTGGAAATGGCATGGCAAGCCGTTCCACAGGACTACATCCAGCATCTCTACGATCGTCTCCATGGGAGAATAGCAGCCTGCATTGCTGCGAAAGGTGGATATACACTGTACTAGTGCCGACGTTGTGCATGCTCTGTTGCCTGTGTCTATGTGCCTGTGGTTCTGTCAGTGTGATCATGTGATGTATTTGACCCCAGGAATGTGTCAATAAAGTTTCCCCTTCCTGGGACAATGAATTCATGGTGTTCTTATTTCAATTTCCAGGAGTGTACAATATAAGCTAGTAACTGAGACCTAGGAACACGCATGCAAACTTCTACACTACTGGCCATTAAAATTGCTACACCAAGAAGAAATGCAGATGATAAAAGGGTATTCATTGGACAAATATATTATACTTGAACTGACATGTGATTACATTTTCACTCAATTTGGGTGCTTAGATCCTGAGAAATCAGTACTCAGAACAACCACCTCTGGCCGTAATAACGGCCTTGATACGCCGGGGCATTGAGTCAAACAGAGCATGGATGGCGTGTACAGGTACAGCTGCCCATGCAACTTCAACACGATACCACAGTTCATCAAATGTAGTGACTGGCGTATTGTGACGAACCAGTTGCTTGGCCACCATTGACCAGACGTTGTCAGTTGGTAAGAGATCTGGAGAATGCGCTGGCCAGGGCAGCAGTTGAACATTTTCTGTATCCAAAAAGGACCGTGCAGGACCTGCAACATGCGGCCGTGCATTATCCTGCTGAAACGTAGGGTTTCGCAGGGATCGAATGAAGGGTAGAGCCACGGTTCTTAACACATCTGAAATGTAACGTCCACTGTTCAAAGTGCCGTCAATGCGAACAAGAGGTGACCGAGACGTGTAACCAATGGCACCCCATACCATCACGCAGGGTGATACGCCAGTATGGCGATGACGAGTACACGCTTCCAATGTGCGTTCACCGCGATGTCGCCAAATACGGATGCGACCATCATCAGAACCTGGATTCATCCGAAAAAATGACGTTTTGCCATTCGTGCACCCAGGTTCGTCGTTGAGTACACCATCGCAGGCGCTCCTGTCTGTGATGCAACGTCAAGGGTAACCGCAGCCATGGTCTCTGAGCTGATAGTCCATGCTGCTGCAATCGTCGTTGAACTGTTCGTGCAGATGGTTGTTGTCTTGCAAACGTCCCCATCTGTTGACTCAGGGGTCGAGACGTGGCTGCACGATCCGTTACAGCCATGCGGATAAGATGCCTGTCATCTCGACTGCTAGTGATATGAGGCCGTTGGGATTCAGCACGGCGTTCCGTATTACCCTCGTGAACCCACCGATTCCATATTCTGCTAAGAGTCATGAGATCTTGACCAACGCGAGCAGCAGTGTCGCAATACGATAAACCGCAATCGCGATAGGCTACAATCCGACCTTTGTCAAAGTCGGAAACGTGATGGTACTCATTTCTCCTCCCTACACGAGGCATGACAACAACGTTTCGCCATGCAACGCCGGTCAACTGCTGTTTGTGTATGAGAAATCGGTTGGCAACTTTCCTCATGTCAGCACGTTGTAGGTGTCGCCACCGGCGCCAACCTTGTGTGAATGCTCTGAAAAGCTAATCATTTGCATATCACAGCATCTTCTTCCTGGCGGTTATATTTCGCCTCTGTAGCATATCATCTTCGTGGTGTAGCAATTTTAATGGCCAGTAGTGTAATTGCTGATTCAATGTACAGCAGACAAACATAAAAAATTTTAAATTCGGGAGGAAGCACACTTACAAGCACAGAGGAAGGTACTGTTGATGCTGAAAGTAGAGAGAATGGCCTAAACTTGTGTTGCTCCTGTAACGTGTAATAAACGACTTGTTGGAAAGATAGTAACAATAGGATAAATAACGACAGGAAACGGTTTTGTTTTTAACCAAAAACCACGTAAAAGTGTAAGACTAATTGAACCACTTACTTTCTACGTGGTGGTGAGTTATTGTAGTGTGTAATGAGATGACAAAACCAAATCATAGCAGGGGGTGCAGCACTTTAAACTTGTTTAGTGCATCATTATATCTGTGCTGTGTGTCTTAACATGTCTATATCTTTTTGTAAATAAATCAACTAGATCCTAAATTCAACAGAGACCGTAATTAAATCACTCAAATCATGAGCTGCGTTATTTCCAGCATTTGTATTATTTCATCCACTACACATCACTACTGAAAAAATGGATAGCTCGAAAGAAAAATTCCTTACCTGGGATTCTCAAGAACCGTTCGTATAGCCTCTAAAACAGTATCCTTCGTGACATGCCGAAACTGCAGTCTGTAGCCAATTTCGGCAGTTACCATTTTTTCGACGTTGTAGTGCTGATCTCCCATGAATGGAATCCCAATTAAAGGAACACCATAGTAAGTGGCTTCATTAAAACTCTGCAGGCCGCCTTGGGTGATGAAGACCTTCACGTTAGGATGTGCTGTGGATGTCATTCAAATACGTTATCAACAGCAAGAAATCACTGTAATCATCAAACTATCAAGAGAAAAATCTGTCGAGTTGTCCTAGTCACTGATCAAGTGAGACACAAATGACGCCCAGCAAAATACTTCAGAAATTTTAGAACAAATTTTCACAGAAGAATAAATTACTTACCAAAAATTGCCCGTGTATAATGCAGTACCCAATGTTGTAGAAGAATATTGCGGGGTGTTTTTTTCTTAATGGTTCAAATTCTCAGAAATGGAACACAAGGAGAAAAATTAAAGATCAGCTAAATAATCTAAGCCCCACTGTTCTTGTTTGGGTTTTAGGGCACGTGAGAAGCCGTAAAAGTTCTTCGCGGTGAGAAAATGTGGAAAAAGATGAAATATTTTCTTTGAATATATTAACAAACAGTTACAGTAATTACACAAAATAAATTTATCTATTAACCTTTAATAATAAGATTTGAAGTTGTGCATGGCTTGCTGCTGCTATAAACATGGTGAAGAACCACCCAATCTTTGTCCTTCTTAGGGAATAGTCCTATTAATTATTAGTTATTATTAATTCTTAGGATAAGAACTACACTAATCTGAAACCTTTTACATTATGTAACTGTTAATAATTAGTACATCTATTTAAACAGATAGGAGGAATAAGCCCAACAACCCACATGAACATGTGTTAGAACGAACTGTCTGCAACTCTGTTCAGAGGAATAACAGGGATGTGTAATGGAGTGATAACTGAAACCTATCTTTTGGTTGTGTGTTCGCGCCCTTCACCTGTTAAAACGTGCTTTACGTTGGCTGGTCTGCATTCGTTCTTATGCTGCACCCCAACTGGTGTGACGTAATTACTCTTAGCATGAACAGAGCACAATTCAGGAAGACGTTCATAGATCATCAAATAAATCTACTCTAGTAAAAACGCATTATGTCATTGAGACCCTATGTCCTGCGATTAGTGTGGTGTACTTAAATAACAAAAAAAAAAAAAAAGCAAAGCTACAATCGCCGTGCACCAGCATTCCAGGACCTTACAGGTAGACGCTAATTCTGATTGTCCGACCACACTCCCAAATATAACTCTCTAGCGATTCGACTCCCTTATGATATTAAAATAATGACGCTGTTGCCACGCAGGACTCGTAAAACGAAACTACAAGACAGTTCTGAATCTTCTTGGCAACAAGACGCACAATATCCTCTAAGGCGATAAAAACTGAGCCACACACTCGTGACCAAAATTCGTCAGCCTACTTTTCATCAACAAGGTAACAGATGAAAACACCATGACATAAGTTTGGTCATTGTACGCTTCGGACGTCTAAGTGTGTGGCCTAATGGCTAATCCGAATTATAATTCCAAAACGCCGGTTAACCCTCCCAATATCAATGGGCGTGTGTATATGTTTGTGGTGGGGGGAGGGGAGGCGGAGGGGGAATTTATGCCTGCCTTTTGAATATATTGTAACCGAGTCAGTTACTTTATAATTTAAGACTTTGGAAAAAGTATTTATTGGTTTTAATAAATTTTTCTACCCGATTCCGTAGATGTTTCAAATTTTTCCCTTAAACTGACTCCAAAAATTTATGTCTTTTTACGTGGCGATGATAAAGTCGGTAGTACACGTGTGCTGGTGTTGCTAAGAGTGTGCTAAAAGATATTTTCAGGTTCTAGAACCTACATGCAAATCAGTTCCTCTTTAAGAAGTATGCTGTTGATAAAATTCAACAGTAATTAACGCTAATGTTTTCCTGGCAAATTTTTTTAGGGTTAAAGTCACTGCCAATGCGACTGTTCATAGTTTCAATTTGTCAACATAAGATGAACGATTGCGCCACTGAGACTGAACTTTCATCAGCCACAGATCTTGCCTCGGCCGACAACAAAAGCGTTCTGCCTTAGACAATGGTCTGTCACCCATACTTATAAATTTCCTGCCAATTGTGACGTCAGGTGCATCTGTTTTCCTAATTTTCACACTTTTGGTGTTATTATGTGTTACACTGATTCCTCAAACGTCAAATTTCTAGTAACACTACTGGAAATAACTTTAAGACCATGATACGTCTTAGAAATGTGTTTTTGTGGTTGGGTTATTTTTCCTTCTTCCACCCTTCAGGACTTGAGATGAGTTCAACTGCTCGTTGCTAATGGGTGTCTGACCTCACAGTCTGCGTCTGTAGGAATCTTGCATCAAGACCCCAGAACCCTCCCACCCTATGTTTCGTTCTGCCGTTGCCATGGGCGATTGCCATTTTACTGGGATCTCAGCGGCCCTCAGCGCTACTAGGGTGGGACGTGGCTGTTGCTCGCTCCAGGGAATTAAAATTGAGGTATCTACGAATCCAGAGGTCGTATTACTATCTGGATTGCAATCAGTATCAAGTTTGACAGAGCTCACGTTAAAGATATGTTCAACTGCCATTTCTTCTTTTAATCTACTGACTTAGTTACGTTACTTACCTAGCAAGACATGAGCGTTGTCAGTGCTAGCTCAGATCACTGCCACATCACAAATTGTATCAAATGTTAACGATAGATATGTACGAAGGGGTGCTGAAAAGTAATGCCTCGCAGTTTTTTACGTGAAATCTCTTAAGGTTTTTTAAATAAAACAAAAGTTATTAGTATTCTACATCTTTATTCTTCATGTGTACATATTTGGAACCCTCTACCGCCAGAGGGCTCCGAATTGTAGCATCTAACATGCACTCCGTCTTCAGGCCACAAGTGGCCCACCGGGAGCATCCGACCGCCGTGTCATCCGCAGATGAGGATGCGGATAGGAGGGGCGTGTGGTCAGCACACCGCTCTCCCGGTCGTTATGATGGTTTTCTTTGACCGGAGCCGCTACTATTCGGTCGAGGAGCTCCTCAATTGGCATCACGAGGCTGAGTGCACCCCGAAAGCGTCTAACATGGCGGGGTAAAAATGGAAACGAGCGTATGGCATCTTTGGCCGGGTGGCCCCATCCGGGGAAGTTGGGCCGCCAAGTGCAAGGCTTATTTCAGTCGACGCCACACTGGGCGACTTGCGCGCCGGTGATGAGGATGAAATGATGATGAGGACAACACAACACCCAGTCCACGAGCGGAGAAAATCCCCAACCCGGCCGGGAATCGAACCGAGGCCCGCTTGCATGGGAGGCGAGCACGTTACCACCCGGCTAAGCAGGCGGACATGGCGGGGTGTAATGTAAATTGTCGGTGCGTGCAAAACTGCCTGCTGTAATCGAGTGTCCTCTGAGCTCAAACACAATGAGGTAACTCGAACAGAATGACCTCCTCCACGGCAATCAAGATGGATTCCTAAAACATCAGTAGTGCGAAAGCCAACTTCCTCTTGTCTCAGGTGACATCCTGAAGACCATGGGTGAAGCCAGTCAAGTGGACGTAGGATTTCCTCACTTACGAAAAGCATTTAATCCGATACTACACCAACGTTTTCTTAAAAAAAAAAAGATACGGATATGTGGAATATCGAACAAAATTGGTGCCTGGGTTTAGATTTATTGGTAGGGGCGACGAGATACACTACTGGCCATTAAAATAGCTACACCACGAAGATGACGTGCTGCAGACGCGAAATTTAACCGAAAGGAAGAAGATGCTGTGATATGCAAATGATTAGCTTTTCAGAGCATTCACACAAGTTGGGCGCCGGTGGCGACACCTACAACGTGCTGACATGAGGAACGTTTCCAACCGATTTCTCATACACAAACAGCAGTTGACTGGCATTGCCTGGTGAAACGTTGTTGTGATGCCTCGTGTAAGGAGGAGAAATGCGTACCATCACGTTTCCGACTTCGATAAAGGTCGGATTGTAGCCTATCGCGATTGCGGTTTATCGTATTGCGACACTGCTGGTCGAGATCCAATGACTGTTAGCAGAATACGGAATCTGTGGGGTCAGGTAGGTAATACGGAACGCCGTGCTGGATCCCAACGGCCTCGTATCACTAGCAGTCGAGATGACAGGCATCTTATCCACATGGCTGTAACGGATCGTGGAGCCACGTCTCGATCCGTGAGTCAACAGATGGGGACGCTTGCAAGACAACAACCATCTGCACGAACAGTTCGACGACGTTTGAAGCAGCATGGACTATCAGCTCGCAGACCATGGCTGCGGTTACCCTTGACGCTGCATCACAGTCAGGAGTCCCTGCGATGGCGTACTCAATGACGAACCTGGCTGCACGAATGGCGAAACGTCATTTTTACGGATGAATCCAGGTTCTGTTTACTGCACCATGATAGTCGCAATCGTGTTTGGCGACATCGCGGTGAACGCACATTGGAAGCGTATATTCGTTATTCGTCATCGCCATACTGACGTATAACCCGGCGTGATAGTATGGGGTGCCATTGGTTACACGTCTGGGTCACCTTTTGTTCGCATTGGCGGCACTTTGAACAGTGGACGTTACATTTCAGATGTGTTACGACCCGTGGCTCTAACCTTCATTCAATCCCTGCGAAACCCTACATTTCAGCAGGATAATGCACGACAGCATGTTGCAGGTCCTGTACGGGCCTTTCTGGATACAGAAGATGTTCGACTGCTGCCCTGGCCAGCACATTCTCCACATCTCTCACCAACTGAAAACGTCTCGTCAATGGTGGCCGAGCAGCTGGCTCGTCACAATACGCCAGTCACTACTCTTGTTGAAATGTGGTATCGTGTTGAAACTGCATGGGCAGCTGTACCTGTACACACCATCCAAGCTCTGTTTGACTCAATGCCCAGGCGTATCAAGGCCGTTACTACGGCCAGAGGTGGTTGTTCTGGGTACTGATTTCTCAGGATCTATGCACCCAAATTGCATGAAAATGTAATCATATGTCAGTTCTAGTATAATATATTTGTCCAATGAATACCCGTTTATCATCTGCATTTCTTCTTGGTGTAGCAATTTTACTGGCCAGTAGTGTATTATTTTAGGTAGAGAGACATCAACGGAAATAGCAATGACTTCAGGCATATCCCAAGGAAATGGGTTTGGATCCTTGTTGTTTACCTTTGCAGTTATGACGTGGCAGACAATACTAATAGTAACTTGAAAAATGTCGCCTTACCACCTTGAGCTGCTCGTAAAATACTTAACTTATACAACTATTTTCAGTCGTCTAACCGTCATCAGGTTAATGAAAGTATTCACGGCATCGTATTAGCTAACGTATTAGATCGTGATTGTCTGGTGATTAAACCACGAATAATACACCTGTTGTCAAATCGTCATATGAATTACGTAGCCAGTCAATAAAAACTGTGGTAGGGAGTGCACATGTTGATGTTAAAACTGTAATCGGCCTTAGCACAGTGAAGAGATTCATATCACACAGAGGCGACAGGTTGTATAAATAAAAGTAATTTAGCAGAAGCTCAAGGCGGCAATGCGACATTTTTCAAATATATAAGAGCTATGGGACACCACCTCCTAAAATATTTTGAGTCTTACATAGCCCTTTTGCAGGCTATGTAGTTAACTACTGTGGAAATGTCTCAGATATGGTTCAGATATTGGCTACTTGTCTTAAATGTCCAGAAATTTAAAATGTGGCCCTCATATGAACAAGAAAATAGTACCTCATGACTGCAATGTCAGTGGGTTACAGTTGGGATCAGTAAACTCATATGAATACCTGGGTGTAACAATTTGTAGTCATATGAAATGGAACTATCTTATATTCTCAGTCGTAACTAAACGAGGCAGCAGATTTCGTCTCATTTGTAGGATACTAGGGAAATGCCAACAGTCTAAAAGGGAGACTGCTTACAAAACAATCGTGGAACCCATCCTCCAAGACTGCTCAAGTGCGTAAGATCACATACGAGGTGCATTCAAGTTCTAAGGCCTCCGATTTTTTTTCTCCGGACTGATGACCTTAGCGGTTAAGTCCCATAAAATTTCACACAATTTTTTTTGTAAAAAAAATATTTAATTTTGGCACTTATCTTGCATGGATTCCCGCGTAGATTTCGTCGAAGTTGTTATGGTTCATCTTGTTGATTCTAGGATGATTCTACTTTACTGCTAGAAGGTCCAGATCTATATTTTAGCAATATTTGAAGACCTAACAAAGGCATTTTTCAGGAAATTCTTAATGATCAAACGATCCCAGATCAGAACAATGGTATGGTAGAAACAATTTTTGACTTTGTGTTCACGATCCACATTTTAATTAAACTTCTTGTAAATTCACATATACTTCTTAATTGTCACATCATCAAGAAAACAGTTTTGTATCAATCTCCATATATTTAATTTCCACTTTAACCAAACACAAGACTTGACTGTTCTTTTACAAAGCGAAATAACAACTTCACTTCTGCAGAGTGAAACAAAGACTCCTCTGTGCGCATTCGCGCCAAAACGGTTACAAGTAAGTCAAAAATTATGACAGTCTCACAGAAATGAATAGACACAAGAACCATATCACTGTAATATATCGATACGTCGGAGAACCTATACATTAATAAAACCAAATGTGAATATTGTTACAAAAATATGTCTGTTACTTCGCAGAAAAGTAGTACGATATTACTGGTATCGAGAACTGGGGTTGGAGTGCCGTATTAGTCACGTAAATAAAGAACAATTACAACTAGAAAGTCTTGTGACAGCGAGAGCGAGAGCACCAGCAGCAGCACAGTACTGTTTGTACAAAGCGTTTATTTTGCATTTTGTTTACGACTTTCCACTAAGGAAGGGATTCTATTTGTGTTTATCTGCTCTGCATAGTAACTAACACTTCTTGATAAAACTTTACGTAGTTTTCGTGTTAGATTTCTTAGTGTTTTCTTGATCGTTTAGAACAGAAAGCGCCCTAAAACCGTCATTTGTTTGTTTCGCGGCCGTTAGCCACTAGTCACTTGAATCAGCAGTTGTCTTGTGACAGCGAGAGCGAGAGCACCAGCAGCAGCACAGTACTGTGTGTATAAAGCGTTTATTTTGCATTTTGTTTACGACCTTCCACTAAGGAAGGGATTCTATTTGTGTTTATCTGCTCTGCATAGTAACTAACAGTTCTTGATAAAACTTTACGTAGTTTTCGTGTTAGATTTCTTAGTGTTTTCTTGATCGTTTAGAACAGAAAGCGCCCTAAAACCGTCTTTGTTTGTTTCGCGGCCGTTAGCCACTAGTCACTTGAATCAGCAGTTGTCTTGTGACAGCCATAGCGAGAGCACCAGCAGCAGCGAGTACTGTTTGTATAAAGCGTTTTTGTACTTATTTGCTGCGCTTAGCTTTTAAATAGTTTTTCTGGGAAAACCTAGCGTAGTTTTCGCGTCTCGTATTTCAGTGAGTGTTTCTTGATTATCAGAGTAGCTCATCAGAAGATTATCTTGGGAATTTGTCACCGTATAGGGTAGGGTAAACATAGTCATGTGTAGGGACTGTGGTTGTTGTGAGCGGACGCAAGGAGAATTGGCCACTCTTCGGGGGCAGGTGGAGGCTTTGTCTGTTAGGCTCATCGAGCTCGAGGCGCAGGCGTCGGCTCGTAGTGGCGTTGGGGCAACTGCGGTGAGACCTATGCCTACTTCGGTGGCCTTGGAATCACATGGAACCCCTGATGTCGCTGCGTCTTCCGGCAGTGAGCATCTTACCGGTCAGCCATCACTCCAGGGTGAATGGCGGACAGTGGTGGGCTCTCGCGTGCCTGGCCGAAAGGCGAAGGTGGGATCTGGCCGCGTGGCAGCTGCCTTACCCCTTTCCAACAGGTACGGGGTGCTTCCTAGTGGTGATGACATCGTTTCCGAGCCACCACAGGATGCCTCGCCTGTTGGGCCAGTGGCCGATTCTCCGGCAAGGTCCCGACAGTCACAGAGGGCGGGCCTATTAGTTATAGGGAGCTCCAACGTTAGGCGGGTTATGGAGCCCCTCAGGAAAATAGCGGGTAGGTCGGGGAAGAATGCCAGTGTGCACTCGGTGTGCTTGCCGGGGGGTCTCGTCCGTAATGTGGAGGAGGCCCTTCCGGCAGCTATTGAACGCACTGGGTGTGACCGGCTGCAGATAGTAGCACATGTCGGAACGAATGACGCCTGCCGCTTGGGTTCTGAGGCCATCCTTGGTTCCTTCCGGCGGCTGGCTGATTTGGTGAAGACAACCAGCATCGCACGCGGAGTGCAAGCTGAACTTAATATCTGCAGCATAGTGCCCAGAGTCGATCGCGGTCCTCTGGTTTGGAGCCGTGTGGAGGGTCTAAACCAGAGGCTCAGACGACTCTGCGACTATAATGGTTGCAAATTCATCGACCTCCGTTATTGGGTGGAGAACTGTAGGGCCCCCCTAGACAGGTCAGGCGTGCACTACACACCGGAAGCAGCTACTAGGGTAGCAGAGTACGTGTGGCGTGCACACGGGGGTTTTTTAGGTTAGAGGGACCCCCCCCTTGGGCGAAACGATAAAATACCTGACGGCTTACCAGAGAGGACATTATCATCGTTGATAACGAACGTCCGTCCTCAGAGACCAAAAACAGGAAAAGTTAACGTAATATTGGTAAACTGCAGGAGTATCCAGGGCAAGGTTCCTGAATTAGTATCTCTTATTGAAGGAAATAGTGCGCATATAGTATTAGGAACGGAAAGTTGGTTAAAACCGGAAGTGAACAGTAACGAAATCCTAGACACAGAATGGAATATATACCGCAAGGATAGGATAAACGCCAATGGTGGAGGAGTATTTATAGCAGTAAAGAATTCAATAATATCCAGTGAAGTTATTAGCGAATGCGAATGTGAAATAATCTGGGTTAAGCTAAGTATCAAAGGTGGGTCAGATATGATAGTCGGATGCTTCTATAGACCACCTGCATCAGCAACCGTAGTAGTTGAGCGCCTCAGAGAGAACCTGCAGAACGTCGTGAAGAAGTTTCGTGATCATACTATTGTAATAGGGGGAGACCTCAATCTACCAGGTATAGAATGGGATAGTCACACAATCAGAACTGGAGCCAGGGACAGAGACTCTTGTGACATTATCCTGACTGCCTTGTCCGAGAATTACTTCGAGCAGATAGTTAGAGAACCAACTCGTGAAGCTAACGTTTTAGACCTCATAGCAACAAATAGACCGGAACTTTTCGACTCCGTGAATGTAGAAGAGGGTATCAGTGATCATAAGTCAGTGGTTGCATCAATGACTACAAGTGTAATAAGAAATGCCAAGAAAGGAAGGAAAATATATTTGCTTAACAAGAGTGATAGGGCACAAATCGCAGAATATCTGAGTGACCACCATCAAACGTTCATTTCTGAGGAAGAGGATGTGGAACAAAAATGGAAAAAATTCAGAAACATCGTCCAGTACGCCTTAGATAAGTTCGTACCGACTAAGGTCCAAAGCGAGGGAAAAGATCCACCGTGGTATAACAATCATGTACGAAAGGTAATACGGAAAAAAAGAAAGCTTCATCATAGGTTTAAGAGTAGTCGAATCATAGCTGACAAGAAAAAGCTGAACGAAGCGAAAAAAAGCGTAAAGAGAGCAATGAGAGAAGCATTCAACGAATTCGAACATAAAACATTGGCAAACAATCTAAACAAGAACCCTAAAAAGTTTTGGTCATATGTAAAATCGGTAAGCGGATCTAAATCCCCTATTCAGTCACTCGTTGACCACGATGGCACCGAAACAGAGGACGACCGAAGAAAGGCAGAAATACTGAATTCAGTGTTCCGAAACTGTTTCACTGCGGAAAATCGTAACACGGTCCCTGACTTCAGCCGTCGCACGGACGCCAAAATGGAAAATATTGAAATAAACGATATCGGAATTGAAAAACAACTGCTATCACTTAGTAGCGGAAAAGCATCCGGACCAGACGAGATACCCTTAAGATTCTACAGTGATTATGCTAAAGAACTTGCCCCCTTTCTATCAGCAATTTATCGTAGATCGCTGGAAGAACGTAAAGTACCTAGCGACTGGAAGAAAGCGCAGGTCGTTCCCATTTTCAAGAAGGGTCATAAATCAGATGCGAATAATTATAGGCCTATTTCGCTTACGTCAATCTGTTGTAGAATAATGGAACATGTTTTGTGTTCTCGTATTATGACGTTCTTAGATAATACAAATCTCCTTCATCATAACCAACATGGATTCCGCAAACAGAGATCATGTGAAACTCAGCTCGCCCTATTTGCCCAAGAAATTCACAGTGCCGTAGACACTGGCGAGCAGATTGATGCCGTATTCCTGGACTTCAGGAAGGCATTTGATACGGTTCCGCACTTACGTTTAATGAAAAAAATACGAGCTTACGGAATATCGGTCCAGGTTTGTGATTGGATTCAGGATTTCCTAGAAGAAAGAACACAACATGTCATTCTTAACGGTTCAAAATCTGCAGATGTAGAGGTAATTTCGGGAGTACCGCAAGGAAGCGTGATAGGACCTTTATTGTTTACAATATACATAAATGACTTAGTTGACAACATCGGTAGCTCCGTGAGGCTATTTGCAGATGACACGGTTGTCTACAAGAAAGTAGCAACATCAGAAGACTCGTACGTACTCCAGGAAGACCTGCAGAGGATTAATGCATGGTGCGACAGCTGGCAGCTTTCCCTAAACGTAGATAAATGTAATATAATGCGCATACATAGGGGCAGAAATCCATTCCAGTACGATTATGCCATAGGTGGTAAATCATTGGAAGCGGTAACGACCGTAAAATACTTAGGAGTTACAATCCGGAGCGATCTGAAGTGGAATGATCACATAAAACAAATAGTGGGAAAAGCAGGCGCCAGGTTGAGATTCATAGGAAGAATTCTAAGAAAATGTGACTCATCGACGAAAGAAGTAGCTTACAAAACGCTTGTTCGTCCGATTCTTGAGTATTGCTCATCAGTATGGGACCCTTACCAGGTTGGATTAATAGAAGAGATAGACATGATCCAGCGAAAAGCAGCGCGATTCGTCATGGGGACATTTAGTCAGCGCGAGAGCGTTACGGAGATGCTGAACAAGCTCCAGTGGCGGACACTTCAAGAAAGGCGTTACGCAATACGGAGAGGTTTATTATCGAAATTACGAGAGAGCACATTCCGGGAAGAGATGGGCAACATATTACTACCGCCCACATATATCTCGCGTAATGATCACAACGAAAAGATCCGAGAAATTAGAGCAAATACGGAGACTTACAAGCAGTCGTTCTTCCCACGCACAATTCGTGAATGGAACAGGGAAGGGGGGATCAGATAGTGGTACAATAAGTACCCTCCGCCACACACCGTAAGGTGGCTCGCGGAGTATAGATGTAGATGTAGATTCGAACGTATCCAGATCGCGGTTGTCCGATGCATGGGTCCCTCTACCTCCGAGGTCATTCAGTCACCAGGGTTTACAATTGCCGCCATGTCTTGGCATAGACGTGGTTTCCTCAAAATGGTTCAAATGGCTCTGAGCACTATGGGACTCAACAGCTTAGGTCATAAGTCCCCTAGAACTTAGAACTACTTAAACCTAACTAACCTAAGGACATCACATACACCCATGCCCGAGGCAGGATTCGAACCTGCGACCGTAGCAGTCCCGCGGTTCCGGACTAGAGCGCCAGAACCGCTAGACCACCGCGGCCGGCAGACGTGGTTTCCTCTGTTCGGTGAAAAATACCGGTTCAGACGTGTCCATGTGGCTCCACACAGCACCTCTGGAACTGTTGTCAGTGTTTATACACTCCTGGAAATGGAAAAAAGAACACATTGACACCGGTGTGTCAGACCCACCATACTTGCTCCGCACACTGCGAGAGGGCTGTACAAGCAATGATCACACGCACGGCACAGCGGACACACCAGGAACCGCGGTGTTGGCCGTCGAATGGCGCTAGCTGCGCAGCATTTGTGCACCGCCGCCGTCAGTGTAAGCCAGTTTGCCGTGGCATACGGAGCTCCATCGCAGTCTTTAACACTGGTAGCATGCCGCGACAGCGTGGACGTGAACCGTATGTGCAGTTGACGGACTTTGAGCGAGGGCGTATAGTGGGCATGCGGGAGGCCGGGTGGACGTACCGCCGAATTGCTCAACACGTGGGGCGTGAGGTCTCCACAGTACATCGATGTTGTCGCCAGTGGTCGGCGGAAGGTGCACGTGCCCGTCGACCTGGGACCGGACCGCAGCGACGCACGGATGCACGCCGAGACCGTAGGATCCTACGCAGTGCCATAGGGGACCGCACCGCCACTTCCCAGCAAATTAGGGACACTGTTGCTCCTGGGGTATCGGCGAAGACCATTCGCAACCGTCTCCATGAAGCTGGGCTACGGTCCCGCACACCGTTAGGCCGTCTTCCGCTCACGCCCCAACATCGTGCAGTCCGCCTCCAGTGGTGTCGCGACAGGCGTGAATGGAGGGACGAATGGAGACGTGTCGTCTTCAGCGATGAGAGTCGCTTCTGCCTTGGTGCCAATGATGGTCGTATGCGTGTTTGGCGCCGTGCAGGCGAGCGCCACAATCAGGACTGCATACGACCGAGGCACACAGGGCCAACACCCGGCATCATGGTGTGGGGAGCGATCTCCTACACTGGCCGTACACCACTGGTGATCGTCGAGGGGACACTGAATAGTGCACGGTACATCCAAACCGTCATCGAACCCATCGTTCTACCATTCCTATACCGGCAAGGGAACTTGCTGTTCCAACAGGACAATGCACGTCCGCATGTATCCCGTGCCACCCAACGTCCTCTAGAAGGTGTAAGTCAACTACCCTGGCCAGCAAGATCTCCGGATCTGTCCCCCATTGAGCATGTTTGGGACTGGATGAAGCGTCGTCTCACGCGGTCTGCACGTCCAGCACGAACGCTGGTCCAACTGAGGCGCCAGGTGGAAATGGCATGGCAAGCCGTTCCACAGGACTACATCCAGCATCTCTACGATCGTCTCCATGGGAGAATAGCAGCCTGCATTGCTGCGAAAGGTGGATATACACTGTACTAGTGCCGACATTGTGCATGCTCTGTTGCCTGTGTCTATGTGCCTGTGGTTCTGTCAGTGTGATCATGTGATGTATCTGACCCCAGGAATGTGTCAATAAAGTTTCCCCTTCCTGGGACAATGAATTCACGGTGTTCTTATTTCAATTTCCAGGAGTGTAGATGTAGAACTGGCAGTGTCATGGTGCACAACAAAAACATCTCGTCTGTCTGCAAAATGTTTATTGTTAACAAAACAGTTTACAAATTATTTAACATCAAATAACATTCTGGATGAGTACCAGTCTGTTTTCCGGAAAAAAACAGCAGCACCACTATCGTTCTTCTAAAAGTGACTGACGAACCGAAACCAGCTATGGCCAAACAACAGGCGGCTATTGTGCCCATTTTGAATCTCAGAAAAGCTTTCGACACTGTCAACTTTGATATTGTATTGGCTAAATTATTAAGTAAACAATTTTCTTCAAGTGCAATACAATGATTCCACTCATACCCTACATCCCACTAACAGAGTTAATGATCTGAACAGAGTGGTCACGATCGAGGAATGTAGTACAGTGGTCCCAAAAGGATCCATATTGGGCCCATTACTTTTCTCATTATATGTTACACATGAGTCGCCTATTATCTCCCATTTGATATACCGTTTATATGCTGACGGCCTTCCGTTACACTTAGGTGTGAGCCCAACAAACCTGTGCACAGCCATCGAGCACATAAATGCTGACTTCCTTTCTTTACAAGGGTGGGCGCAGAACATACATTTGAAACTTAACCCATCTAAAATGCAGGCAGTCTTAGTTGTTGAAAAAAGACTTATTACACCTCAGTTCAGAGAATCTCTTTCAGTCTTAATCCTAAATAGCATAGAAATAACCTTATCTATTTCTACGAAGATACTGACCGTCATTTAGACTGAACTGAACACCCAACTGCATTCTGTAAGAAGGCATCATTTTCATTTCATTCGCTACAGTAATATAAAAAAGCGTTTCCTATCGATAGTTACTATTAAAATCAGTCTTGATCACAAATTTATTTATTCTGGTAACCGATTTCGACCACGCCTGTGATCACATTCAGAATGTGAAAATTATATAAAACTACAAAGTTATAAAACGATGAATTGCCAAAATGCTGTATGATCAGGAGCCTCCTTCTGGTGGTAAATCACTGCTAGATAGAGCAGTGTACGTCTCACTTATATACAGGAGGCTCCGCCCACTTTTTACAGAATGATGTCATCGCTAACCAGTAGGTTAAAAGTCAAATAACAACGTAAAATTTCGTAATTAAAAGAACAATAGCAAGAATGAAAAATAAAATTACATAGAACTTAGATGGTTCAACAGCTATTGCCAGGTAAGATATGTAAATATATTAAACCTATGAGATAAATAAAAATCGTTTCGGCAGTACATGGGTTGCCCTCTCTTGGCCTGTTGGAGAACCATTTGGAAGCTACTGGTTGCCATGGTAAGTATAGACGCCATTCCAAAGATGTGTCAACAGGCAGCAGCATATAAGTAAGTCGTGCACTGCTCTATCTGGCAATGATTTACCACCAGGAGGAGGATCCTGCTCATAGAGCATTTTGGTAACTCATCGTTTTATAACTTTGTAGTTTTATATAATTTTCTTTAATGTATGTAGCCCTCTTACCAGATTTTGTATTTGACTTGTAGGTCTGAAGATGACACAGCCGTGGTGGAAACCGGTTACCAGAATAAATAAATTTGTGATCAAGACCGATTTTAATAGTAATTGTTAGTAATAACATTGATTACCGTCTGCTCCCACGATGTATCCAAAAGTGATTTCCTATCGAGATTACAAAGCAACTCGCAGAGCAACTAATACTCTCCATCTTTGAGTATGGTGATGGTACTCTCCAAGGACTTTTGTATTAGAGTTCATGCCGGTTGGATGAATGGTTGTGTGCAATACATTTGTGACGTAAGCTATTTCGATCCTATCACTCCTGCCTACGAACAATTATCGTGGCTACGTGGTTAAAAGCGTAGAGATTATCATACCATGTGTTTGCTCTATCGCTTCTCAATCATTGTACTCTTTCTTATTTAGCTTCAACCCTTGCACTAGTATCTGAACAATACAGTAGAAACACTCGTTCTCGCTAAGTAAAATTGTCTCTGTACAATCACATGACACTACTGTGTTTTCTGAATCATTTTCTGTATCAGGAACCTACTCTGAAACAATCCTTTTCGAAATATTAGTGAAATTAAAATCCTTTCGAACTTCAAAAGACAGATAATGGCCCACCTTATACTGCAGTAGCAACCTCTTCCACATGTTTGTCTGTAGCTCACTTTCGTCAGCTCTCCCTCTCCCACCACTTTTCCCTTCCCTTGCCTGTAGAGTTCTCTACATCAAATCCTCCCCTATCCTAACACCCATTGTCACTTTCACTTCGATCTCTTCCTCTTTCATTATTCCTAGCACTTCTATAATTCCGAACAAGGCTTCAAAACTGCTACATTATTCAACATTATTTCTGTCTCGATTATTTTATTATTGTAATTACTGTTACTGTTATTATTGTCAATTTTTACTTTTATTAATAATGCACAATTAATTATTATTGAATTTAATGAATAAAAATAATAATCAATATCATTCTTAATACCACCATTATTTTATCATCATTACTGGTGTTACTATTATTACTATTATTATTGCCTATTATTATTTTCCATTAATAGTGAAATTTATTATTATTATGATTGTTACGCAATATTTTTTGTGTGTGTTGTGCCTTTCCAGATGTAAGAGAGGGCCTTAAGGCCCTAATATAGTCAGGCTAAATACGCAGTAAATAAATAAATAAATAATGTGTATTGATGCTTTTCACGGAGATTAACGTCACTGCACAGTGTTACTGCTACCAGACTCTCCAGCGACCATGCAATTAAATTTCATCAGTGATACATTCCTCCACTCGCAAATAGCTGTAAGTACATAGATACCAAATTCCACTAGAAACACTAATTCACAGGGGTTCTTCATGAACATGACAACAAAAACAACAATAATAATAATAGCGGTAATAAAATAATATGATATAAAAATACGACATACCAAGTACAGACTGTTGTGGCAACCACTTGGACAGTTTGACGTTAGGTGGCAGGTCTGTCGTGTCGTCCTCCTCCCATTTCCAGAGCACTCTCTGCGGCAGCTGGGAGAAGGCGTCGAGGAAAGCCCGTCGCTTTTCTGGTGGCATTGCGCTACTCAGTACATTGGTACCCAGGCTAAAGTAGATAACACCTTCAGTGGCCTGATCCAGCCAGTACTGAATTTCCTGTCGGTGAAACACACTGCATGTTCTGAAGTGAAATGGAAGTTATACAACGATCAAGAAAATCAATTAGTCGTATGGACTGGCTTTGTGACTGCCCATTAAAAAAATAGACAATAGTGGTATGCTGTCATGTTGGAGATATCCCTCCCGTTGCCATGGATAGAGCAATACTTAAACATGTCACAGGATCAAAATGTGTTCTACATCTACATCTACATCTACATCTATACTCCGCAAGCCACCCAACGGTGTGTGGCGGAGGGCACTTTACGTGCCACTGTCATTACCTCCCTTTCCTGTTCCAGTCGCGTATGGTTCGCGGGAAGAACGACTGTATGAAAGCCTCCGTGCGCGCTCTAATCTCTCTAATTTTAGATTCGTGACCTCCTCGGGAGGTATAAGTAGGGGGAAGCAATATATTCGATACCTCATTCAGAAACGCACCCTCTCGAAACCTGGCGAGCAAGCTACACCGCGATGCAGAGCGACTCTCTTGCAGAGTCTGCCACTTGAGTTTGTGAAACATCTCCGTAACGCTATCACGGTTACCAAATAACCCTGTGACGAAACGCGCCGCTCTTCTTTGGATCTTCTCCATCTCCTCCGTCAACCCGATCTGGTACGGATCCCACACTGATGAGCAATACTCAAGTATAGGTCGAACGAGTGTTTTGTAAGCCACCTCCTTTGTTGATGGACTACATTTTCTAAGGACTCTCCCAATGAATCTCAACCTGGTACCATCCTTACCAACAATTAATTTTATATGATCATTCCACTTCAAATCGTTCCGCACGCATACTCCCAGATATTTTACAGAAGTAACTGCTACCAGTGTTTGTTCCGCTATCATATAATCATACAATAAAGGATCCTTCTTTCTATGTATTCGCAATACATTACATTTGTCTATGTTAAGGGTCAGTTGCCACTCCCTGCACCAAGTGCCTATCCGCTCCAGATCTTCCTGCATTTCGCTACAATTTTCTAATGCTGCAACTTCTCTGTATACTACAGCATCATCCGCGAAAAGCCGCATGGAACTTCCGACTCTATCTACTAGGTCATTTATATATAGTGTGAAAAGCAATGGTCCCATAACACTCCCCTGTGGCACGCCAGAGGTTACTTTAACGTCTGTAGACGTCTCTCCATTGATAACAACATGCCGTGTTCTGTTTGCTAAAAACTCTTCAATCCAGCCACACAGCTGGTCTGATATTCCGTAGGCTCTTACTTTGTTTATCAGGCGACAGTGCGGAACTGTATCGAACGCCTTCCGGAAGTCAAGAAAAAAAGCATCTACCTGGGAGCCTGTATCTAATATTTTCTGGGTCTCATGAACAAATAAAGCGAGTTGGGTCTCACACGATCGCTGTTTCCGGAATCCATGTTGATTCCTACATAGTAGATTCTCGGTTTCCAAAAACGACATGATACTCGAGCAAAAAACATGTTCTAAAATTCTACAACAGATCGACGTCAGAGATATAGGTCTATAGTTTTGCGCATCTGCTCGACGACCCTTCTTGAAGACTGGGACTACCTGTGCTCTTTTCCAATCATTTGGAACCTTCCGTTCCTCTAGAGACTTGCGGTACACGGCTGTTAGAAGGGGGGCAAGTTCTTTCGCGTACTCTGTGTAGAATCGAATTGGTATCCCGTCAGGTCCAGTGGACTTTCCTCTGTTGAGTGATTCCAGTTGCTTTTCTGTTCCTTGGACACTTATTTCGATGTCAGCCATTTTTTCGTTTGTGCGAGGATTTAGAGAAGGAACTGCAGTGCGGTCTTCCTCTGTGAAACAGCTTTGGAAAAAGGTGTTTAGTATTTCAGCTTTACGCGTGTCATCCTCTGTTTCAATGCCTTCATCATCCCGGAGTGTCTGGATATGCTGTTTCGAGCCACTTACTGATTTAACGTAAGAACAGAACTTCCTAGGATTTTCTGTCAAGTCGGTACATAGAATTTTACTTTCGAATTCACTGAACGCTTCACGCATAGCCCTCCTTACGCTAACTTTGACATCGTTTAGCTTCTGTTTGTCTGAGAGATTTTGGCTGCGTTTAAACTTGGAGCGAAGCTCTCTCTGCTTTCGCAGTAGTTTCCTAACTACGGTGGGTTTTTCCCGTCCCTCACAGTTTTACTCGGCACATACCTGTTTAAAACGCATTTTACGATTGCCTTGAACTTTTTCCATAAACACTCAACATTGTAAGTGTCGGAACAGAAATTTTCGTTTTGATCTGTTAGGTAGTCTGAAATCTGCCTTCTATTACTCTTGCTAAACAGATAAACCTTCCTCCCTTTTTTTATATTCCTATTAACTTCCATATTCAGGGATGCTGAAACGGCCTTATGATCACTGATTCCCTGTTCTGCACATACAGAGTCGAAAAGTTCGGATCTGTTTGTTATCAGTAGGTCCAAGATGTTATCTCCACGAGGCGGTTCTCTGTTTAATTGCTCGAGGTAATTTTCGGATAATGCACTCAGTATAATGTCACTCGATGCTCTGTCCCTACCACCCGTCCTAAACATCTGAGTGTCCCAGTCTATATCTGGTAAATTGAAATCTCCACCTAAGACTATAACATGCTGAGAAAATTTATGTAAAATGTATTCCAAATTTTCTCTCAGCTGTTCTGCCACTAATGCTGCTGAGTCGGGAGGTCGGTAAAAGGAGCCAATTATTAACCTAGCTCGGTTGTTGAGTGTAACCTCCACTCATAATAATTCACAGAAACTATCCACTTCTACTTCACTACAGAATAAATTACTACTAATAGCGACGAACACTCCACCACCGGTTGCATGCAATCTATCGGTTCTAAACACCGTCTGTACCTTTGTAAAAATTTCGGCAGAATTTATCTCTGGCTTCAGCCAGATTTCTGTACCTATAACGATTTCAGCTTCGGTGCTTTCTATCAGCGCTTGAAGTTCCGGTACTTTACCAACGCAGCTTCGACAGTTTACAATTACAATACCGATTGCTGCTTGGTCCCCGCATGTCCTGACTTTGCCCCGCACCCGTTGAGGCTGTTGCCCTTTCTGTACTTGCCCAAGGCCATCTAACCTAAAAAACCGCCCAGCCCACGCCACACAACCCCTGCTACCCGTGTAGCCGCTTGTTGCGTGTAGTGGACTCCTGACCTATCCAGCGGAACCCGAAACCCCACCACCCTATGGCGCAAGTCGAAGAATCTGCAGCCCACATGGTCGCAGAACCGTCTCAGCCTCTGATTCAGACCCTCCACTCGGCTCTGTACCAAAGGTCCGCAGTCAGTCCTGTCGACGATGCTGCAGATTGTGAGCTCTGCTTTCACCCCGCTAGCGAGACTGGCAGTCTTCACTAAATCAGATAGCCGCCGGAAGCCAGAGAGGATTTCCTCCGATCCATAGCGATACACATCATTGGTGCCGACATGAGCGACCACCTGCAGATGCAGCACCCTGTACCCTTCATGGCATCTGGAAGGACCCTTTCCGCATCTGGAATGACTCCCCCCGGTATGCACACGGAGTGCACATTGGTTTTCTTCCCCTCTCTTGCTGCCATATCCCTAAGGGGCCCCATTACGCGCCTGACGTTGGAGCTCCCAACTACCAGTAAGCCCACTCTATTATGGAGGATATAAGCTGGTAATGTGGCTCGGGGAAAAGATGGCATGTGGTCAAAATAAGGGGTAGATTGGAGCCAAATTTATCAAAAAAGACCAAGGGGAAGACAACTGGGCAGATGGGGCAGAGACTTGAAAAAGACAGCTGGAGTGAACTGGCAGCGGTAATCTCAATATCAGGAGAAATGGAAGAATCTGCAGGGATCCTACATAGCCGGCCGACTCGAAAGGGCCACATCACCATGTCACTGAACTGACGGACGTTGATGATCATTATGAAGTGGGGGGATTGAGACATGACATAACTGTGTGCATCCCAAACTGTTTGCTGTCGAAAACTGAGCCCATTGGCTGCCCCTGGATGCTGCCAGACTGCCACAGTTTCAACATCCCAATAGTTTAAAGTCGCCATGCCAACGGTTTCCGTCAGATCACCGAAGTAAAGCGCTGTCGGGCTTAGCTAGCACTTGGATGGGTCACCGTCCAGGTCTGCCGAATGTTGTTGGCAAGGGGGGGGGGGGGGGGAAGGGGAGGGGGGGGGCACCCAGCCTTTGTGAGGTCAGTTGAGGAGCTACTTGATTGAGAAGTAGCGGCTCCGGTCACGAAAACTGACAGCGGATGGGAGATCGGTGTTCTGACCACATGCTTATTCGTATCCGCATCCAGTGACGACTAAGGTCTGAGGATGACACGGCGGCCGGTCGGTACCAGCAGCACTTCAAGATATGGTCAAACGGTGTTTGTCTGTTGTTATAATATCGTCATACTGTCACTACTACGAGGTGCATTCAAGTTCTAAGGCCTCCGATTTTTTTTCTAATTAACTACTCACCCGAAATCGATGAAACTGGCGTTACTTCTCGACGTAATCGCCCTGCAGACGTAAACATTTTTCACAACGCTGACGCCATGATTTCATGGCAGCGGCGAAGCCTCCTTTAGGAGTCTGTTTTGACCACTGGAAAATCGCTAAGGCAATAGCAGCACGGCTGGTGAATGTGCGACCACGGAGAGTGTCTTTCATTGTTGGAAAAAGCCAAAAGTCACTAGCAGCCAGGTCAGGTGAGTAGGGAGCACGAGGAATCACTTCAGAGTTGTTATCAAGAAGAAACTATTGCGTAACGTTAGCTCGATGTGCGGGTGCGTTGTATTGGTGAAACAGCACACGCGCAGCCCTTCCCGGATGTTTTTGTTGCAGTGCAGGAAGGAATTTGTTCTTCAAAACATGTTCGTAGGATGCACCTGTTACCGTGGTGCCCTTTGGAACGCAATGGGTAAGGACTACGCCCTCGCTGTCCCAGAGCATGGACACCATCATTTTTTCAGCACTGGCGGTTACCCGAAATTTTTTTGGTGGCGGTGAATCTGTGTGCTTCCATTGAGCTGACTGGCGCTTTGTTTCTGGATTTAAAAATGGCATCCACGTCTCATCCATTGTCACAACCGACGAAAAGAAAGTCCCATTCGTGCTGTCGGATTGCGTCAACATTGCTTGGCAACATGCCACACGGGCAGCCATGTGGTCGTCCGTCAGCATTCGTGGCACCCACCTGGATGACACTTTTCGCATTTTCAGGTCGTCATGCAGGATTGTGTGCACAGAACCCACAGAAATGCCAACTCTGGAGGCGATCTGTTCAACAGTCATTCGGCGATCCCCCAAAACAATTCTCTCCACTTTCTCGATCATGTCGTCATACTGGCTTGTGCGCGCTCGAGGTTGTTTCGGTTTGTTGTCACACAATGTTCTGCCTTCATTAAACTGTCGCACCCACGAACGCACTTTCGACACATCCATAACTCCATCACCATGTGTCTCCTTTAATTGTCGATGAACTTCAATTGGTTTCACACCACGCAAATTCAGAAAACGAATGATTGCACGCTGTTCAAGTAAGGAAAACGTCGCCATTTTAAGTATTTAAAACAGTTCTCATTCTCGCCGCTGGCGGTAAAATCCCATATGCCATACGGTGCTGCCATCTCTGGGATGTATTGACAATGAACGTGGCCTCATTTTAAAACAATGCGCATGTTTCTATCTCTTTCCAGTCCGGAGAAAAAAAATCGGAGGCCTTAGAACTTGACGTATAAGGAAAAGTTATAAGGCGATAACACCGTTCGACAGTGATAAAAAAATACAAATTGTTCAAAGCAGGAGCGCCTTCCATTCTGTACGTGGGCGCTAGAAGTACGGGATTAGGGGGTGAAGTGGCGTCTTTGGTGTATAGGGACTGACGCACAGAGTGAGACAGTCGTGACAAACAGCACACTTGAACAACTTTAGTTTAAAACTAATAACACTCGTAGAAAAATTATCACAGCTTTAACGAAGACGTAATTCCATGATGTGCTTCATGTACTACTGAATTACATACGAAAAGTCTGATAATATTCAAAATTCAAGCGTTTATTTGATATAGTTTTAATTATAGTCGAGTAATTGATTTTAGGATAACAAATCACTACAGAAAACTATACAGCATCCTAGAAAATAATCTTAAACAATTTGTACCAATCAATGAACTGGGCAATGCTTATTTTGCAGAATTAGTAGAATTTTAAGTCTTACATATAATTAATTCTCATATTCCGTAATAACTAGTGAAATTTGGCCATAACCAGGGGAAAGGGCAGGAAAAATCTATTGGAAATGAATGAGTTCATTGATAGTTTTCATTATTTGTTTTAAATTAGTGCTAGTATAGTAATCTACGACAAGAAAGCTTTGACAAAAATTTGCATTGGCCAAACAGTAAAGAGAAACACCTGTGTGTTGAGTATCAGTGGGTGCGTTTTTGAAAGCGGCACAGCCGGCCGAAGTGGCCGTGCGGTTAAAGGCGCTGTGGTCTGGAACCGCAAGACCGCTACGGTCGCAGGTTCGAATCCTGTCTCGGGCATGGATGTTTGCGATGTCCTTAGGTTAGTTAGGTTTAACTAGTTCTAAGTTCTAGGGGACTAATAACCTCAGCAGTTGAGTCCCATAGTGCTCAGAGCCATTTGAACCATTTGAAAGCGGCAAAGTGTGATGCAAGCAGTTTTAATTAGGTTATAAGAAGTAGTTCTCATCATTATTTTTCTCTACATGGATGGAAGACGCTGGGATTTGGAGGCAGAATGGTGATGTGGGTTTATAGGGATTGGGTGCGCGAAATGCGACAGAGTATGTCAACCATGGTCTACCTGAATAGGTTTGGCGCTTAGTTTGCGCGAGAAGTTCAGGGAATGTAAAGCAGTCAGACTACTGGCGGCTGCAGTGCCGCAGTGTTATATTTTGTACCATTCGGCGCGGAAGTACAAGCTTCAGAGCTAGATACATCAGCGTGCAATGGTACGAAACTCTACATTATTCATGTGGCATACCGCGTTGAACATAGAATTTTTGTGCAGTGGCGCCGAACTTCAGCGACTAAGAGTGAACAGTCGGAACTCCGATCTTTACTAGTTAGTTGATGATAGTCTTCAGTTTAGTTTATAGTGTTGAAATCTGACCAATTCTTCGGCAAAAGACAACAGCCTGAATCTGAAAGGCGGCCACCCTCTCTGAGTATTATGTTACTCTAGATACACATGTACACTCTCTGACAAATAGATTGCCAATATTTATTGCCGAGTTCTGTTGATTAAACGGAACATCAAGTAAATTGTTGAATGTAGCATCGAGATACTGAGTCCCTACTTCAAATATTTTAATAAACACAGATCTTAGAAACAGAAATCTTGTACTTTGGTGCGACAGAGTGCGGCTGCGTGTGGTGGCTCCCCTAGACAACCAAGAGCCAAATAATTTAGCTGCCACACGCCATTACAGCTGGCTTGGTGTTGAAAGAAAACTTTATTCCCGTTAGGCTGGAACTTGACACTAATATCGAGTATCACGTACTCTAGTCTTGATAATGGTCCCATTTCGGTATGCGAGAGACTCCAACGTTTTATCAGGTTTGTCATAGCGAGCTGAAGCTACTCCTTGGTGATTAAAATGGTTCAAATGGCTCTAAGCACTATGGGACTTAACATCTGAGGTCATCAGTCCCCTAGACTTAGGACTACTTACACCTAACTAACCTAAGGACATCACACACATCCATGCCCGAGGCAGGATTCGAACCTGCGAGCGTAGCAGAAGCGCGGTTCCGGACTGAAGCGCCTAGAACCGCTCGGCTCCAGCGGCCAGACTTGGTGATTTTTAGATCCTGTAGAACTAGCGCACTGCAGAGGTACGGACTGCTGCGTTTCAACCGCTGTTTTCAAAGTGTCCCAGACATTTTCTATCGGATTAAGCTCGAGTGATTTAGTTGGCAGTCTATATGCAATGGGGTGCCTCAGTGTTCGTCAGTCCAGGAACATATACACTGAGGTGCGAAAGAAACTTGTACACTGTGTAATATCGCGTAGGGCCTTCAAAAGCGCACAGAAGAGCCGTGACACGCCATGGCATGACCTCGACTAATGTCTGAAGCAGTGATGAAGGCAATTGACACCATGAATCCTGCAGGGCTGTCCATAAATCCGTAAGACTAAGAGGGAGTGGAGATCTCTCCTGAACAGCACGTTGCAAGGAATCCCAGATATGCTCAATAATGTTCATGTCTGGGAAGTCTGGTGGCGAGCAGAAGTGTTTAACCTCAGAAGTGTGTTCCTGAAGCCACTCCGTAGTAATTATGGACGTGTGGGGTGTCGCATTGTCCTGCTTGAATTGTCCAAGTCCATCGGAATGCACAATGGACATGAATGGATCAGGTGATCAGACTGGATTTGGATTCATGAAGTTGTCTCCACACCCGTACACGTCCATCCGCTCGATACAGTTTGAAACGATATTGATCCAACTAGGCAACATGTTTCCAGTCAGCCGGCCGTGGTGGCCGAGCGGTTCTAGGCGCTACAGTCTGGAACCGCACGACCGTTACGGTCGCAGGTTCGAATCCTGCCTCGGGCATGGATGTGTGTGATGTCCTTAGGTTTGTTAGGTTTAAGTACTTCTAAGTTCTAGGGGACTGATGATCTCAGAAGTTAAGTCCCATAGTGCTCAGACCCATTTGAACCATTTTGTTTCCAGTCATCAACAGTCCAATGTCAGTGTTGACTGGCCCAGGAGAGGCGTAAGACTTTGTGTCGTGCAGCCATCGGGGGTATACGACTGGATCTTCGGCTCCTAAAGCCCACAGAGATGATTTTTCGTTGAATGGTTCGCAGGGTGACATTTGTTGATAGCCCAGCACTGAAATCTGTAGCAATCTGCGGAAGGGTTGCACTTATGTCACGTTGAACGATTCTCTTCAGTCGTCGTTGGTCCCGTTCTTGCAGGATCTTTTTCCGGCCGCAGCGATGTCGGAGATTTGATGTTTTTCCCGATTCCTGATATTCACAGTACACTCGTGAAATGGTCGTAAGGAAAAATCCTCAGTCCATCGCTACCTCGGAGATGCTGCGCCCCATCGCTCGTGCGACGACTATAACACTGCGTTCAAACTCACTTAAATCTTGATAAACTGCCATTGTAGCAGCAGTAACAGATCTAACAACTGCGCCAGACACTTGTTGTTTTGTTTAGACGTTGCCGACCCCAGTGCTGTATTCTGCCTGTTTACATGTCTCTATATTTGAAAACGCGTGCCTATAACAGTTTCTTTGGGGCTTCAGTGTATGTGAAGCTTAGTGGTAATACCGATTCACTTTACCGGTAACATGAGTGCGTTTTTGTAGACTATTGCTTCTCCTTGGGCAGTTCCTTGGTAAAAAGTTCTGATTAGAGTTTCATGTTTATCCTTTCTTGGTAAATGTCTAAGTTTAGTGCTTTTGTTATAGCCAGAGCCGTTTGTGCAGCTGTTGTGGAGATTTGTTATGTACCTAAATGGTTGACAAATGTGCTCAGCGTAGTACTTAAATTCCCAACTATTTTCAAAAGATATTTACAATAAATCCAATCAATAGTTTTGATTCTTATCCTAATGGGCCTCTTTCGGTGCCCGAAAACTGTGTTTATGTTTTGAGCATTTTTCTCCAGAAAAGAATCCTGTAGCTAAGAGTTAATTGGATATATGAATACTATGTAACTAAAGTGGCTGTTACACTCTTACGGCATGGTTATGAGGGCAAAACATGCTGTTGGCAAATTGCTTACAAGTATCTTTGTTCAGAATGGTTCAAATGGCTCTGAGCACTATGGGACTTAACATCTGAGGTCATCAGTCCCCTAGAACTTAGAACTACTTAAACCTAACTAACCTAAGGACATCACACACATCCATGCCCGAGGCAGGATTCGAACCTGCGACCGGAGCGGTCACGCGGCTCCAGACTGAAGCGCCTAAAACCGCTTGGCCACACCGGGCGGCAGTATCTTTGTGATTTCTCACTACTTCAAAGGACATGTAGTATTTATTCCCAGAAATTTTTTGTTCATTACGCAATCTATAGAGGTACCACCATTTTTCATTTGACAGTGTCATTTTCGCTCTTCTAACTGTGATTTAGAGTATTTGTTTTCTTTAGGTTCCACGTAAGTTATTTGGATGTTGACCAAATGTACAGTTCCTTGAGGGTTTCATTTACCTGTCTGTCAGAAATACTCTTGTCGTGTTCAGCTAATATAATTTTACTGTCATTAGCAAAGGAATTATTCGCCTCAGGACACTGAAGTACAAGAGGAACATAGGAGGAACAGTACTGGCATCTAAACGAATCACGTAGTAAAGGGATTGAGGAGGCATATATGTGTGATTAACAATACCACAATGTCACAATGGATTGCCTCATCAACACGAGTTGACAAATGGGACCGCCTGAGTGAGTGTTTGATGTATTTATCACATTTTTCTTCGGACGTATATAGCTAATTTTAGCGAACTCCGATTTGTTGTTAGTCAGTCATTCAGACATGAAGGAAAGTTCATTTTACTGTTCAGAGCTGTAGTTGTTTGCACAAATCTCAAAACTATAGTCTTATTGCAGCAATTCAGCAGCAGCGCTATACGTATTACAGATAATCGTATATCATTGACGACCCTGCTTTCGGAGCTGGGCCTGAGTGTGGTTACGACGTCTCAATACGGTCAGCCTTATGTGGCGCTGTGAGCAATTGCAATTTGCAAGGTAACCGACTCAGTTTGTACACTGCATGCGTTTTTCATCACAACATTCGCTCGGCAACATACAACACAGAAACGAAAGCATGTTTTTTACGAACGCTAACGTACAGTCGGACCAGAACTAAACTCCTGAGCGGGGGAGTGCTGCTATTTACACAAACATCGAATATTTCAAATTATAACAAAGTTACAAACATAAGGTGTTTCAAGGATCTTCTAGAAAAAACTGAGATGGGCTTGCATCCATTAACAGCAGGAAACCTGTTGTCACTGATAAATAGTGAATAATAGAAAATTGCTTGTGGTGATGTTTGAACTGGCGACCGTCAGCATGCTATTGTGGAACGCTAACCATTATACGAAACTGTATGCAACACAGCTCCACCCCTCTGGACTGTAGTAGGCTTCATACGGGGGATTGGGACGACGTTTCTGCACTTAAATCTTCTTTATGAAAGGTTACAACCCTCGACTTCACATTTGACGCCCGGCCAACGATGCAACACTGCTCATAGCAGCCTCTCCTGAAAATACAGCTTGTAGCGGTAACACTTTTTTTTATGTTTGTGACTATGGGAGGTTCAAGGAAACTGAAAACCAACTCGGCGATCGCAAAACTTCGAAGGGACAGGCTACATTCGACACTCGTAGTGAAGAGGACGTAGGAACAAGATCAGAACACGAGTATCTGCCCGCAGTGTCGTACAGAGGACCTTTGACAACATCTAAAACCAGGGTGTTGAGGTCAGCTACAATGAATACTTCTCAAACAGCGAAACGTGACTGTGGCCTCCTATCCCTAGGATTAGTATCTTCTGTTCTTACTATGTGTTACATGGCTGCTATTGGTACTCCATTCCTTGCAGTTATGCTGGACAGCCCGCGTTGATATACCAATAAATCTGTCAACTTCGCTCATGATGTGATCATGGGCAGGTGCAAGTGCGGTAGCTCCTTACCGCCATTGTGTTACGTTTCCATGTCAACCAACTTGCTGGGCTGATTCTATACAGCCGACTGGCACAGCCATGACTTGCGTTACGAGGGTCGTATGACCACATGCTACCAGTTCTACAGCGATTCAAAGCGATCCCTGTGTTCTTTGAAAGGGGTGAGTAATATTTTGTCCACTGAAATTACCATTTCCTCTAAAATGAAGAAAACCTGATAACATGCTGATTGGCTTTGTTGTCAAAACGTTGTTCTCTTATCATTTCTGGATAGTATTTCATCTTATACAATGATCTGTTTATTAATTGGTTTTTCTCCTTCTTCAAAGCTTTTTTGCTTTTCATCAGTGCTGGATCTCCCCTCTGTTCAGCAACAATATCATTTAATGTAACGATGACTGAGATTTCATCCACGCTGCAGTGTTTCGCCAAAATGATTCCTTTAAAGGCAGTGGACCTCTTTGTGTTTGCATCAAACGTTGTGTACCACTGTGATGTCCTCCTATTCTTGAAGCCTCAGGACCAGACAGGTCGTTTCGGGCTAGTCACTCAGTATTGAGAATGTTGGCCCATCACAACAGTGAATGGTTTGCGGAATACATCTGGAGGATGGAACCTGTTGATGATCCCAACAACTGCAAAATGCTCTTCTCGGTTGTAAACTGGCACATCCCAGACTTTGAGATACTCTGGAAGCATAAGCTATCACAGTTTCTAGCACCTTCTTGAACAACTGCACTTATCCCATAACCGATAGCATCGGTGTTAAGTTCTGTCTCAGCATTCTCGTTGTACGATGTTAAGACTGCACAAAATTTTAGCGTCTCCTTAAGGACAAGGAAGATGTTTCTTGTACATCGTTCGAGGAAAATTTGACTTCTCCCTGTGGTAGTTCTTGCAAGGGGAGTGCCTTGACATAAAAGTCGTTTATGAATCGCTGTAATACGGGCACATTCCAAGAAAACTTCTCACATCACGATTGTGTTGAGAAATCAGAAAAGGTGAGGCTACTTTTATTTTCTCTGGAATGGATTGGACTCTATTGCCATTCACTAGGTGCCCTAAGATTTTTATCTCTTGCACGACGAAGAGGCAATTTTTCAGGTTCAGGTGTAGGCTTAAAGATAAAACGTGTTTCAAAAAGGTTGTCGGGCAGCTTAGGTGATCTTCAAATGAAATCTCATCCAGACAGCACAGACACGTCGTCCATATCTCGAGACACGTTGTTCACTACATGTTCGAAGGTGGCTGGAGCATTACACAGTCAAAACGACAAAACTTTAAACACATAAACGCCGTCAGCAGTTACGTACGTAGTCTGTTCACAGTCAGACTTGTCAGCCTCGATTTATCGGTAGCGTGTCTGGACGTCTATAGTTGACAAGTACTTCGCTACTTTCAAGCAGTGTAGGGTATCACCAGTGTGCGACAATGGACCGATATCTTTCTTCATTACTATGTTCAGTCGTCTGTTACCGACATGGAAACGTCACGTATCAATCTTCTTCTTTACAAGGATCACAGGATAGGGTCAACAACTACCTGAATGTTCAGTGATATCTTGCAGCAACTTCTCCACTTTGTCCCGGATTATCCCTCGTTCAGACGGCGACACTTCATATGAGTGGCGGCTAGTTGATGGATGATCCGCAATGCTGATACGGCGTTTTACTATGAGTCACCTGGTCTTTTATCTACTCCAGATTTGAAAAAAATCCGAAAAAAATATCGCAGAACTGCTTTAATGGCCAATGTTATTACTCAGTTAGTCCATGTCCTATGTCCGTTTCTATAGTGCCTCCTCCTCTGCGTTGTCTTTATTGGTAGCGCATCACGATTCTTTGTAGATGACGTTAAAGTGACCTTTCTGGACTGTTTTGGCTGTCCCTCTGCACATACCTATAGGGATGAGTTATTGTAGTTATTGCTCCTCCAGACTGTCAGTGATTCAAAATTTTTCTTGACTACTTACGATGCTTACGATCTTCGCTGGCATGTAAATTTCTTTTGTGAGACAGAGTAGCTTTTAACACTCGACAAAAGTTTCACTGTTAACTGAGCATTTCGATTGACAGCAGGAGCTCGTCTCGTTGATAACAGTGGGGTAACAACGTCTCCATTGGCAAACAACACTCTAGTACAGTATCTGTTGTGTGTGCTTGTTGGAATGGCTCGTTATTCTGGAGATCTGATCGTCCACAATAGTAGTAGGACGAAGTCGAAGTTGGGTCAGCCTGAATTGGCAGTTTTGGTTCAAATCGTTCAAATGGCTTTGAGCGCTATGGAACTTAACATCTCAGGTCATCAGTTCCCTAGAACTTAGTACTACTTAAACCTAACTACGCTAAGAACATCACACATATCCATGCCCGAGGCTGGATTCGCACCTGCGACCGTAGCGGTCCCGCGGTTCCAGACTGAAGTGCGTAGAACCTTTCGGCCACTGCAGCCGGCTTGGCAATTTTCTTCACGATGTTGTCTCTCCTCTCACCCTGGAGCGCAGATGGGTAAATGTCGCACTGTCGATGACACCCCCCTCCTCCCCCTCCCCCACTTCCTCTACCCTCCCCCACTTTCAACCAACCCTCACCAATTCCGTGCCCTTTCCTCATTTGTGAACTGGCAGGAAAAAGTCTCAGTCTGTGCTGAGCTGCTGTAGAAAGGGATGTAAGATGGTGTATTTATTTACTTTACTTATTTTTGGGGGTGTTATCCTGCTGAAAAATTTTTCTAAATTTTTGGCAGCGAAACCGAACTGACAATTATACCACAGCCTTGGTGCTTGAAATTTCGTTATGATAAAAAACACCCACCATTTCAGAAAAAACAATACCTCTGTAAAACGTTATATAAATAATAACTCAAACAAAACCATCCGCTGGCTTACATATCGAAAAACGTCGAAGAAAAATGATTTGTAAATTGTCTGATCGTGGAAATGGAAATGCTGTGTGGCTAGGGCGACCTATTGGGTAGACTATTCGCCTGGTGCAAGTCTTTCGAGTTGATACCACTTCGGCGACTTGCGTGTCGATGGGGATTAAATGATAATCATAAGGACAACACAACACCCAGTCGCTGAGCGGAGAAAATCTCCGACACAGCCGGGATTCGAGCCGGGGCCATTAGGTATGACATTCCGTCGCGCTGACCACCCAGCTACCAGATGCGGACTGTCCGATCATACGACACAACAAAACCATGTATCATAAAAATCATCAATGATAAATGCTCTGAAGTTGTTCTAAAAACGATAACTGAAACAAAAACATGACCTGGCCTACACACCGAGACACTTCGAAGAAAAACGATTTGTAAACTGTCTGATGATAGCACAAGACAAAACCACATATCACAAACGAAACATCAATGAAAGACGCTCTGAAAGTTGTTCTAAAAACGATAATTGAAGCAAAACCGTAAACTGACCTACATATAGAAAAATATCGAAGAAAATGGATGTTAACAGATATAAAAATGCCACGAAATTGCCGAGAGATATCGCGCTGAAGGTTAAAACTGCTACTAATGCAATACGCAAAACAGTAAAGACCCCCACCGCCTGTAAATACACTACTGGCCATCAAAATTGCTACACCAAGAAGAAATGCGGATGATAAACGGGTATTCATTGAACAAATATATTATATTAGAACTGAGATGTGATTACATTTTCATGCAATTTGGGTGCATAGATCCTGAAAAATCAGTACCCAGAACAGTCACCTCTGGCCGTAATAACTGCCTTGATACGCCTGGGCATTGAGTCAAACAGGGCTTGGATGGCGTGTACAGGTGCAGTTGCCCATACAGCTTCAACACGATACCACAGTTCATCAAGAGTCGTGACTGGCGTATTGACCTGACCAGACGTTTTCAATTAGTGAGAGATCTGGAGAATGTGCTGGCCAGGGCAGCAGTTGAACATTTTCTGTATCCAGAAAGGCCCGTACAGGACCTGCAACATGCGGTCGTGCATTATCCTGCTGAAATGTAGGGTTTGGCAGGAACCGAATGCAGGGTAGAACCACGGGTCGTAACACATCTGAAATGTAACGTCCACTGTTCAAAGTGCCGTCAATGCGAACAAGAGGTGACCGAGACGTGTAACCAATGGCACCCCATACCATCACGCCGGGTGATACGCCAGTATGGCGATGACGGATACACGCTTCCAATGTGCGTTCAACTTGATGTCGCCAAACATGGATGCGACCATCATGATGCTGTAAACAGAACCTGGATTCATCCGAAAAAATGACGTTTTGTCATTCGTGAGCCCAGGTTCGTCGTTAAGTACACCGTCGCAGGCGCTCCTGTCTGTGATGCAGTGCCAAGGGTAACCGCATCCATGGTCTCCGAGCTGACAGTCCATGCTGCTGCAAACGTCGTCGAACTGTTCGTGCAGATGGTTGTTGTCTTGCAAACGTCGCCATCTGTTGACTCAGGGATCGAGACGTCTTTGCACGATCCGTTACAGTCATGCGGATAAGATGCCTGTCATCTCGACTGCTAGTGATACGAGGCCGTTGGGATCCAGCACGGCGTTCCGTATTACCCTCCTGAACCAAGCGATTCCGTATTCTGCCAACAGTCATTGGATCTCGACCATCACGAGCAGCAGTGTCGCAATACGATAAACTGCAATCGCGATAGGTTGCAATCCGACCTTGATCAAAGTCGGAAACGTGATGGTACACATTTCTCCTTCTTACACGAGGCATCACAACAACGTTTCACCAGGCAACGCAGGTCAACTGCTGTTTGTGTATGAGAAATCGGTTGGAAACTTTCCCCATGTCAGCTCGTTGTAGGTGTCGTCACCGGCGCCAACCTTGTGTGAATGCTCTGAAAAGCTAATCATTTGCATATCACAGAATCTTCTTCCTGTCGGTTAAATTTCGCATCTGTAGCACGTCATCTTCGTGGTGTAGTAATTTTAATGGCCAGTCGTGTACAATCACATATTTAAACGAAAATCATGTGAGGATTCGCGCTTTCCGGCTGCTCGCTGTCCAGCTGGCTTCATGGCTCTCTGCTGTCTGACACCCAGAGTGAGGCAGCTGGTACAGCACCGCCTTGTGGCAGGATGTGGTGGCTGCTATCTGCACTAGGGCGTGGCTGGACATGGCTACTTTATTGGTCTGCTGCGGTCAGTAATGCAGTACCAACTCGAGCCTTTTGTCTCATCAACTGCTCACAACTATATGGTGCAGCCCTCACTGTATGCTTCCCTCCCCCCTGCTCATGAGTGTAAGCTAACAAATACCACACTGCGAGGCCTTCACATCCCTCATTGCTGGTGCCACAGAGGACTACCATTCCCTCCTGCGTTTTCCAGATATGTTTCAAACATCACTATCAAAGGTGATATCGGTCTAATGGCTCCTTCTAGGAAGCGCTATACTGTTTCCCCCATCACACAGGAACCAGAGTCACCTCAGGGAAGTATGCAGTTGCTTCCTGTGCGTGTGAGAACCCACAGTTTTGTCTGCAACACGACAATTTATCTCTTTAGCATTCTGAAGACCATCTAGTAGAAGCTGGCAGCTCTCTACTCGTCAAAGATAGTGGGAACACATGCAAGTCCAGCATTCATCTGCAGACATGTCCTAACTTGTTGGTCACTGTTCCTGCAATACTATAGGCTGTCGCAGAAATACTGGGGTCTTCAGATGTTATATAAACCCTCATCCTGATGCAGTCACCCTCATTCTGCCTCTGTGTACAGCTGCACTTATTTCGAATTCTCGCCAGCAAGATGAAATGCTCATATCAACATCTCCAACCTCTGGCAGTGCCACTGGCAGACGCCCAAGACCAGATGAAGACATATTCCTGTGTAAGTACATACATTCATCTTCAGTGCAAGTTCGTGTTCGGATTTAGGAACAAATAACTCTCATTAAAAAAAAAGACTGTTATTTGGTAGGACATAGAATCACACATTAAACGAATGTTATTTGGTGTTAAGGTTTTCCAGAAGAATTTCTCTGTATGCCTTTACCCAGTGTGTTAGCCCGGCCAGAGCTACTCTTTGGTGCTTCTCACCGCTGATACCTCTTCCTGTAACAACTGGAAACTTTTACGGTGTCTCGTTCTCCTGATTCAGTATCAAGTTGCATTCTAGTGGCTCTGTGTGTGTCTGTGTTAAGATGCTTTAGGAACAAGCAGCTCTCGTTAAAAACAACTACGTTATTTTCCACCATGCAGCTGCATGTTTTTCTATTAGTATTTCTATATTCTCGTTTGGATTTACTAGTTCTGTGTTTTCCAGGTGCTTTTTTTCTCTTTTAGTCACAGCGTGCATCCATGAAGTGTAGCAGCAACTAATTCATCAGCTGGAAGCTGAAAGAGAAGTGATGGTTACACAACCTCAGGAACACCGTCTTCCAGCGGTCCTTCTACTGGCACATCAACCCTGTAAATAATTAATTATTATCTCTTCAAATCTCGTAGTATATTTACATTAGAAGAAGAATGAGTTTACATTTCTTTATTCTTGTTACAGTGCACGATCACGACCAAATACCTGTGCTTGTTGAGAGATATCACAATGGGGAGTCTCCATCGAAACCATCATATAAGCAGTAGCGGATGCATATGGGGGGCGCTCTTTTTCGTCAGTCGACTAGACTGAATCGAGTTATCGAGCAGTTTTTTTCCCTATGTAGTACGCGCGTCCGCGTCATCGCATTTTATACGTTTCTGTCTCACACAGGTAGCTAACACATACCTACGAGAAAAGTCGCGATCATTCTAGCGATTCTGTCTGGCATTTGTTCGAGAAAAGTCGCGAATATTCTACTGCTTTCTTGTGCAGAGAACCTTCGATACCTAGCGTTATACGAGGGTTGACTGAAAAGTAATGCCTCCACCTTTGTAAATCTTCAACAGTTGGCAGCATTGGTATACGGCAGCTACTGGCTTGTTCCGTAGCCTCTACTCTACAGCTCCAGTTGGCGGGAAGCCTTAGCATTGAACGGTTGTGTCGTTACAGTGTAAAGTATGGAACGCTGAGGAAACGGTCGGTCAATGTGATTTAAGCGACGTGCAGTATTGATTTCTTGACAGCAGAAGGTGTCACCCCAAAGGAGATTCATCAGAGAATCAAAGCAGTTTATGTGATTGTATTGATGTGAGTACTATGCGTCGTTGGGCGAGTAAGTTTAAAGACGTTGAAGCGGGAACATCTGACTTGCGTGACAGACAAAGAGTTGAACGTCCTGTGACAGCAGCCACCGAGTTTCACAAGCAAAATGTTGACGTATTGATCCAGGACGATCGTCGTATCACTCAGAGAGAAGTTGCAAGCACAATCGGCATTTAACAAGAACGTGTGGGTTACGCTATTGCTTTGCTTAGCTATCGTAAGATTTGTGCACGAAGGGTACACCAGATGCTGACTCCTGAAATGAAAGCATACAGACTTGAAATTTGTCAGGAACTTCTCTCACGTTACGAGAATGAAGGTGACGCCTTTCCCCATTCAATTATGACAGGAGACGAAACGTGGGTACACCATTACGACCCGGAGACGAAACGTCAGTCTATGGAATATCACCACAAAGACGCACCCGAGAAAAAGAAATTCAAGACGCAGCCCTCAGCTGGAAAAGTCATGGCCACAGTGTTCTAGAACGCAGATGGTGTTATTCATGTTGATTTCCTTGATCGTGGAGCAACAATAAATTCCGAGCGTTACATCACAACGCTGCGAACTCTGAAACGACGGCTAACAAGGGTCCGAAAGGAGAAGGGGAATGTTTTCCTGCAGCATGACAATGCCAAACCACACACTTCACGTGCCACCACAGCAGAACTTCACCACCGTACGGCATCCTCCATGCAGTCCAGATTTAGCACCATCTGACTTCCATCTGTTCCCGATAATGAAAGACCATCTGCGGGGTCATCATTATGCTTCTGATGGAGATGTGAGACTGTGGTCGTGGAAACAGTGTCGACTTCTTTCATGACTTCAGAAAACTTGTTCATCGTTGGCAGAAATGTACCCAATTGGCTGGTGATTATGTGGAAAACTGAATATTGGTAATTAAAGACCACATTCTATGGATTATTTCAGCGTTTGATTTATTCAAATATTAGCATCAAAACCCAATTAACGAATGTGGAGGCATTACTTTTCATTCAACCCTCGTAAATACGGACTATTCGCCGAATAGGAAACTGGTTTACATTCAGAAGCAGAAATATAAAGACTGGAGAATGAATAAATTAAAAGTCCTAGTTGTAACAAGTGGAAGTGTGAATATTAGTCAACAGTGAGAGTGCTCAGTTGATTCTGAAGTATTAATAACAGTAATTCATAGTAATTTCTCATTTAAAATAGTATTACGAGACTCGTAACAATTTTTTACAATTAACATAATACGATTTAGGTATGGGAAACTATTGATGCTTATATCTCTGGCAATAGTTACTTTCGAGAAGATTCCTAAAAACGCATTGTTACTATATAGGCCGTTTATCGAATGCATGTGACTTGGTTATTTTTTAGTATGGTAAAAGTAAAGGCAGCTCAAAATATCTTGAGCGCCCCCTCCTTGAGGTATTTCTGTATCCACCACTGGATGTAAGTACATAGAAATCAGGTTTTGTAGTAGCAGTAATAGTAGTGGTAGTATATATTTTAGAAAAGGAAGTTTCCAATTCCATTTTTTTGTTACAGTGGGCACAGGTCAGTGGCCCCTGAGAGTAGGGAGGCGCTGGAGCAGTTAGTGGAGGAACAACAACTCCCAGAATCCCACTCGCTCATGCCAAGCTGGGTGGTGAAAATGGTGTGCGAAAGGGGGGGGGGGGTACTGTGAACCACAATCCACCCCAAAGCCCAACTGCGCTACACATGTCCCATATGATGCAGATATCTAGGATGAGATATCACGTTGGGAGCTTGGAAATTATGTAATTATTATATTTAACAGATGTTCTTTCTGTAGTTTCAGTAGTAGTGGTAGCAAGTAGGTAGAGTTATTCTCTCCCTCTCTTCACAGATGCACCATCACTGAGCGCTGTGGCTCGGGTGCAAAGACAGATCAGCCACATGGAATGCTGTCTCTGCCACTGTCACCTCCAACGCCCTCATTCCACTGTCCCACTCTGGCATCCGTGGCGATGCTAACTCCTCTGGCTGCCAAAATACCACCACGAGTATCTGGAGTTGGGATAGCTGTACCATCCAGAAGATCCACATCGCCTCATCCTGGTTGATACCACTGGCCTTATGCAGATCGTTATGCATCGACACCATCATACAGACCAGCATCGCCCCAGTCCTGCTGTTCCAGCTAGAATGATGAAGACTGCCAACAGCAACACACCACTAGTCATAGTGTTTCAATGGTAGGAAGCCAAAGTATATGATGATTGGGGTTGCTATTGATGAGCTTATCTCATTCTCCAGGACTGAGAATCATGTAGGGTATATAAAGACCCAATAGGGATTCTAAACACTTGCTTCCCCCTGCTGGGGAGAGAAATTACTCAGCTCGTCAATCATCCAGATTACCCCTCAATTAAGTGTAGTGCAGTGCTGTGTTAGAAGCTCACGTATCCCTCAAAACACAGCGGTGCTGCAGAGGAGAGCAACATCACCTACATTTGTGGGAGAACTAATGGAGTAGTGAAACGGAGCACCTCAATCACTATGTGGCTTAAAGATTCCACGTTGTGTGCAACAAGGGACAAGATATCCAAGGTGGAATATGAGGCTCTAATAACGCACACAGCCGAGTAATACACCTCGACATCCATATGTATCTCCATCGTCCAGGCAATGGTGGGTCCAGCAATATCAAGCTTCCTGACGATACAGCTAACGAGAAGACACCTATTAACGTCAAAAACGACGATGAATATTGCTTCGCGTGGTCTCTCCTGGATTGTAAGAGAAATTATAAGGTGCATCCAGAGTGCTTTACTCGATACGGTCATAATATTGATGTTTGTGGTTTCTGTAACTTTGCCGGTATTGAATTCAATGTAAAATCCTAGGACGTTCCTAATTTGAGGCACAGAGTCGTGACATATTGGTACACATTTACATATATGCTGGGCGAGTGCAGTTCAAATGATTGTATATTTTCGAACCATACTCTCTGATTTGTATGTCTGCGTAAAATACATGTGAACATGCTTCTATTGTCAGATGAGAGAAGTAAGGAGAAAAGTAATTATCATTATCGCTGTATTAGGGACATTTCCCACTCTCTTTCCGCCCAATTGCGTAAACATGACCACAGACGGTACTTTTGCTTATGAAGTCTCAATGCTTTTTCCTCGAACGAGTCATTGACGAATCACCACTTTAATTGTCTTGGGATGCCAGGCGCAAGAAAACGATGGTTAGCATCGAACTATTGACTGATCCTCGTGCTGTGTAATAAAATGCAGGGTAAAGAGCGTAAGGTGGTCATGTGTACACTCCAGAAATTCTCTAGAACAAAGGAAAGCAAGTGCACGTCCATGTCCATGTAAAGTTTTGTATACCCTCCCAAATTTGGGATGTAAAACTCCTGCTAAACATTCACAGCGTGTGTTATGGGTGGCATTCTGGAACTTCTCCATTAGATGACAATTGCCCTATGAGGAGTGTCCGCTTTCCAATCTAATGGCTGCCTCTAGATATGACAGTCAACTGTCTTCTTTTACAAATCATTCTACTTCTTTGACTCGGAGATGGAAATTTCGGTTCCGCATGGCTTATTAATCTCTTGATAAAAATTTTCCACCTCAGTGAGCAACTAAATCGCAAGATTATTCCCAACATATGGCTACTAAGACTTGAATCATATGAACATACACCCTGGTACACTACTGCATACGATATGTGTTACTCGGTGAAGTTGGTATTTTAGGCTGAAAGGCCGCATTCACATTGGGTCACAGGAGCGAGGAGGCACTCAAAGTCAGCATACACTACAAAAGGGCAACGCTCCTGATGGTAGGAATTCTTAAACTTCAAGATTTTGTATTCCGCAGTGGGCATGACAACATGTACTGGTTTCCTGGCTGAGTTGTCAATTTGATGATTTACTAAGAGCTCGTCTGAGGAAAAAGCACCGACACATCTTAAGCAAAAGTACAGCCTGATGCCAGGATTACTTAGCTGGGTGGAAAGAAGGTGTGACAAGCCCCTAATCCATGCAGTAATGATAATTACTTTTCTCTTTATTTCTCTCATCTGACAGTAGAAGCATATTCATATGTATTTTATACTGACAAGAAAATTAAAAAGAAGTGGATGGATCTGAGAGTATGGTTCGAAAATATACTTTTTGAACTGTAACTGCCCAGAGTATAAATATGAACCAACATGTCACGATTCTGTGCCTCAAATTCAGGAACGTCCTGGGATTTTACCGGGAATTCGATACCGTTAGTTATAAAAACCACAAACATCACGTCTGACTGTATCGAGTTAAGCACTCTGGATGCACCCTATAATTTCTCTCGCAAGCCGGGAGAGACCATGCGAAGCAATATTCATCGTCATTTTTGACATTAATAGATGTCTTCTCGTTAGCTATATTGTCAGGAAGCTTGATATTACTAGACTCACCATTGACTGGATCATGGACGTACATATGGATGTCGAGGTGTATTACTCTGCTGAGTGCTTTACCAGACCCTCCATGTTCCACCTCGGAAAAATTGCACCTTGTTGCAGTCAAGGTGAAATCTTTAATCCACGTAACGAATGAGGTGGTTAGCGTTACCACTCCATCGGTTCTCCCCCAAATGTAGACGATACTGCACTCCTCTACTGCACCACTGTGTTTTGAGGGATGCGTGAGCTTGCAGCACAGCACTGCACTGCACGTAATGGAGGAGTGGTGTGGATGATTGACGAGCTGAATGATCTCTCTCTCCAGCAGGGGGAAGCAAGCGTTCAGAAACCCTGTTGGGTCTTTATACTCCCGTGCTCGGTTCTCAGTGTTGGAGAATGAGATGAGCTCGTCAAAAGCATCTGCAGTGACCACATAGTTTAGCTCTGGCATGATGCTACTGACCTGATGCCCATCACTATTAGGACAGGGGAAGAAGCTGCTCCCTACCATTGAAACACTGTGAGTGGTGGGTTGCTGTTGGCAGCCTTCATTACCCCAGTAAGAACAGCTGGTATGGGGCAATGCAGGACTGCACGATGGAGGCGGTGAGATTCAACCTGCATCAGCCAGTGGGAGTGGCCTGGCTGGGGCAATACAGATCTGCTAGATGATGCAGCTACCCCAGCTGGTGGCAGTTTCCTGTCAGCCAGAGGAGTTAGCCTGAGCAGGATGGAAGAATGGTGTCACTGAAGGTGGCTGCATCCCATGCTGCTACAAGTCTCGTTCTGCTGGGCGAGGCATGCCTAATGGGGCAGCGTTTTGTTGTTGGCATTACCATCTACCTATGCACCCATGCTACAGTGTAATGGTGTAGCCCGTGAAGGGAGAGAGAATAAGTATACCTGCATGCTACCACTACACTGCAAGGAAAGAAAGAACACTAATTATATACAATAATTGTGTAGTTGGCAATCTGCCCAAGATGATATCTGGTCCCAGATGTCTGCATCAGTGATATCCATAGCCCAGTTGGGCATTGGCAGGGTTGGGGTTTACAGTAACCCTGCTCTCCCACCACTTTCCCCACTCAGTCTGGCATTGGCGAGTTTGGTTCTGGGAGTTATTGCTGCTCCACTAACTTCTCCAACATCTCGCCACTCTCATGGAGCCATTGGTCTATGTCCACTCTAACAAGAACAACTGTAACTGCAAACATTCTTTTCTAGAACATATACTACTCCTACGAAACATGATGTCTGTGTCTTGACATGATGGTTGTGAAAGTGACTCTCCATTGTGATGTCTCTGAAGAACCGCATGTAATTGGTCCAGATCGTGTACTTAACAAGAAAACAAACAGAAATGTAAATTCATTCTTCTTCTAATGTAAATGTGCTACAAGATTTGCAGATGAAATAATTATGTACTTCCAAGACTGCTGTGCCGGTGGAAGCATGGCTGGAGGAAGCTATTCCTGGGGTTGTGTAATCACCACCTCTCTTTCAGCTTCCAGCTGACGAATTAACTGCTCCTGCATTTCATGGATGTAGGCTGCAATGAATAGAAAAAAAAGACTTGTAAAACACAGAACTACTAAATTCACCGAAAATATAGAGATACTAAATACAAAACCATGCAGGGCAAGGATCAAAATAACATATTTGTTTGTAACGAGAGCTTCTTGTTCCTATATAATTTTAAATCGTTTTAACACGCATACACAGAGAGAGAGAGAGGGGAGAGGTAGAGAGAGAGAGAGAGAGAGAGAGAGAGAGAGAGAGAGAGAGAGCTACTATAATTAAACTTGGTACTAAATCAGACAAACGACCATAAAAGTTTCTCGCATATATAGGAAGAGGCATCAGCAGTGGGAAGCACTGAAGAGTATCTTTGGCATGGGTAACACACAAGCTGAAGATGTACAGAGAAATTCTTCTGGAATATCTTAACACGAAATAACACTCGTTTAATGCATGATACTGAATCTGATGAGATAACAGTCGTTTCATTAACGAAAGCTACTTGTTCCTAACTCCCAACACAACCACACATTGAAGGTGGAAGTATGTACTTTACACAGTAATTCACCATCATCCAGCCTAAGGCGTTTGCAGCTGGGATTGCCGCACGTAGAAGATATTCATGAAGAGGGTTTCATCTTAGCGGCGAGAACTCGAAATAAGAGTAGCTGTAGACAGAGGTTGAATGAGGGTGACTGCAACAGGACAAGGGTATGTTTGAAATCTGATGACCAAACTATTTCCACAACAGGCAATAGGATTGCAGGAACAGTGACCAACAAATTGCCGGCCGGGGTGGCCGAGCGGTTCTAGGCGCTACAGTCTGGAACCGCACGACAGCTACGGTCGCAGGTTCGAATCCTGCCATGGACATGGATGTGTGTGGTGTCCTTAGGTTAGTTAGGTTTAAGCAGTTCTAAGTTCTAGGGGACTGATGACCTCAGATGTTAAGTCCCATAGTGCTCAGAGCCATTTGAACCATTTTTGAACCAACAAATTAGAACAAATCTGCAGATAAATGCTGAACATGCATGTATCTGCATCATCGTTGACAAGCACAGCGCTGCCGACTTCTACTGAGTGGTCTTCAACCATTGAGGTGGACCGCTAGCGAGATAAACTGTCGTTTTTCAGACAAAACTGCGTGTTCTCACGCAGCAAGGAAGTGGCTGGATACTTTCCTGGCGTGCCTCTGATTCCTGTGTGAGGAGGGCAATGGCATAATCCTTCCTAGAAGTTGCTGGTAGATCAGTATCGCCTTTGATAGTGAAATAGTTTGATCTGCTCCAGACAAAGATATAGGCCCCAGTTCCCTGGTATAATTGGTACACATCTGGGAAACACAGATCGGAACAGAAGTCATCTGTGGCAGCAGCAAAGGGAGATATGGCGGGCCTCACAGCAAGGAGCCCCAAACACGCGACCGACCTGTTACACTGCAGCCATGAGCAGGTGGTGGAAACTGCATGGCGAGGAGCACCCCTATCTGGTTGCGAGCACATAGTGAGACAAAAGACGGGAGCAGGTACCACATTACGGACCACAGCAGACTGATACGATAGCTGTACCTGGCCATGCACTAGTTCAGGTAGTGCTTGCCTGACCCCATCACAAGGTGGTGGTCCACCTGCTTCCTTGCCCCTGGGCATCAGACAGTAGTGAGCCATGAAGTCAGCTGGACGTATGCAGGCAGCTGGAAGATGAGATTTTTTAAAAATGCTATCACATTTAAGAGTGATGGGGTCATGGTTGTGTGCATAGCGTTACTAGCATTTATAACTTCTGATGTGGTAGCACTCAGTAATTTTCGTGGCGTTTTTTTATATGTTAATCTCTGTAGCAAGCGGTTTTGCTTCAAAGTTTTTTGATGTGTGTTCCACTTTATGGTTTTGCTTCAGTCAACGTTTTCAGAACAATTTTCAGAGCGTTTTTCTATAGCACACTGTTTTTTTACGATTAGTGGGTGTTTTTCTATCGTATCGCCAATTTCAAGCACACATGCTGTAGGGTAATTCTCAGTTCGTTTTCCCCACCTAAAATTTAGGAAATTCTTCAGGAGGATAACATGCTCAAAAATAAATAAAGTAAATAAATGAAGACGTTGCCTTACATCCTTTCTCTCCAGCAGCTAAGCAAGACTGAGGCTTTTTTCCCACCAATTCACAAATGGGTGTGGGGAGAGTAGAAGTGGGGGAGAGGAAGGTTAGTGGGGGAGGGGAGGGGAGAAGTGGAGGAGGAGAGGGTAAGTGGGCAGTGGGAGGAGTAGAGCTGGTATCACGGTTAAAATGGTTCTGAGCACTATGGGACTTAACATCTGAGGTCATCAGTCCCTAGAACTTAGAACTACTTAAACCTAACTAACCTGAGGACACCACACACATCCATGCCCGTGGCAGGATTCGAACCTGCGACTGCAGAGCTGGTAACATGAAAATGTGACATTGCAACATTTACCCCCAGGGTGAGGGGGATGTGGGATAGCCACCATCTTGAATATATTTGGCAACAATGCAGGCTGTCATAGGTTTGGCTCTGTCCCACTACTCACTATGAGTAGTGGGACTCTATGAGTGCTTGTTATGATTGCTAAAAGTCTCATATAAGAGTAACTTTATGGGCACAGTCTGTTAGAATGAGAAATTTGAGGGGCTGTGTTCTATCATTGACAGTTATTCTTGCCTTACATAGTCCTGTTGGCTGAACATATTTCTCAGTTATGACTTTCAGCACAATCACTTTTGTAGCATGGAACATAGTCATCTATAGTTGATGATAATAAGCATGAAGCCCGTGAGTCAACTGGCCTGCAGGCATGTTGGCCATCAATGGCGATGTCGATGAGATTTGCTGAAAACTTTGTGACTGTCATTCATTTCTGAAGATGGTCGCCTCATTTAACTTACCTGAGTTCAGGAGCTAGATGAGTGGCAATTATCTCTATATGGTCCCCTCGATTAATATACCTGAATGAAGCGGCTAGGTGACTGGCTATTATCTCTATATGGCGATGGGGAATGGCTATGCTGAGTTTACATGGTACATAGCATGGCGATGCCTTCATCCCACAGAGTGACTAACGATCTGCATTTGACTGGCGTGAACAGAACCGTTGTGATGATTGACGTTTGGCAGCATAATAGTAATCATCCAAACCTCTCCTCCTTTTTCTCCAGTAACGTACAAACGTGTCCTGTGTGTCCATATTGGAAACACACTAGGAGTTCTTCTATGGGGCGTAATACTTGGCGGAGGAGCTGGTCATACTTGTGGTGGTCGGGTTCTGGGTCGTCGTTTGATAGCTGTGGCACAAGTCCGGGTTGGCCGAGTCCATTTTTCCTTGCACATTAGGCTGGTGGCGAGGATTTGTGCTAAAGATCGACACATCTCTTTTACAACATTATCTATGACCTCCTGATGTACTGGGTCGACATTCTTGGCCGCTATTTCTTGCTTAGTTTGTCCTACAGTTCTTGTTGCTATAAAATGCGGTATTTCATCTCTCATTGCGTGGCATATGAGAGAGACGAGGTAGTGGTGGACTTCCACAACTGCCATAGGGCCACATTAGGGAGTCAGTCATATTTCTTCCATTCGACTCTTTTTCTCTTGCATGTCCCTGAAGTGCTTGCACCACTTGTTGAATTACTCGGTTGTTGTGATATACTTTACCCTGATGAACTGGGTACATGTCTTACGTGACTCCTTTCGTCAAATGTGTTACTTTTGTCAGATTCTGTCATATTTTGATGCAAAATGTCGCATATGGCCAAAGCACTCAGCATATACGAAGGTGGTTTGAAAAGTTCTCAGAATGAAATAAAAAAAAATACTTACATCACTGAAACTTTTTTTTATTTTTCACTGTATTCTCCTTGTAGATTAATGCACTTGGTCCAGTTATGTTCCAGTGCCTTGATCCCATCTCGAAAATGAGTTTCCTACACGCCTGCAAAATAGTTGTCGACTCCAGCTACCCATTCTTCATCTGAAGTGAATCCTCGTCCACCAAGAAAAATTTTTAGTTTTGGGAAGAGATGGAAGTCTGACAGAGCCATATCAGATGAATAAGGTGGGTGTGGCAACAATTCATACCTTAGTTTATCTAATTTTGCGATGGCGATGGCACATGTGTGTGGGTGCGCATTGTCTTGATGGAAGATGACTTTCTTCCTTGTTAAACCTGGCCTTTTCTAGCGTATCTTTTGTTGCAATTGGTCCAGGAGGTTGTCATAGTATTCTTCAGGAATTGTTTGCCCAATGGCGATAAAATCTACAAACAGGATCCCCTTCGCATCCCAGAACACTGATGCCATGACCTTTCCCACCGAAGGAATTATCTTTGCTTTCTTTTTTGGCGGAGAATCAGCATGTTTCCACTGCTTTGACTGTTGTTTTATCTCTGGGGTGTAGTAGTGCACCCAAGTTTCATCTGTGGTCACAAACTGGCGATAAAAATATTGTTCTTCTAAAATGGGCCAGACATTCTTCCAATATGTCCATTCTCATGCGTTTTTGATCCAGCATCAAGAGTTGTGGCACCCATCTTGCAGATAATTTTTTCATTTCTAATTCTTCAGTTAAAATGTAATATACCCTACAGATACGGTAAGCATGAGCAATTTCACGCACTTTCATTTGGCGATCCTCCATTACCATTTTGAGCACTTTTGCAATTATTCCTGGAGTTGTTACACACTTTCGCCAACCACCGCGTGGTTCATCATCTAACCTCCCCGACCAAATTTAAATTTATTTGTTCACTTGGCGACAGTTGCATATGAAGGAGCAGAATCCCTCACTGTATTTGGAAATCGGCATGAATGTCCTTAGTTTTCATACCTTTCTTCAAAAAGTACTTAATCACTGCTCGAATCTCGATTTTTTCCATCTTCGCAAATCACTATGCGGAGACAAAAACAGAGCCACGTCACCACCACAGCTATCTTCCAAGGGCACTGACGTGGCACGTGTTTACAGGCAACAGTCCAATGAACATCACGTGAAGAACTCGTTGCACTCGTGCTGACCTCTGGTGGTGATTCCGAGAACTTTTCAAACCACCCTGGTATGCCTGTCGTTTTCTCTGATGTTGGGCGCTGGTCTTTAATTGTTGACTTGCCGAAGATTGTCGCTAAACGTGCTCTTCAGTTCGGCCTGGAATTAATCCCTGCTACTGAGCTTCTCTTCGTTGTTCTCGAATCACTGCTGGGCTTCTCCTGCCAATAAAAATACACATTTGCGAAACACGTCACGTCATCCCAACGGTTGTGTCTGGCAACTCTGTTAAATCATTTCACAAATTTCGTCGCATACTGATCAGAATCTACGGAAAATACTGATGATGCGGCTGACTTGCTGCTGGTTTGGAATTCATTGTTCTTCTGAAAATAAAGACCGAGATATCGATGGACTGTTGGTATTCCAATTACAGTCCATGTGGGCGGCAGCATTTACGTTGCCTAATTGGAATGTCAGATGTTAGAACGTCTAGAAAATCTGAAAGGTGAAATACTAAGGCTCAGTCTAGATGCAGTGGGGTCAGTGTGTAACACAAGATCTCTGTGGGCTACTGATTTTTTCGTTTCGATTTTGATGTTACGATGTGTTTATTGTGTGAAGCAAATGTTGTAAACAGTTTAAATAATATTTTCGTTATAAAATGTTGAAATGTTATACGCTTTTATATTGTAAATTTGAGAGAATATTAAATGTAAGCTGGTTGTATGTACACACGCTGGCTTAGTCTGTGTTATAAGTTGTTGTCAAAGAACTTAGTGAAGTCTCTATCGCAGTGACGCTAGCGCGGGAGCGTGCCGTCAAAACAGTGTAGAACGCTAGAGTTATCTGTATGCACTGTAAATAACCATTGCGCGTTTTTGACATATTCGGAAATGCCATTTTAGACTTTGTTATGGTGATTTGAAAATGGGTCTCGGCCCGAAACTAGTCATGGAATGAATAAAAAGTAAAAATTTGCAAGTTGGACTGGCTTTTCATTCTAGTGTAGAACGCTGTTGAGATGTGAAACAATGGAGTAGCGCACATAGAATAGTGGAGACAGTAGTGACGCGGCGTGTGTGTTGAGACATGGTCGTAAGGCAGCGGTGCTAAAACATGTAGAGCTCGGTGTGGCCAGGCAAAATATAAGGTACAGCATACTACATGAGGTACAGTACAATCACTGCCAGAGAAAACAATTAACGTGAAGAGTGCTGTGGGTGCAATTTTATTTATTGTGGAGTTGTAAGAAGAGCTTATGCCACACAATGCCAACGAACAATGCCTTACATGAACCGACGACGACTAAACATGAAGTAAGATCTGACTAATTATTTGATTAGACTTGGATACGGCTAGCGAGTGTCGCAGTTAATTTAGTGACTAAATAACAGCAAAATATTTCGAAGCGTCGATTATAAGTTCTACCTAAGACCGTTTATCAAAGTAGCTTCCATCTTATCCATTATTACTAACCTGAGGAAACCGTAATGAATGGTAAGCAATTGCAATGTTTTCCTATAAAAGAAATAAGTCAATTAAAATAACTAAGCAGTGAGTAACTTTTTGCTACGTTGAAAGAAGTAACGGTGATTAAAGTTCCAGTTGTATGCAAGAGGGTAATTAACCAAACAGTTTAGTAATTTCAACAGTAATTTGGGTATTTTTTTAATGGTAAATAAGTTTTCATTTTACGCAACTACGATCAGTCAGAGATGTTCGTTAAGTCTTGAGAAAGCAATGGTAGTAATTATAAGAAGTGATTTTCAGTAACTGTTAGTGAATAACAGTGAAAGTTGAAGTTTTTTGAGATCAGCAAATCAATAAAATGATTTATCGAAATTTGACATCGTTTTGCAATTTAAACTTAGCTTTGTAGATTAAGTAACTGTGAATTACATGAAAGTGATTATTGAACATGGCTCTGATCATTACGATAATTCCCAATTTAAGTGACGCAAAACGAACGACAGTAAGTAAGACACTGAGAGACGTCATGATTTTGCATTTTACGTAACAGTTCACAGCTAATGAAATTTTGTTGTATAAAAGTATTTGACCACTGTGACACATCCATTTGAAGTCGTGATAACGTAATATTTAACAATTTCGAGCTGTTTTCACCTGATAACGAACCAAGTATTCTTATATAAATTTACGAGAAACAAAACTCAGTAAAAATCTTTCCCGTCCAACTTCAGATACACGGTTCATTTAAATCCTCGCCATCCAGAAGTGTGAAGTATAGAAAACGAGCCACCACAGCCTTATCATCCAATAAATCGACCTGCAGCACACCAGACAACCACTACGTGACACGGCAGGCTTACGGCTCACCGTTGCGTACAATAGGCCAAGCACATAGAAACTAGGCAACAGCTAACAAGAAGAGTGTATGGTGGTACAGTGAAAATTTTAACTCTATTCAAATTATACTAGGCACTGTGTTCAACAAAAGTCGAATGAGGCGTTTAATAAGCAGTTTGTGGAGATGAAAGTTCAGGACGCAGGTGGTTCAGTGATATCCTGGGGCAGAGCGTTCATTGAACCTCCTTCAAGCTGTCTATCTACTCTCGAAATGCACGCGGGAAAAACGATCACTTATTTTTTTCTGTGTGAGCCCTGATTTCTCTTATTTTATAGTGATGATAATTTCTCCGTATGTAGGTGGGTGCTAACAGAATGTTTTCGCAGTCGGAGGAGAAAACTGGTGATTGAAATTTCATGAGAAGATCCCGTCGCAACGAAAAACGCCTTTGTTTTAATGATTGCCACTCCAATTCACGTATCATGTCTGTGGCACTATCTCTCCTATTTCGCGATAATACAAAACGAGCCGCCCTTTCTTGAACATTTTTGATGCCATCTGTCAACTGATGCGGATCCCACACAGCACAGCCATCAGTACTCCAGAATAGGGCGGACAATCGTGGTGTAAGCAGTTTCTTTAGTAGATCTGTTTCACCTTCTAATGTTCTGCCAATGAATCGCAGTCTTTGGTTTTGCTCTACCCACAACATTATCTATGTGACCGTTTCAATTTAGGTTATTTGTAATTGTAATCCCTAAGTATTTAGTTCCATTTATAGTCTTAAGATTCATGTCACTTATCGCGTAATCGAGATTTATCGGATTTCGTTTAGTACTCATGTGAATAACTTAACAATTTTCTTTATTCAAGGTCAACTGCCACTTTTCGCACCATACAGATATCTTATCTAAATCATTTCGCAATTCGTTTTGGTCATCTGATGACTGTACAAGACGGTAAATGACGGCGCATCTGCAAACAATCTAATAGAGCTACTCAGATAGTCTCCTTTGCCGTTAATATAGATCAGGAACATTACAGGGCCTATAACACTTCCTTACTTCTGTTTTACTCGATGACTTTCCGTCTATTACTGCGAACCATGGACCTTGCCGTTGGTGGGGAGGCTTGCGTGCCTCAACCATACAGATAGCCGTACCATAGGTGCAACCACAACGGAGGGGTATCTGTTGAGAAGCCAGACAAACGTGTGGTTCCTGAAGAGGGGCAGCAGCCTTTTCAGTAGTTGCAGGGGCAACAGTCTGGATGATTGACAGACCTAGCCTTGTGGTATTGACCAGAACGGCCTTGCTGGGCTGGTACTACGAAAAGCTGAAACAAAAGAAAACTACAGCCGTAATTTTTCCCGAGGGCATGCAGCTTTACTGTATGATTAAATGATGATGGCGTCCTCTTGGGAAAAATATTCCGGAGGTAAAATAGTCCCCCATTTGGATCTCCGGGTGGGGACTACTCAAGAGGACATCGATATCAGGAGAAAGAAAACTGGCATTCTACGGATCGGAGCGTGGAATGTCAGATCCATTAATCGGGCAGGTAGGTTAGAATATTTAAAAAGGGAAATGGATAGGTTAAAGTTAGATATAGTGGGAATTAGTGAAGTTCGGTGCCAGGAGGAACAAGACTTTTGGTCAGGTGAATATAGGGTTATAAATACAAAATCAAATAGGGATAATGCAGGAGTAGGTTTCATAATGAATAAAAAAATAGGAGAGCGGATAAGCTACTACAAACAGCATAGTGAACGCATTATTGTGGCCAAGATAGACACGAAGCCCACGCCTACTATAGTAGTACAAGTTTATATGCCAACTAGCTCTGCAGATGATGAAGAAGTTGATGAAATGTGAGATGAGGTAGTGAAGGGAGATGAAAATTTAATAGTCATGGGTGACTGGAATTCGAGAGTAGGAAAAGGAAGAGAAGGAAACGTAGTGGGTGAATATGGATTGGGGCTAAGAAATGAAAGAGGAAGCCGCCTGGTAGAATTTTGCACAGAGCATAACTTAATCATAGCTAATACTTGGTTCAAGAATCATGGAAGAAGGTTGTATACATGGAAGAACCCTGGAGATAATAAAAGGTTTCAGATAGATTATGTAATGGTAAGACAGAGATTTAGGAACCAGATTTTAAACTGTAAGACATTTCCAGGGGCAGATGTGGAGTCTGACCACAATCTATTGGTAATGAACTGTAGATTAAAACTGAAGAAACTGAAAAAAGGTGGAAATTTAAGGAGATGGGACCTGGATCAACTGAAAGAACCAGAGGTTGTACAGAGTTTCAGGGAGAGCATAAGGGAACAATTGAAAGGAATGGGGGAAAGAAATACAGTACAAGAAGAATGGGTAGCTTTGAGGGATCAAGTAGTGAAGACAACAGAGCATCAAGTAAGTAAAAAGACGAGGGATAGTAGAAATCCTTGGGTAACAGAAGAAATATTGAATTTAATTGATGAAAGCAGAAAATACAAAAATGCAGCAAGTGAAGCAGGCAAAAAGGAATACAAACGTCTCAAAAATGAGATCGACAGGAAATTCAAAATGGCTAAGCAGGGATGGCTAGAGGACAAATGTAAGGATGTAGAGGCTTATCTCATGAGGGATAAGATAGATACTTCCTACAGGAAAATTAAAGAGAACTTTGGAGAAAAGAGAACCACTTGCATGAATATCAAGAGCTCAGATGGAAACCCAGTTCTAAACAAAGAAGAGAAAGCAGAAAGGTGGAAGGAGTATATAGAGGGTCTATACAGGGGCGATGTTCTTGAGGACAATATTATGGAAATGGAAGAGGAGGTAGATGAAGATGAAATGGGAGATATGATACTGCGTGAAGAGTTTGACTGAGCACTGAAAGACCTAAGTCGAAACAAGGCCCCGGGCGTAGACAACATTCCATTAGAACTACTGGCAGCCTTGGGAGAGCAAGTCCTGACAAAACTGTACCATCTGGTGAGCAAGATGTATGCGACAAGCGAACTTCTCTCAGACTTCAAGAAGAATATAATAATTCCAATCACAAAGAAAGCAGGTGTAGACAAATGTGAAAATTACCGAACTATCAGTTTAATAAGTCACAGCTGCAAAATACTAACGCGAATTCTTTACAGACGAATGGAAAAACTGGTAGAAGCCGATCTCGGGGAAGATCAGTTTGGATTCCGTAGAAATGTTGGAACACGTGAAGCAATACTGACCCTACGACTTATCTTAGAAGAAAGATTAAGGAAAGGCAAACCTACGTTTCTAGCATTTGTAGACTGAGAGAAAGCTTTTGACAATGTTGACTGGAATACTATCTCTCAAATTCTGAAGGTGGCAGGGGTAAAATATAGGGAGCGAAAGGCTATTTACAATTTGTACAGAAACCAGATGGCAGTTATAATAGTCGAGGGACATGAAAGGGAAGCAGTGGTTGGGAAGGGAGTGAGACAGGGTTGTAGCCTCTCCCCGATGTTATTCAATCTGTATATTGAGCAAGCAGTAAAGGAAAGAAAAGTTCGGAGTAGGGATTAAAATCCATGGAGAAGAGATAAAACTTTGAGGTTCGCCTATGACATTGTAATTCTGTCACAGGCAGCAAAGGACTTTGAAGAGCAGTTCAACGGAATGGACAGTGTCTTGAAAGGGGGGTATAAAATGAACGTCAACAAAAGCAAATCGAGGATAATGGAATGTACTTGAATTAAGTCGGGTGATGCTGCGGGAATTAGATTAGGAAATGAGACACTTAAAGTAGTAAAGGAGTTTTGCTACTTGGGGAGCAAAATAACTGATGATGGTCGAAGTAGAGAGGATATAAAATGTAGACTGGCAATGGCAAGGAAAGCGTTTCAGAAGAAGAGAAATTTGTTAACATCGAGTATTGATTTAAGTGTCAGGAAGTCGTTTCTGAAAGTATTTGTATGGAGTGTAGCCATGTATGGAAGTGAAATATGGACGATAAATAGTTTAGACAAGAAAAGAATAGAAGCTTTCGAAATGTGGTGCTACAGAAGAATGCTGAAGACTAGATGGGTAGATCACATAACTAATGAGGAGGTATTGAATAGAATTGGGGAGAAGAGGAGTTTTGTGGCACAACTTGACTAGAAGAAGGGATCGGTTGGTAGAACATGTTCTGAGGCATCAAGGGATCACCAATTTAGTACTGGAGGGCAGCGTGGA